>NC_081418.1:123623090-123923090 GCF_949786415.1 Peromyscus eremicus | reverse complement strand
CAGATGTTTTCTTCTATTATAAGACTTGCTTATTGCTTTCCAAATGTCCTTTGAAGCACAAAAGGTTTTAATTTTGATGCAGTCCAATTCATCCAGTTTTTATTTTGTTGCTCATTGTTTTGATGATATTCATGAAGACCCTTGTCTTGCCTTCTTTCTTGTGAGGTGTCTTAGTTCACATTATTGTAATAAGACACCATGACCAAGGCAACTTACAGAAGAAAGAGTTTATTTAGGGCTTACAGTGTCAGAGGGTTAGAGTCCAACATCTACCCCCAGTGACACACCTTCTCCAACAAGGCCACACCTCATATTCCTTCCCAAACAGTTTCACTAAGTGGGGACCAAATATTTAAACGTACAAACCCACGGTGCCGTTCTCATTTCAAACCACCACACAGAGAAAGCATCCAGCATTTTACCACAGATATAATATTAGCTGCCAGGGTTTTTGCTTTCTTTTTTTCATAAGTGTCTGTATGTATGTGTTTTCATGCATATGTGTGCATGTATTCTCATGCCTGGCACACACATGAAGATAAGAAAAGAGTTATTGAGTGTCCTCCACGATCACTGTTTCTTTGAGGCAGAATCCCTGAACCTGGGCTCACATATTTTCAGCTGGACCAGAATCCAGTAAGCCTCAGTGACCTTTCTGTCTCCACCCATCTCAGAGCTGAGGTCTCAGGTGTGTGACAGATGTCTGACTTGTCTCATGGATACTGGGATCTGAACTCCAGTCCTCTGGTTGTACAGCACGTGCTCTTAATGGCTGAGCCATCTCTCCCACACAGCAGTGAGGTTTTCAGAGGTGCATTTATCAAGTCAAGGGAGTGCCTTTCTGTTCCTGTGGAGTGTTTCATTAGGAAAACATGTTAATCTTTGCCAAATGCAAACTGTTGAGATGATTATGTCATTTTTTTCCTTTTTTATTTTACTGATAAGATTCATTGAAATTTTAGATGTTAAACCAATTTTACATCCCTGGGATAAATTCTTTTCAGGGATAGAGAACAATTCCTTTCACATACCCCTGCATCCAGTTTGCTAATATTTTGTAGAGAAAAATTTCATCCATACTCACAGGAGATGTCGGTCTGAAGTTTTCTGGTCATATATTCCAGGTTTTGTGTTAGATAATTCTTGCCTCATGAAATGTGTTACCGAGTCTTTCCCCCTCTTGTGCTTTTTGGAAAACTTGGTGAATAATTATTATTGTTTAAATGTTTGGTGGAATTCAGCAGTGAAGTCATATGGGGCTGGGCATATCTTTCTGAGTAGTGCTTTGATGGTTGATTTGTGTTCTAGGAGACTCATTCAGGTTTTTTATTTCTTTTTTTAAAATGTATTCTTAGCATGTATTCATGTGCATGTGTGATGGGCAGGCACATGCATGACATGGCATGCGTGTAGAAGTCAGAGGACAACTTTCTCCTTCAGCTTGTTGAGGCAGGGTGTCTCTTGTTTCTGCAGCTGCATGCTACAGGCTGTCTAGCCTGTGAGCTTCTGGGTGACTCTTTTGTCTCCCCTACCCATCTTCGCACAGGAGTGCTGGATTACAGATGTGGACCACTGTATCCAGCTTTTTTTCTATATTGTTTAATGTGAGAACTGAGGTGACTCAACGTGTACAGCATGAGCTATCTTACTGGCCCCAGATGTTTTAATTTTTGTTTTTTACATTTCTTTATTGTGGGAGGGGTGCCTATATCGTGGTTTGTACTTGTGAGGTTGGAAGACAACATGCAGGAGTCGGTTCTCTCCTTCTATCATAAAGGACTCAGGGATCAAACACATCGTTGGGCTTGGCGACAAGCCCTCCCACTGGCCCCAAATATTCTACTTCTCAAGTCAGTTTCAGTAGTCTACGTTTTTAGGAATGTGCCCATTTCGTCCAACTTATCTAATTTGTTGACAAATAATTGTTGGTAATATTTCTTTATGATACCCCTTTTTTCCTCCAAACTAATGACCTTAATGTTCCTTTTCCATTTCTGATTTTGCATTTTATTAATGTGATTTTTCTATCTTATTTTCTTAGTTTATTCAGCCAAATGCTTGCTGATCTTTTTCAAAGAAGCGGCTTGGCCCTCATCTTTTCCCTAATCTCTATCTCACTAATTCTCCTTTAATCTGTAGACTCCCCTCTCTGCTTGCTTTAGCTTCAGTTTGCACTTCTAATGTCTTTACTTTTTTTATAGTTTATATATATTTTTATGGATATGAAGTTTTGTCTTCATGTGTGCTTGTATGCCGTGTGCATGCAGTGCCCTTGGAGGCCAGAAGAGGGCGTTAGATCCTTTGGAAGCTGAGCTGGGTTGTAGGTGCTGGGAATCAAATCCAGGTCCTCTGGAAGAGCAGCCTGCTCTTAACCACCAAGCCATCTCTCCAGCTCCTGCACTTCCTGCTTTCTAAGGTGAAGGTGGAGGTTATTGGTTTAGAATTTTTCTTAGCACAGTCAGTGCTATTTACAACTCTAAATTTCCACCTAAGCAGTAGCTGCACCCATGAGTTTTGATTGTGCTGTGTCCTTATTTCCATTCACCATTGCCACTGAAAGTATCGTGAGTGAACAGAGATGGGAATCTAGCCCTGCAGGTAGTGCGTGATGCTTACGTGTAAGCGGACAAGAGAGAAAAGGGCTCATGGGAAAGTGGGGGTAGAATGTATGCTGAGGTGTAAAAGGAAAATGAATTTCTTCAAACATACACACACACATTTGATATGGGGTCCATGTAGCTCAGGCTGGCTCCACCTCCTGTTATCCTGTCTCTACTTCCCAGGTGCCTGGGTTGTAGGTATGCATTACCACACCTAGCCAAACTAGTTTCAATAATCATGCAATGGAAAACAAGGAACTGGCATGCCTGCTCCCTGTGGAATTTTTGTATTTGTTTGTTTATTTAATTTTTTATGAGCTAGGTTATCGCTATATAGCTCAGGCTGGTTACAAACTCAGTCTTCTTGCCCTGGGCTCCAGAACACTGAGATTCCAGGTCTACGCCACTGAGCATGGTACTCACAAGACATTCTGAGAAGTTACATAGGTTGCCTAAGACTGAACAGCAGGGAGGAGTCTAAACCTAGGGTGCTGGGGTCCCAAGCCCCAGCCCACATGTGCTCATCACACCTGCCGCCCATCTTCCTTACTGAAGCCCAGGCTGTCTGAGTCTTGGGACACCCCTCTGACCTCAAAGATGCTCTTTCTCTTTATTTTCTTTCAGAAGTGGAGCAGATCGAGGCCATCGCCAAGTTTGACTATGTGGGGCGGTCCCCTCGTGAGCTGTCCTTCAAAAAAGGGGCCTCATTGCTCCTGTACCACCGTGCCTCAGAGGACTGGTGGGAGGGCCGTCACAATGGTGTGGATGGACTCATCCCTCATCAGTACATAGTTGTACAGGACATGTGAGTGAGAACTGGGGCCTTCTGTGAAGAATGAGGTAATAGATTAGTGATGTCTGGAATGGGCAGTAGAAGGGGAATACTGGGTTATATGCTGGCAATTTGTTCTCCTGGGATCAATATCAAATCTTGATGATCTCTAAGAATGGGTTTTTTCCTAACTTTCTTTAAGTGGAAATCCACAGAAGAAATATGCACATTGATCATCCTTCAGATGATACAGAGATAGTATTAGGTCTGGGGCCACCATCTAGACCTATGAGTCACAACCAGGGCACTGACTAGCATCCCATAGTCTTTTCATATCCCTCCACTATCCTGAGCTTTCCCTGGAGCTAGTGACCAGCTCACTACCCCTTAAGCTCACAGCCCTTCATTCCAGATGTGACCTTCTCAGGGGATGGAGAAACACAAACATCCCATTTTCTTTTAACCAGATGACATTTTTAATGATTTAAAGAATTTAAAACACCACACATCCTAAATATCCAGCACTGTCGGAAAGTTCAAGAAGTTAACACTTTGTGTGAGGTTCTTCCTGGGCTCTCATTGCCTTCCGGCTTGGATTGGCTCAAGGGAGTTGAGCTGTCCTGGAAGCAGCCATGGAGCTAAACTCCACAGGAAGGGAACCCTAAGCCTGTGTTGTGATGCAGGGGAGAAAGTTCTGAGCTTGAGCCAAGCGAATGAGAAAGGGGATGCTGTAATAGAGGGCCTCCTCACCCTGCACCCCAGATAGGGAGGTAAGTGATGGAGGTAGCTCTTTTCCCCCTTGCTTGGCTCTGAGCATGGAGCCATAGGAAACTCAGCATGCAGCATCCTGTGCTAGGAGACTCAGAACTCAGCACCCTGTGCTCAGCTTGCAGACTCTTAACACCCATTTCTCCACCCTGTCATTGAAAGGGTCTAGGAGAGAAAAAAAAAGCTATAAAGGGGGAAGAAACAGTGGAATGGGGTGGAATACAAGGGAGCCACCCACTAGAGAGCCTGGCTATTGGAGCATCGTGGAAGGCATGTGTGGAGGGAAAGTGCTCGGCCTGGGCTGCTGGTATAGATAGTCATAGGTATGTGCAGACAGGTTTGGAGGAGCTCTGGGCATCCTGGGCCTTCCCCCAGAGGACAGGGACCACCTCCAATTCATGTCTCTCTTCTCCCCAGGGACGATGCCTTCTCCGACAGCCTGAGCCAAAAGGCTGACAGTGAGGCCAGCAGTGGGCCGCTGCTGGATGACAAGGCCTCCTCCAAGAATGACCTCCAGTCCCCTACAGAGCACATCTCTGATTACGGCTTTGGGGGGGTGATGGGCCGGTAGGAAAATGGGTTCATTTTTGTCCCCCTAGTGCCCCATTTGTGTGTGTGTGTGTGTGTGTGTGTGTGTGTGTGTGTGTGTGTGTGTGAGAATTGGGAGAAGCAAGAGAGCAGGAAGGGGAGAAGGAGACTCTTACAGCCCCTGGATTCTACACGCTGTGATCCTGAGTAAAGCTGGGTGGGTTAGGGGAATGACCCAAGGATTCCAGGTGTGAACCGACCCAGCTTTTGTAGGGGGTGTGAAAGAAGGAAGAGGAAGACGTACGCTGGCATCAAAGAGCTTCTTATTTTTTAAATAACAATCGTAGGCCAGCCTGGGCTACACAGTAAGGCTGTCTTAGAATTTTAATATAATAATGATGAGAGAGACACACACATAGGAGGAAAATTGGTGAATGCTTTTCTTTCTCTCTCCAGCTCCTGTGCCTCCTGCCAGCTTTCTGTTGTTACACAATCTTTTTAAAATGTAAAGCTCCCCCATCCTTGAAACACACCACTTAAACAGAGTTCACACCTTCTTCTGTGGAAGTCACTACCCGACTCCACCTCCCTGTGTGGTAGGAACAGATATGCCGTTCTCTTTACTGAGGCTGGGCTGTGTCACATTACCCATATACCAGCAAGGAGCTGTGCAAGTCATCCTGGGAACAGGAAGAGAGAAAAAGCTAACAGTCTCGCTCTGCTTCCTCTCCCCACAACCCCTTGTCCTCTTAGATGGTCAAAGTCTGTCCCGCCTACCCCCACCCCCCACTGCAGCCTGAAGGGTCTTGTGATCAACCCAGGCTTTGCAAAGAGAGCAAGAGATGCTTGTGGCATCATACACTGGGTATAAAAGAATTTCTTTTAGTTGAGGTCCTGAAGCCTCTTTTTAGTGATGTCTACTCAAGTCAGCTTTGGACACTGCAAGATTATAGAATCCAGGGGTGGGGAAGTCGAAGGCTGGGTCCATAGAGGATAACGGTGTGGTCCCCAGCTCCTAGGAGGACCATATCATCTCCTGCCTCTCTTCCTCCCCTTCATCCCTCTCTTAACCTTGTTCTTTTCTTTCTTAAAGCCTCTTCCTCCCAACACCTATGCTTTGATCCTACTGGGGCACCCACAGGCTTGCTTAGCTTTGCTGGGGCACAGGGTTTGAATTGCCACCAGTCCCATGGAACTTGGTCCATTCCCAGCCACTATCCCTCCCTACCCTCATCCGCATCCAGCCCTCCCTACCCTCATGGAGGCCTCTGTACCTTGGGTGACCTCCATAGGACACAGTAGTCTTTAAGTTATTGTTAAACCCACTTAAATTTGGGCAGGTGAGGGATAGTCCATCAATGTAGCAGATTCGCAGAAATGGATTTGGGGAGAATACAGAAAAGCTTGAGGCAGACATGAGCTGATAAGCAGCTCACACCCTTTTACACCAGTAGAGCCCTGGAGGTGGACAAGGTACCCAGAGATCTGGGAAAGCCGTAGAGACAGCCCTGCTCTAGGGAGGTTGGTGGGTGACAATGGCGAGCAGGTATTTCGTTCCCAGGGGTGCTTACTGTGTTTACTGTGGCCTTTTGGTACAGTCAAGCCTCAGTGTTACAAACCAGCTAGAGTCTGAAAGGCGTCAGACTATATGTATGACCACAGCTAGCCACAGCATTTCCAGTTTGGAATCTTCCTGCCCGAACCTGACTTAGAATTTGGTTAGCAGTGCAGCCAGCCTGGCTCCCACTCTCAGCCCTCCTCCCTGGGCCAAGTTACCCTTCCCCTGTAGGGAAGGTGTCACAGGTCTGAGCTGGCCCTTCATCACCGAAATTGTACAGTCTGGCTGAATGAGGCTTCACTGTGCTGGCTCCTCTAGATTAGCATGTAGCTATGGCGTGGGGGTTGGCTGGCCCGTTCTGAGCCTGGCTAGGGTTGACTTCTGCCCCATGCTCCCTGCCCCTGGCTCCTTTGCAGAGTGCGACTACGGTCTGACGGAGCGGCCATCCCCAGGCGCCGAAGCGGGGGCGACACACACAGCCCACCCCGGGGCTTGGGTCCCAGCATAGACACGCCACCCCGAGCTGCTGCCTGCCCCAGCAGCCCCCACAAAATCCCACTCAGCCGGGGACGGATTGAGAGCCCTGAGAAGAGGAGGATGGCGACATTCGGGAGCGCTGGCAGCATCAACTACCCTGACAAGAAGGCGTTGGCAGAAGGGCTCTCCATGAGGTCGACTTGCGGCTCCACCCGGCACAGCAGCCTAGGGGACCACAAGTCCCTGGAGGCTGAGGCCCTGGCAGAAGTAAGGGCCCCACAGAAGACAGTTAGGCCAGTGAGACTCAGTGGGACAGAGGGTGGGAACTTCTGAGTGGGCAACCACAGTGGCCTTGGTGGAACTTGAGACTGAGCCAGACAAGACAGTGAATTGGCTTCCTTTCCATGCTACTAGCTAGAGCTCCTATAAAGACTGAAAGACCCCCCCCCCAGTGTCCAGGCTGGAGAGAGGGTAGCTGGATTATGGGGCTGAGGTAATGGCAGGCCTCTTCACCAGATGCTATGATTGAGTCCATGTATCCACCAATGCATGCATCCATCCATCTATGCATGCATCCATCCATTATTCATTTATTGATGAATCTTGACTGAGCATCTGTTGTGTGACATTTACCATGCACAGTGAAGTACAGTGGAGACCTGATGTACTTTGGCCCTGCCCACATGAGCTTATAGTTAAGGAGAACTGCCAACCCAAAATGGCAGCAGGGCCCATTGTCTTTAATTAGCAGGGGAGGGTATATCATATTTTGAGAGTCTTCAGTTTGGAAGTAATTCCCCTGGGTATGACCCAAGACCCAAGATGGACAGGACTAAATACCTGAAGCACAATGGAGACTATTCCAGGCTCTTCTAGAATGTTTTCTGTTTGGATGATTTTTTTCCCCCATTGGCCAGAATCAGTTTGTTTGCGAGTTCACCTCACTGATTGTGTCTGTTTTTGACATCATATTCCCCTTTTATTCCCCTAGCTGTAATTTTGGGCAAGGGTCTATTATGTACCTCCCTCAATGTTGTCTCTCATTTAAGAGATAACAGACAGGGACTAGAAGAGATGACAGACATGGACTAGCAGGTCCTGCAGGCTGGGGAGAATCTGTTGTGCTGATAGTCTTTTTGAATACCGTTTAGAAGAGGATGAGATGAGCTTGTAAGCTTCTGCGCATGTCCTTACAAGACTCTAGGGAAGATCCTCAGAGAATGCCCTGGCTGGAAGCAATGCACCACCAGCTAGAACTCCACACATGGCCTTTACCTCATATCCTGATGCCCATTTCCGGGGAGTCCTTGGGGTCGGTACCTTGGCATGGACCAAGTAGAGGAGACAGCCAACCTGGACTTCTATCCTTGAAGGCTACCCTCTTGAGAACCATCACCCTAGTACCCAACATCTTCTAAAGACAGCCATCACAACAAGGCAGGGGCTTCCTAAAGCTGCCTCAGGGTCCTTTACATGGATAGTCAAATGCAGTCAGGGGCACTGTGCCTAATGCATCACAGACTACTACGGAATGCCAGTGGAGTGAGTGGAGTTAGAGCATCATTTATGCTATGGTACTCTGACCAGGTAGAAAGACATACTTACAGATGTTTTAGAACCTTGAAATAGTTTGCTGTGCATTGTGGAGCTCTAGCAGGAAGAGGGTATATCCAGTCTCTAGACTTCTGTAGTCTTTATCTGAGGAGCATTTTGTTAGCCTAGCTCAAGAAATACACACAGCAATACTACCTGCGATGTCAGTGTCCACGCCCGCTCTACCTGGATAGTGCTTTTCATGGACTGAAGTGAAAGTGAAGGTCGTAGAAAACAGTCGAGAAGACACTGGACAGCCACCCACTTGCTCAGCTTCATGTCTGAGGAGCCCTTGACTTGGTTGGAGTCAAAGGGGAGGTGGTATGGAGAACCCCAAATAGTAGGTGGAGTCACCCTAGATTCGAACAAAGTAGATTTGAAGCCCAGGTAAAGAGGCTGTTTTGGAAATGTGCAATACCGTCCTCTGAAGTGGGGAGGAGGTGAAAACCGAGTCCTTTCCCAACTGTGTCCCAGGCCCCACTGCCTCTCTGCGGCTTCACCTGGCGGACTTAACGCATCCCTCATCGGACTAATGCAAGGCTGCAGCCTAAACTCCTCAGCCCACCTTTCTCTGAGCTTTCTGTCTTTCCCATTCACACTCTACCAGGGATGGGGAGATGAGAAAATTACATTTTAGTTATTGACATTTTTACCTTTCAGTTCCCATTGGATTGGAGCAAATGGGGGGTGGGGGTGGGGAGAGATTGTGAGGGCAATAGGAGACTAAGTCCCAGAACAGTGGGGTGACCCTGCAAGTGTGTCTGCAGTAGACAGGTAGAAGAGCCCTTCCTGCAGAGTCACCCACAACTGAGTCTCTGGATAAAGAACCTCCTAAAGGCCCCTTCTTAAAACGGCCAGCACAGTGGGCAAAGGGTTAAACATGACGGGGGAAGCGTAAGAGCTGGTGTTGGTCATTAACAGGACACAGAGAGCAAATGGGATAAACTGGGATCATGAGGTGAGCAAGAGACTGCTTGGGGACGTGCCCTGGGCACACTGGAGTCTGGCAGGAAGGAGGCTGCCTGCAGATCCGGGAAGGAGAGGATGAAGACTCCGATGGATCGAGGCCTCTACCGTATTCCCAGGCTCTAGCCCCACTTGTCTCCCCAGAGCCATGCGTTTTCTTCCCGGGCTGGCCTCAGACTGCAGAAGAGCGAGCAACCCTTAGCAGCCAACACTGCTCAGACTGGGCACGGCACCTGCGCGGGAGGGTTTTTAAGCCAGGTCCCTTGTTGTGCCCTCCGTGGGTTCCGGGTCAGATCAGATGTGGAGGCCGCCCCTTAAAAGCCCCCTGAACAAGGACTCTTGCTCTCTGAGGAGTTGGATGGCCACTGTCTGGCAGTTTGTAGCACTTCATGTCCTCGCTGTCACCACACCTTACCAGCAAATGTGGGCTTTCATCAGACGGATGAAGCGCAGGTCAGAGTGGCTGGTGCTCGCCCAGCTTCTAGATCAGTGCCACTTTCCAGCCTTACCCTGCCCTGGATTTGGTGTCCATGGCCCTCAGGCTGGCCTGTGTGCCTCACATCTGTCACCTGAATTATCCTCTTTCTGATGAAAGATACAGATACAGATACAACCATGTCCTATGTGCCATTTAAATTTGTTCCACTTTTTAAGGAAGAAATGAACCTTTTAGATCATCATGCTGAGAGGAAAGTGGTCTTCCTGCCATTCTGGGATGCACACTGCATGTTCTGTAGGTAGTAATTTCCCTGTGGGCAAGGGTTTCTTTCCATTTTCAAAACTGACATACAGCTATACAGTTCTATAGGGTAGAGTGTGGAGTCTCTCGATATCTGTATGTGTTAAGATGAAGGACTCTTTTTTTTTTTTTCATTTGATTTCATGTATGGGTGTTTTGCCTGCATGTATACATGTACCTCGTGTGTGCAGCGCCCACAGACGCAGACAAGGGTGACGGATCCCTGGGACTGGAGGTGCAGCCTGTTAGAAAGCCACTGTGTGGGTGCTGGGAATTGAACCTGGTTCCTTTGGAAAAGCAGTCAGTGCTCGTAATCACCAACCCATCTCTCTACCCCTAAAATGATTCTTAAGAGAAAAAAAAAGTGTCGTGGGCAGAGACTCTGGAGCCAGACACCTGACTTGGACTGTGTTATTTAGCTGTGTGACCCTGGGCAAGGTACTTGACTAATCTGAGCCTCCGTTTCCTTATGTGTGAAGTGAGTGTAACAGTTGTCCCTACCTTATCAGTAAGTTATTCCAAGCTTTGGATCAGCGCTCAGCATTAAGAATCATTGCTATGGGGATCATTACTACTGTTTTTGAGTGCCAGGTGCCATGCATAGATTTGATTGTTTTATACGTTCACCAACCCTCCGAGGTAAGTATTATAACTGTCTGAAATTTACCGGTGAGAATTCTCAGGCTCAGAGAGGTACGTGCAGTTCCATAGCAAGGAAGTAGCAGAGTCAGTTTCTGAATGAATGTCTGTCTGCTACGACCTGACCTACCTTTATGATGGTGACTTCTTGTGCAGGACAGGTATGGGGGGGCGGTACTCATGTTGATCCCTGCTTTGGTTACAAGATACCCTTGGGGTCTGGTATCCCTCTGGGACATGGGATTCCCAGAAAACATCCTCTGGAAAGTCTTGAACTAGCTAGCAGCTCTGAAGAACCTGTGTTGACCGGAACCCTCTCTGTCCCCAGGACATCGAGAAGACCATGAGCACAGCCTTGCATGAGTTGCGGGAACTTGAGAGACAGAACACTGTCAAGCAGGCGCCAGATGTGGTGCTGGACACCCTGGAGCCCCTGAAGAATCCACCAGGCCCCATCAGCTCGGAGCCTGCCAGCCCCCTGCACACCATTGTCATCCGAGACCCTGACGCTGCCATGCGCCGCAGCAGCAGCTCATCCACCGAGATGATGACCACCTTCAAGCCTGCCCTGTCGGCTCGACTGGCTGGTGCCCAGCTGCGTCCACCCCCAATGCGTCCGGTCAGACCCGTGGTCCAGCACCGATCCTCCAGCAGCAGCAGCTCGGGCGTGGGCAGCCCGGCTGTGACACCTACTGAGAAGATGTTCCCCAATAGCTCCTCAGACAAGTCTGGCACTATGTGACCTGCAGGACCGGTGACACCGCCATGGCCCACTGCAGCACACCGTGGCCTTGGGTGGCCTCGGTGGCTTCCACTTGCTTCCCAGGGATCTCCTGGCCTTGGAGGGCAGATCCTAGAAGGTCAGCCTGGGAGGGTGTATGTCTGTGGAGAGCAGAGGCCCAGGCATTAGCTGCACCTCAGACTCAGCCATGTGAATGCCACAGACCTCTTGTGGGCAAATAGACATGCCAAGGAATGCTGGAGCAAGATCAGTCCCAGGGACAGTGTTTCCTAAGATTGAGGCAGATGCTTACCAGCTTCTCATATTGTCACTGGAAAATTATTCTCTCGATATTCTCTACATACGTATATATGTGTGTGTATATAAATACGTGCATATATATATGCATATGTGTACGTATGTGTCTGTAGGTGTGTGTGTATATATATTTATGCATCTATATACATATACTAGAGAGCTGGACATACACACATGCTAACTGTATATAGACGCTCCTTTTTTTTTTTCTTTTTATGAAACTTAGATTTACCTCAGACCCATGCCACCAAACATCTCCCACTGGTATTCGGTGGGGTTTGCAGGGACTTCTCTGGGAGAGCTTAGAGGCCCCACAGTAACTGCGAACGAAGCAATATACCACTAACCTGCAGAGACACAAAACCAGAAACAGTCTCCAACTGTCTCCAGAAGTCGTGGCCTTCCAGAACAGTCTGCCCCTCAAGGAAGGGTGGGGCAGGCAGTACCCCCAAGCAGGCTGCTCCTAAAGGTGGGGAACCCTTCACAGAAAACCCTTCATCTACCCCCAGAGACCCTGCCCTGCCACCCAAAGGCCAGAGGTCAACTGTACCCTAAAAGGCACAGGGGAGGTTGGTGTGAAGACCCTTGGGTTTGTATGCAGAAACGGGATGGTGAGGTGCTACACCCCATCATGGCACAGCATTACCTGTGGTTAGGGAAAAGAGAACAACAACAAGTTCCGCAAGAACCCAAACAGTAGTATGGAGGAGTTCAAACCCCAGACATGCTGTAGGGATAAATCTGTGGTGACTATAGAAGTTTACTTCTCTCATCTTCAAAATATTTCATGTTTTTCTTCTTCCTCTTTCTACTAATTAGGCTATGTCAGCTTTGGAACTAAATGGGCAAGGAGGTGTTGAGTCACACCATTTCTTTTCAAATTGGGCCACAGCACACTGTGCTTCCCCACCGGAACCTTCGGTGCCCAGTCAGCCCTTGGCCTCCGTCCTAGCAAGGTTGTGCTGGGAAACACCGTGGGCTGAGATTTTATGAAAATGGAAGTGCTCTCCACGTTCCCTTCCCTTCCTATTCCTCCACTTCTTCTAAAGCAGTTAATGTAGACCAAACATGGCGGTAGAAACATGGTACGTGATTCTGCAACAGGACGAAAGCCTTCTGCATGGCTCTTTTGGGTTCCATTTTACCTGCACTTTTGCTGTCTCCGTTTTCCAGATACCTCCAGATTTTCTGGATAATGCATCACAGGCAAATCTACCCCTGAAGGGACCATTTCTACCTTCCCCCTCATGTCAAACCAAGGATCTCCCTGCCCCCCCCACACCCCTTCTGCCTGCCTCTGAGTTTTACAGTACAAAACCCGGAATTTGAGTCCTAGCTCCCAGCAGACAGGAGCTGTGTGACCCTTGGATACAGCACTCCTGTCACCTACAGACACGTTGAGATGCCACCCTGGGCATTTCTTCCCATTGGGCTTGCGTCCACCATCTCTTGGGTCCTCCATTAAAAAGCAACTTGCCCTCTGCCCCAGGGAGGGACCTAGTGAGTCACTGGTTCTTGGATGTGGGGAGGATTGCTTTCTGCTTTGCCTGGAGGATCAAGAATGGACACAAAATGCGAATGTTGTCAGGGAGAGGCCTGAGCCAGCAAGCCTTCCTTCCCTCTCATCTTGCTAGGATGGGCCCTCTGTCTTTGAGCACATAACGACATCTCCATTTTATAGTTGAAGAGAGTAAGGCCTGGGGGTGGGCTGGAACCTGGGCAAGACATGGCAGATGGTCTAGTGGGCTGCGTGAGGCTCCGGAAGCCCTCATTTCTAAGTGTCTGCTGTCTCTGCTACGCGCCCAGGAGGTAAGACTTCTCTTTGGTATCCCAGGGCTAGTCCCAGATTTTGAAGTCCACTTACCTCCCAGGCAAAAAATGCAACATTCTCTGCCTGAATACTGGATAAGATAAACATTGAGTTTACAAATCTGTTACCCGACACACCTAACGCCAGTTATGCTGTGCAGATTTGTCTCTGGGTTGACTTAGTTCATTTTTCCTTACTGCCTCTCCCCAAATGTCCTGAGAGCAGAGCCTCAGCTGTTTTCCTTAAGCATCTATTTTTTCTCCCATTGGCAAGTGGCTGATGAGTTCACATTTGGGGAAGCGCATGCACAGATGGCAGACGAGTCCCCAACTCCTCCAACCCCCAGTCTGAGCTTTGATGCGGAACAAATGGAAAAACACTGTCCACCCCCATCCCCAACACACACACTTCTTCATCTGGTCCCCTGCATGTCTCAGCTACCCCCAGGCCCCAACTCGGTCCCATCCGTGTCCATCGAGTGTGAGCATCTCCCTTCCGACTCCTGCCTGTTTTTAGTCCACTATATATTGCTGTATTTGTTAAATGCTGGGAAGTAACTGTTAAAATGTGAAACTGTAATTTTTTTTAAAAGGAGGCTACAATTACATTATAGCCAATGCCACTTACCAAATCTTTGCACCTAGTAGATAGATCAATGTAAAAACAAATACCAGAAACCTAATTGTACAGTGATTGGGGTGGGGGGTGTAGTAACATAGTTAGTAGTCCTCAATATAGCCAAGCGTACAAGGGGAAGTGGTGTCTACCAATGTTCATCACCATTATTGAAAGCTGTACTGATCAGTTAGTTGATAACGGGCATTTAAAAAAATTATTTTGGCTTCACAGAATGATTTCTTAACTTCCAACTCATCTGAGGTCAAGCCTTTTGTCTTTGTGTATAACCGGTGTTTAGTCTGTTTTAGGAATGAACCAGCAAGATGTTCATTTAATTAAAACTGACCAAAGACAATTAATTCCTGGTCTAGTTTCCTGGGCACTGTGTGGCCCAGCTGCCACTAAAGACCTTTCTCCGATCAATTTGAGAACAAGCTGAGCTTCCGACCCCACTCGCCCTCCCCGCCCTCCCTCTCTTTTCCTCATCGAGCTGCTCTGAGCTGTGGGATCCTGGGAACAACTGTCGCCTTTCCTTGTTTTCAGTGCTAACTTTTCACCTTGAAGCGCCTTTTGAACCCCGGACAGAGCACACAACTGGAGGGAATTGTGGGCTTGGGAGTTAAGACCAGAGAGTCTTTTCTCTGAAGTCACTAAAGCAGGGGTCAGGAGGGAAATGGATTGATTCCTAAGGGACTGAAAGGTTTATGTCCGGTGAAGAAACGAAATTGGAGTGGGAAGAGACACAGGGAAATGGAGCCATCCATTGGCTACTCGCTGGAACCAGCAGTTCAGAGATCTGCCTTATAAACACTTAAAACATTTGTGGTACACAAAGAGGAGCTGGTGGGAGAGAGACCTGTCCACAGGGCTCCCTTCATTGGCGTCTCCTGGAGTGCCTTGTTGGGTGCCGCCCTCTCTGATTCAGGAGGCATGGATGCAGAGGACATCTCGTGACCTGGTACCTGGTCATCGTTGAGTGGCCAGGGCACATACGTTTGAAACAAGTGACGGGAAACCCTGAGGACTCACACAATGGCCCTCCCTCTTAGCCTCTCTAGTCCTAACTTCTCATCTTCCAGATGGTTCCACACTAGAGCAAATGCCTCATTCTCCTGAGAAACCCAGAAAGGGGTGGAAGGGGGTGGTGCTTCTAAGCTGTGGTAGTGGGTCCTGCTGGGCAGGGAGGGAAGGGCATGACAGAAGAAAAGACAGGAAGGGGCGAGCAGAGGCATGGCTTAGCTGGTTTTCCCACCATGCTAATGTTGACAGTGCAGGTCAACTTCCCTGGTTCTCTGGGGTCTCTTCTCCACTGAGCTGAGTTCCAAGTGGAGAGTTCCACCTACTCCAAGCTGCCCAGGGGAACTGCCAGAAGGGACTTCACTGTCAGTCTGAGACCTCCTGGCTGCGCTGAAATTGATCTGCCAGTATTCTATTGTCCCATCATCTGGGACTGGCCACATGGCCATTGCTGCCCTTTGCTGACCACTCCTTTCTGCGGGAACTGTCCCAGGCAAATCACAAAGCTGTTCCTTGAAGTGGAACTGCCAGAGTGCACTTTCCTTCTGAGACGGAAATGGGTCAAGGCTAGCTCTGTGCCCAGGCCCTCGTTCCAGGCGGTGTGACTGTTTACATGGTTTGGCAATAGGTTTGCTTCTGATTGCTTCAGAGTGGCTGGTCTGTTTTGTTTTCTTTGCTTTCCTTTTCCCCTCAAATTGTGACAGGAAAAACAAACTGAAACCACCCTCGGGAATTGCTGGTTGCCTGTCCCCATGTGATGCTAACCGTGGCCCTCTTCTGGGTATCATTTCTCTACCTTATGACCAAATGCCCGTCCTATAGAGTGTCTGATTGGATCCTCTGTTGCGTATTCTGATGGTGCCTGCTGGTTTGATGTGGAGCTATCCTGTGAAATAAAACAGCTTAACTTTTTCTCACACATAGTCTGTGGTTGTTTGCAAGGGTGACAGGTATGGGTAGAGGGCCCAGAGTGGCATTCCTACCCTCCAGTTCACTTTGACGGCTACTTCCCCCGTCGGCCACCCTGAAAACATACTTCAGCTGAAAGTCAAAGTTGCAAGAAAGACCGACTGCTACTTCAAGTGTAGAGAGCTAAGAAGATGGCTGGAAACAGGACTGGGCATTGGAAAACTAAGACAAGGAGAAGCTGGATCTTTTTTACATTCCCAGAAGTGTCCTAAAAATTTAAGGACAAATTGCCAGAGCCTCAGAGCACTGATGTCTAGTATGAAGGCATATGCAAAATTTTATCCTTTGTTGTCTAAACACAATACAACCTCTTGGACTTTTGAGATAGGTGTAGGTGTGGATGTGTGCATATATGTGCACCGTTAACCAGTCATTTCTGTCCCAAGCACTAGATTACACCTCCCCCAGGAAATCCCTCATCTGATTTTCAAAACAGCCATTGCAGGGAGTTGCTCCTAGACTCAATCCTGCAAGAGGTAAAGCAGAGGGTCTTGGAGGTTGATTGGCTTGCCTAACCAAGGTGTGCATAGGAAGCCCAGGAGCAAGGATTTGAACCATCTGTTTACCAAACCGTGTGCTTTTCATGTGCTTCATGCTGCCTTTATGTATTCATGACCCCAAACTGGGTCTAGGATCCTTAGAGAGTGTCTTGTAGCCACCTGCTGCAGTCAAGGAAGACTTCAGGGCCTGAGGCTCCACCACCCCTGGTGGATCTCCATGAAACAGTCTCTGTGCAAAAAAGAACGGGTCTTTTCCACATTCCCAGTGCCTACCATACTCACTCATATCCCACACTCCATGGTAGCCTCCTGCTAAGTCAGGCTCTTCAGCTATGGAACATTTCTTTATGCATTCCATAACCCATTTACTTGTCATAGCAACCATGCTCATCCAGGAGCCCCAAATCAGAAGCCTTTCATCTGACGATTATCTTTTTATATGCCTGGCCCCAAGTTAGCTATTGGGGACACAGATGGATGAGACCCGGTTTCTATCCTCCGGTTCTCAAGCTGCTCATAGCCTGATTGCACAAAACAATCACCCCAATCAATTCTGACTCAACAGTTCACAGAACGGTGCCTCTGACTCTGAGGCACACAATTTGCACAAAGGGCAGATTTTAGCTGTCCGGCTGCTTTCCCGGCAAGTACGCATGCTCGGTAGCTGAAATGTTTACTTCCTGCTCAGATCTGTTTAATAATTGTTGATTTATCAATGACAAACCCCCCCAACCCTAGCAACCTCAAGCAAGAGAGAATTGGCACCACATTAGAAATCCCAGACTGGAGCTGTCTTCAAGTTCAGGATGAGGCAAGGATGAGCTGGGCATTGTTTTAGGCTATTTCTCTCGTTAGCTCACCACAGCCTAGTGGCTACTTAATGCACAAAGCCTCTACTACCTGCACCTCTTCAGCCTCAGGAGAGGCTGATGATTCTCCATCCTTAGAATTGAGCCACAGGCTTACCCCTAAAGTAGCTTATCCCTAAAGTAGGGAATAGACAACCATAAGCAGGGGTAGACAAGCTCCTAGTTACTAGGGTACTGTCATTGCCATCCAGACTGTGTCAGCATAGAATAGCCTACCACAGGAGATTCTGAGAGCTGCCTTATCCTGTAGGCCTGTGAGTAATGAGACACAGCAATGGTTTTTCAGTCCTACTCCATTTTAGGGTGGTAATTACACAGCAGTCACTGACTGATACACTACAAAATGCTCAATCAAATACACTAACGTTTTCCACCTACCAGTGATGACGTCCATCAAGTTTGTGCTGTATGCGGAGTGCTTCACATGCTGTCTTAGGGTTTCTATTGCTGTGAAGAGACTCCATGACCACGGCAACTCTTATAAAGGAAAGCATTTAATTGGGGTGGCTCAATTACAGTGTCAGAGGTTCAGTCCATGGCAGGAGCATGCCAGCAGGCAGACAGACATAGTGCTGATTATATCTTGAACAGAAGGTAACAGGAAGTAGACTATGACACTGGGTGTGGCTTGAGCATGTGTGAGACCTCAAAGCCTGCTTCCACAGTGACATGCTTCCACAGTGACACGCTTCCTCCAACAAGGCTAGAGCCCTTCACTCACATGTGGCAAAGCTGCAGACCTTTCTTCCCAGGCCACTTCAGACTCCTGTCATGTGTGAAACAAGATTTTCTTTTCTCATTGTAAATTCTGTCTGGCCTGACATTCACAGGTCTTTCATCCATTGACAATAGCTTGGTCCTTGCTTCCTTAAAGCTGTTGAGAAATGCATTAAGTAGGACTCAGTTCAAAGTGACAGAAACCCAGCATGGCCTGGCTGACCAGAAAAAGGGCACTTGGTGCACCCCACCAGTGCCCAGGGAGGTAGAACTGGATGGAGGATGGGAAGGTGAGATCCAAGATGTCAAGTTCGGGCCCTCCGCCTTTCAGGTCTCCCTCCTGCACCGGTCCGTTCACCCATCCTGCTCCTTCCAAGTGGTAACGAAGACAGCCCAAAGGAATCCCGGCTTTAAACCTTAGCACTTAGCCGCCTAGGCTGGAAAAAGTTTATCTCTTCCCCAGCTCGGGAGTCCAAGTCCCAGGACTGTCTCTGATTGGTCTATCTTGAGTCACATGCTTCTGTGGACCAATCATTAAGTAGAGGGTGGGTCTGACTGTTGCTAATTTAGTCAGATTACATGCCCATTCTTGAGCCAGAAGTTCAAGTTTGTTTTTCTTGACCATATCAAGATAACCAGGGATGATTTTTCAAGAAAGATAGGTTTTGCCTTTTGAACTGTGACACCAAAACAAACTGCAAGGGGCCATCAACAGGCCCACCTCCAGGGGTCACCCCTGAGAAACACAGTCTTTTTTTCCCCATGATTTTTTTTTTTATTGATTCTTGTGAATTTCACATCGTGCACCCCAATCCCAACCATTCCCCCTGTCATTCCACATCTGCCCTCCACCCTTGTAACTTCCCACCAAAAGAAAATGGAAAAAAAAGTCTCTCTGTGGAAGCTGTGGTGTGTCACAGTGTGTCACACAGTCTACCCTTTTTCCAACCAGCTTACTTGCAAATGTTCATTACAGTGAGTATAGGTCTGGTTTGAGTCCTCTGGCTTCTGCTGTAGCATCAATACTGGACCCTCAACGAGACGCCTCTCAGATATCCTGCTGTTTCCCTGAGTCATGGAGATCCTGCCGCTTTGGTTTTGCAGGACAGGCCCCTTCACACACTTCAGCAGCTCACAGATGGGGTAGGTGTTGGAGTGGGCCAGATAAAAGCCCTGGATCTGGGCCTGGGTGGCAGCTGAGCTGGTCAACCGGCCAGCTCTCCCATGTCCACACCCCCAGGGGCCAGCTCTCTCACCCCGCCCAGGTGAGGGATGGGGTTGCTCTCCCATACCTATGTCATGGGGCCAGCTTTCCCACACCCACGCCCAGCTCTCCCATGCTGCCCAGGTGAGGGGTAGAGCCAGCTCTCCCTAGTGCCTCCGCTGACAGGGGCAGGCCAGCTCTCCTGCATCACCAGCTCTCTCGCATCCACATCACCTCCGGCACCACCATACCGTGGCTGGTGAGGGCTTGGTCTAGCTCAATGCAGTACTCAGACATCAACACGGCCTTAGATGGCAGCCCAAACTAAGGAGGTCACATGACATCTGGTGGTGACATGGACGTTGACACAGTCAGCTGCTGCAGAAAGGCCATGGACCCAGACATTGTCCTCAGCAGCATCATGGGTCTGTCCAGATGTCACCGTGGCCTCAGGTGGCAGGGCAGGCCTCTCACATCAGGCTGTTCCTTATCGCCTTTGAGTCTCCAGTTCTGCCTCTCTTCAGCATGCACACACTGTTCCGCTTCTCTTTCTCTCCCATCTCTCCTGCACATACTTGTTCATCATAGAGGTGCCCACCCCAGCCCACGCTGGTGCAGCAGTAGGCTGATCGCCCTAGTGGATCTCTGAGGCCTGGCTGCTTGTGTTGAAGTCCTGGCTTCCCTCCTTCCTGGGAAGTCGCAAGAAAAGTCTATTAAAAAAAAAAATCAGAATTTTTAGTCTTTTTTTGTGGTGGGGAGGTAGGGGGTTTTGAGATAGAGTTTCTCTGGGTAGCTTTGGAGCCCATCTTGGAACTCGCTCTGTAGACCAGGCTAGCTCAAACTCACAGAGATCCACCTGCCTCTGCCTCCCGAGTGCTGGAGTTAAAGGTGTATGCCACCACTGTCCAGCTAGAATTTGTATTTCTAAGAATTTCATGCATGCAGTTGTATTTTAATCATATTCACACCCTCAATCCTCCGCCTGACTCTTTCTGGATCCATTCCCCACTTCGCAACCTCCTTCAAACTTCTTGCCTTCTCTCTCTCTCTCTCTCTTTCTTTCACTTTCAAATAACCCACCAAGTCCAATTTGTACTCCATCCTCTGGAGCTTGGCTGACCTACCAGGGGCTACACTCGTCAATAAGACTAACTCTCCTCCCAAAGCTATCAGCTGTCCAGCGCGCCTCACTCAGGAGCAAGCCCCGCCCCGCTCCATACTGGAATGTTGACTGTCTTGATCTTTTACAGCCAACTACAGCAGCTGTGCGTTCCTGAGTGCAATGGATGCATCCTCTCCAGAAGACTGCTTTTCTCCACCCCCCCCCAATCTAGCCTCTCTTCAGGGACCCCCTCTGATGAGGACCTTTAACTTACCAGGATCCTCATCTCTGAAGTAGAGACAGCAACAGTGCCTGCCTCATGGGCTTGCCATTAGAATAGTGGTGGCACAGAGAAAACCCTCAGTGAACAACAGTTACAATTATAGTCTTGCCTTTAAGGAAGCTTAATTCTAGGGTCCCACTCTTAAAGACCTGGGGTCTTCCGTGGGCTGCTTCTGTCCCCTCGCTCCAAATGGGGACATTTAGAAATGTAAATGTTTCTCAGGAAGAGTCTACACCTGGTCAGGCTCTGCTCCAAGATGGTGGGTTTGTTTGCCGTTTGAGATTGGATCTAGACTCACTCTACTGGTGTGAACTTTTCATCCTCTTGCCTCTGCTTCCTGAGGGCTGGGATTACAGGCTTGTGCCACCACACCTAGTTTTTATGGTACTAGAGTTTGAAATCTGGGCTTTGTGCATGCTGGGTAGGCACTCCACCAAGGGAACTGAGGCAGGCTGTATCGAGTCTTCCTCTGTCTTGCCAGCCCAGCTCCTAAATAACCACACAGAGACTTATTAATTATGAAAGCTCAGCCTACAGCTCTAACTAGCTCTTATAACTTAAATTAACCCGTATCTTTAATCTACATTCCTTTACATGGCTTTACTTCGTAATGCCCATGCTGCTTACCCTGAACCCCTGTCATCTCCCTTCCATTCTGCCCTTCTTCTTCCCAGCATCCTCTGTGCCTGGAAATCCTGCCTAGCTATTGGCCATTCAGCTTTTTATTAAACCAATCAGAATGACACGTCTTCACAGTGTACAAAAAGATTATTCCACACCAGGCACTTAAAATTTCTATTTATCTTTATCTTACTGCCCGTGTGTATGTGAGTGTACTTTGTTAACGTCTTGGGCATCAGATCCCCTGGGACTGGAGTTATTGATCACATGGGTGCTGTGGATTGAACCTGGGTCCTCTGCAAGCACAGCCAGTACTCTTAATCACTGAGCCATCTCTCCAGATTCCTCAGGCACTGTTCTAAATGAGTCTCATGGACTGTCTTGTTCTTGTCTAACAGAAAAGCTATAAATTCAAACTATTTTTAGCCTCAGTTTCAGAGAGGTAGGATAGTCTTCCTCAAACCATGCTTGGTAATCGGTAAACCTGACTAGGAGGTCTACTTTCAGGACAAGTGACCAGTTGTCTCTGCTTCTCAGAATAATTTGTTTCTTTCCAAAATGCCTGGCCACATCTCTATTCCAAACAGACACCAGTACCTGCATAATCCAGGCAGAGCCTGCTAGTAACAGCCCCCTTCCTGTCTTCTAGAAACTACACACATGCTCTCAGAAAGGCAGGGGTGAGGCAGGGGGATCTCTCCTTCCCTATTTTTTCCCTCCCTTCCCCCTCTCTCTTTTTTCATTATTTCTTGACAGGATCTCATTATGTAGCTGTGCTTGGCCTTGAACTCCCAGAGATCTGCCTGCCTCTGCCTCCTGAGGACTGGGATTAAAGGTGGTTGTCACTATGCCCTGATTCTTTTCTTCTATGGTTCAGAAAAGGACCCCGAACATACTCAGAGCTCGTTAAAGTCAATTAAATGAAAAAACAAGACATAAATGAACTATGGATTAATGTGGTGATTGACCATGTTTTAGCCTGTTTGAGCACTGCTCTTGTATGATACTATGTTGCCCCCATGTGGCCACTTGTAAGATGGCAGACAGTAAACAACTAATTTTGATAGAAATTTTCAAAATTTTAGAATAATACAGGAAGTAATATAGTTAATTTGTTATATCTATCATTAAGATTTTAAAGTCATGTATGTTCTCTATGTTCGATTTGCATTTGAATTCCAAATGTCATTGTAATGCATTAGCATACATCTTAAAATGAGATCAGCTCATTTTACAGATGAGAAAACTGAGGCATAGAGAGGTTCAACTACTTGCTCAAGTTAATATGCACTGAAATCCAGACACTTTGCCAAAGCCAGGAACTCCTCACCCTGGCTTTTAACATGGCTGCCTGTATCTTTTCCAAAATGGGTCATTATGCACATGTTACCTCCTGTAGGAGACTTCCCAGGGCATCCAATTCATGGTGTCCTCCATTGAACCATCAGCTTTTGATGTATTGACACCCATTTTCCATGCTAGGAAATTTGTATTCATTCACTTTCTTTTGTACTGTCTTGTCTATATTGTCTCCATCCTTTGCCCCACCCCCAAAACCTGGGGTGTCCACTTCTCAAGATTAGGGACCACATCTGAATTGTCCACTTCTGTAGTTCAGGCCCTGGCTGGAAGGTGTCAGGGGGCTGGAAACATTTAACAAAATGAATGGAGGGGCTGGATCTTGTAGTACCCTACAGCTTGGAGTATCAACACTCAGGAAGTTTCATAGCTAGACCTTGTCTTAAAAAACAAAAGGCTGAGGCTTGGAAAGATGATTCAGTGGTTAAGAGCATTTACTCCTCTTTAAAGAGGACCTAGATTCGAATCCCAGTATCTACATGGTAGTTCACAACCATCTATAATTCTAGATCCAGGGGATTCAGTGTCCCCCTTTTTTTTGTCCTCTGCAAACACTTGTCATACATGTGGTACAGACAGACAGACATGTTGGCAAAACACTCAAACACAAAATAACTAAAGCTTAGAGGTGTGTGTGTGTGTGTGTGTGTGTGTGTGTGTGTGTGTGTGTGTGTGTCTCGGGGGAAGTTGAGGCTATAGCGCTGTGGTAGAGTGCTTGCCTAGTTCAGTTAAGCTTCTGGATTTGATACCTAGTACTGCAAACAGACAGACAAGAACAATAAAAATAAGAATGGAAGAGAGGGAGAGGGAAGGAAGATAGGAAGGAAGTGGGGACAAAACCCCAAGCTCTCTACGAGAGTGAGGCAGGTTATAGAAGGAGAGGGGATGGAGGGCAGAGAGGAATGTAAGATGCAAAGATGCTTTTGGCAGGTGCTCAGGACCGTGAAACATCAAGAGTGAGTGGGTGAGTCCAAGCCAGGCCCCCACTTGGCTGGGAGGACATTGCTCTGATTAGAGCTGCCAGACTTGGCAAATAAAAGCACAGGATGACCAGGTTAAACATTAATTTCAGATAAACAGGGAATAATTTTTTTTATGGAGCTGTCCTTGCCTGGCTCTCTGCTTGGTGCTAAGTGTTGTGGGAGATCCTGCCAACTCTAGTCTGCTTTTAAAATACAGAACATTTTGTTTTTGCTCCTAAATAAAGAAGCACAAACTCTTTATTGATCTAAAAGAAGGACAGATTTCTCAGAGACAGATGGCAGCTTGTTACAGGAGAATGGTTCTGGAGTCTTAAGGGAAGGAAAGGGAGGAGGTGTCAGTGTATTGTTCTGAGCCCATGGTGGCCTTCTGGAATCTGCTTGTCCCCTGGTACTTTCTTCCCCAGGTCTGGTGACCTGGAGTAGTGTTTAGCTTCCTGGTTGCTCCTAAAGAGAACAGGAGAGAAACATTCAGCTCAGGAGGAAAAGACAGCATGGGAATGTGAGCTCACTGGTGATCTGCCTGTTCATCCCATCTCACCAAGTAGCTGAGGGCAAGGCTTCAGAGATGAATGGCATGTGGCCTTGAGGCTCTGTACAGAGAAGGGAGTACCTTCTTACCCTTGCCTCTTCTCTCTCTTTCCTTCCCTCCCTCCCCTCTTCTCCACTTCCTCCCCCCCCTTCCCCATTCTTACTTCTTTTCTCATATATTTCTTTTTTACTTTCCCGGCCATTTGCCAACTTAATTACTCAGTATCCAGACGGGACTCTAAAGGAATAACTACTGCACACTGGTTTTATTGTTATTGTCCTATCTTTGCACAGATACCTGCTCCTGATGCACCCACAACTATCCAACAGTACCCAACTCAACCTAGAGTTCATTTGCATACTCTTCTCTGATTGGTTGGTACAAATCCACCAGGCACCTAACCCTCCACTTATCCTCCCTTTGCTGGTTTGCTCAATCCCGTGTCCTGGGATTCTCAGATTTGGCGCTGCGTGCCCTTGTCTGCTCAATAAAGTGTCTCTGGTGATCTCTTTGGGTTGAAGTTAAAAATCTGGATTAAGCCTGAGCATTGCCACTGACAAAATTATGTGACCTTGATGAATCGTTTTACTGTTCTGACACTCTGTTCCTATATCTGTAAGTGAGAAGAATTGCCTTGACTGGATTCTTAGGAGAATATTCTGTGGTAGTTAGTATATTCTCAAAAGCCAGACAGCCTGAGTTCAAACCCTGCTTCTACTTATCTGCAAAATGCCCTGCACCCATGACCTATTTCTCTTTCTTCTGAATAATAAATTAATAAGCCGAATAAGTGTATAGATGTAAAAACACAACAGTGCTTTGAACACAGGGGTCTAATACGTGTTAGCTATTACTGTGATAGATATTAAAGTCTATTGTCTAAATGTTGTTTATGGCATTATTGCCCAATTCATACGTGAGTGTGGGCTAGGAAAAATTAGTTGGCTCAGAGTACAGAGGTCCCTTTATGAAGAACACTCAAAGAATGAGGCCCTAACCTGTTGGGCCCCAGTAAAGTGTCTATGATGACAACCGCATCTCTGCCTACTTCCCAGGAGAGCTCACATGCCTGGCCCATTGTAAGCCTTCAAAACAAACATGTTGCATGAGTGAATGCATGGGCCACATGGATGTCAGTGACATGGCAAGCTACAGGTTCTGTCTTGGGTGGCAGCTGGACTAACTTGTGGCCCCTGAGACCTACTAAAGTGGAGGCCCACAGAAGGCAGGGGGTGAATGCTGAGCTGAGTGGCCAGGCTGGCTGTGTGTTGGTTAGCATTCCACATGTAGATGATGGGATTCTGGTTAAACCAGCCTAAAAGGATCCTTGCTGGAGACAGGTCAGTGTGGTAAGACATCACCTGGGAGATGGATGAGGATGAGGAACCTATCAAGCAGTTGGAGTTATTTGATATGGAGATTGTGGCTCCTGTTAAACTGATTTAATAATGCTCTCTGCTAAAACCGGGCCTTACAAGGAAGATTGGCTAGGAGATGGTTCAGGAGCCGGACTGAAGTTTGGTCAAGGAGAAACTCTGTCTGCATGGGAAACATCTGGAAACTAAATGCCAATATTAACAATGGTTATCTCTGAAGAACAGAAGTAACTTTAAATTAAAAATTTAGAGGTACGGGCTGGGGGAGTAGGTAAGTGGTAGAGCGTAGAGCACGTGATTAGTGGGGATAGGACTGCATTTGACGCATCCCCCTGTACTTAAGGCAAGAGTTCCTATTTAGATCATGTAGGCTCTATGTGGCTCTGGTGGATGCCACAGAAAGCTCACAGAAAGCAGGGTTGAGACAGAAGTGTAACTGTAGATGTTTGCAAGGAGCAGGACAGATCTCTATAGCAACCAGAGAGTACGACCTGAGGGGAAGACAGGAGCCTAGGCCTTGAAAACTCTATCAAGGCTTAGACTTCATTTGATTCCTGACTGTCTTTTTCCTAATAATCAATCACTTCCGGGAATCTTTTGTTTATTCATTTTCTAAGACAGATTCAAGCTGCCCTTAATTTTCCAGTCATCCTCTTGTTCCCCGGGGTCTAAGGACTGCACCACTCCAGGCTGCACCCTGGAATTCACACTTTTCCTCGGAGGGCTTCCGAAGACACTGAAGCCTGACGCAGGCTAACTACAGCTCCCAGCATGCTGCGCGCTTCGCCTCGAGCGCGGCGCGCGTTGCCGACGTATGCCGTAGCGCGGGGAATTTCGAGTAGAGGAGCTGCGTGGCAGGCCGGTAGCTGGCGGTCTTGTCAGGTGCGACCATGGAGGCCCTGGCCGAACCGCGGTGGCCTCCGGGGCTGGCGATGATGAAGGTGAGTGTCTCGGGAAGGCCGGGGCGCGGCCGGCGCGGGTGCGAGCGGGGCGGCGCTGGCCGCGCGCCCCCGCCTCGGCCCTGCCCTGGTCGGCCTCGCGACGCCGGGCCTCAGTTTCCAACTCCCGAGACAGTTCGGGAACGCATGGCGGCCGTACGCGGGGAGCCCAGGATGGCCGCCCTAACGAACCGGATGTTTTGGGTCTCAGTCACAACCGCCTCGTCATCAGGATATAGTCATTGTAACGCAGTGTCAACGATGGTGACAGTTCATCCTCCGAGAACTTCCCTGTGTTCACAGCGACATCACGCGTGGTTTGGGTGGACGTTACATCGGATGACGTTTTTATACTCACGTACCAAAGCAGGGGATCTGCTTATCATGACTTTCCATTTCTGGCAGAGGTTCAGGGGTGCTTCTCGTTCTTAGCACACCGCAACCGGTTTCTCCCTGATGTTGCCTTGCCTTACTCAATAATGACACATCTCTCTTTTTTTTAAACTTTTATTTATTTTGTTAATTTATGAGACAAGGTCTTACTCTAGCCCTTGGCTGGCTTGGAGTTCAGTATGTAGACCAGGCTAGCCTCGAACTCAAAGCTCCATCTGCTCCAGCATCCTGAGCGTTGGGTTTAAAGTCATGGGTCACTGGCCATCCCTGGCTCACATCTTTTTAAAACAGAGATCAGAACCTAGGCCCAGCAATTAGCCTTTCATTTTAAAAAATTATTGCACACTGAATTATTTCACTTAACATTTACTTGGGCGGATATTTTTTTGTTTTTGTGTTTTTTTTTTTTCTTCTAAGAATCACTCCTGAATTCAGGCTTTTCCCTTTTCATAAAAACAATGTATTTACCTATAACAATTGATTATTCTTTGCAAGCAGATTTTGTTTTGTTTTGTTTTGTTTTTGAGACAGGGTTTCTCTTGTGTATCCCTGGCTGTCCTGGAACTCCCTCTATAGACCAGGCTGGCCTCGAACTATGCCTCCAAGTGCTGGAATTAAAGGTGTGTGCCACCAACTCCCAGCACAAACAGGTTTTTAATAGCTATGTAATATTTCATCATATGAATTGTTAATGACAACTTTTTTGTTTGTGTTTGATTTTGAGACAGGCTCCCTGTGTAGTATAGGCAGGCTTGGAGCTTGCTCCTTAGCGCAAGCTGGTGTCTAGCTTTGGAACCTCTTGCTCCTGCCTCTGAAGTGCTAGGTTTAAAAGTATGTGTCACCATAATGGCATTTACTTATAATAATGTATAATATATGTAATATATAATAATATAATGGTATTTAAATTCTTTATTTTAAACATTTGTTCTGTGCATGGAGTGTTTTGCTTGTTTGTATGTATGTGTTTCTACATTCATGACTGGTGCTTGTAGAAGTCAGAAGAGAGCATCGACACCCCTGGAACCAGAGTCATAGATGGTTGTGAGCCATCTATGGGTGCCAGGAATCCAACCCAGGGCCAGCTGATGCTCTTAACTGCTGAGTCTCTACAGTTTTTAAGTAATAGATTCATATGATTTAAGAAATACATAAAATGAAACAGATCTTCCTGCCATGTCCCTCGTTGATTCCCTGCTCTTGGTAACTATGATTTATCACTTTGTTGTACCTTTTCAGAATTTTCTTCATATATGGAATATATACTTTTGCTTTTTTTTTTTTTTTTTCCAGTAGGGTCTCACTGTAGCTCTGGCTGTCATAAAACTGTGAAGATCAGGCTGGTCTGGAACTCACAGAGATCCATCCTCCTGCCTCTGCCTCCCAAGTGCTGGGAAATGTGTGCCACTATCCCTGGCTCTAGTCTACATTTTTATTCAGTGTTTGTGTGTGTGTGTGTGTGTGTGTGTGTGTGTGTGTGTGTGTGTGTGTGTAGCTCAGGATGGCAGCCAGATCTAAATCTTTATTATGTATACATTGTTCTGCCTGCATATATGCCTGCAGGCCAGAAGAGGGCACCAGATCTCATTACAGATGGTTGTGAGCCACAATGTGATTACTGAGAATTGAACTGAACTCAGGTCCTCTGGAGGAGCAACCAGTGCTCTTAACCTCTGGGCCATCTTTCCAGCCCTCAGTACCTTTCTTAAACAAATTAAAAGATTTTAAGTTGTAAGAATAAATCCTGTTCTGTTTAGCTTGTTGTCCAAGTTGACACTGACTGTAGCTAGCTATTTGAAGGCTTCCTTGTTTGGCTGCACTATGGTGTGTCATGCATAAGTATTGGACGACCATGAGGAGGATGGGTATTTCAGTCTCAGAGTCCGAAGTGCTAGGATTGCAGGTACATGTTGTCATGCCCACTAGAGCCTTTGTAATGTTTGCCTTTCCTAGTCTCCAACGTGGTTCTTAAGCTGTGTGATGACTGTTGATATCTTCTACCAAGTGGTGACCATATGCCAGAGGATGGGTTCTGAAGAGCTAGAAACACGGGAGAAGAAGAGCAGGAAGGCAGGGCTAACAGTGTGGCACAGGAACCAGCAGTGTTGGCTGTCCAGAGCAGCTGGCATAACCTGAAATTTGATTTTAATTTGAATTTATTTTTATTTTATTTTATTATTTTTGTTTTTTCATGGCAAGGTTTCTCTGTGTAACAGCTCTTGGCTTTCTGGGAACTCGTTTTGTAGACCAGACTGGCCTCGAACTCAGAGAGATCTGAGTACCGGGATTAAAGGCGTGCACCACCACACCCAGCAAATTTAAATATTTGTGGGGAGTTTTTTTTTTTTCCTCTATTTGTGATGATACTTTGCTGTTTCTCTGTAGTTAGATTTTGAGTAAGTGTGGAATTAATTTTAGGGGAATAGAGGGAAAGTTGTGTGCCAGGCATTGATCCTGCTGCTGCTGTCTTGCTGATACACATGTGTTTTTATATTTCAGACAATAGATGATTTGCTTCGCTGTGGAATTTGCTTTGAGTATTTCAACATTGCAGTGATAATACCCCAGTGCTCTCACAACTGTAAGTCCATTTTGTTTTATGTTAGTAAAAGCCCAAGATAGCTTTCATTAACACTGAAGATTCATTCACATGTTCATTTTTTATTTTTCATTCCTCTATCTTGTACTTTTAAGAAGGTCTATGTCATCACCTTGTCTTGAATATGGCAGTTTCTTGCAAGGCTGTGGGAGACTTAAAAGAGTAGTGCAGTAGCATTGCTTATCTTCTTTATTAGAAATATGTTTTAAATGCTTAGGGATAAGCTTATTCTTTTATTTGTTAGGTGGTGTGGATTTAACCCTCAAACATACTTAGGCAAGTGCTCTGCCACTCTCCTAAGTATTTTAATAGCTTAAGATTGTGGAGCTTCATTAACCTGTCATTTAGGCCATCTAGTTTATCGAATGCTTAGATTTATGAACTTTTTTGTTCCTCTGCTTTCAAATTGATATTTGTCTTCGAAAGTTAAAAATCAGTTCAGTGTGGCTTTAAAAAAGATGGGGAAGAGCTTTGACAAAAAGTTCTATGACGTCATAATAAGATGCTGGCAGATGTCGGCTTTGTAGACACACCTCCGCTTGACTCTTGAGTGCCACTTACCAAGTGGATGAATTTGTAATTATTGCCCAACGTTTCTCTAAATGTCATAGTCTGTTGAGTAGTTTTTACTTCAGAAGATAGTTCTGAGAATTTATATGCATAACTTGAGGCTGTGGAAGATGGTTTAGTGGGTAAAGTGAGGATATGAGTTCTGATCCCTACTACCCACATAAAAGCCAAGGGTTGTGGTGTACATCTATAGCCTTAGCATTTGTGGACAGAGACAGATGAAATCCTGGGGCCTCACTCTAGTCAGCCTACCTGGAAAACCAACAGTAACAATGTGAATTTCAGGTTCAAAGAGACCTTGTCTCAAAAATAAGATGGAGGGTGATTGAGGAAGACACACAACATTGGCATCCATATGTACATACCCAGACAAGTGCTTCCACATATAATAGACATATCAAAAACAAACCCCCTCACTACTTGGCCCATTTTGAACTATCATTACTTTTCTATTGTTGTGATAAAACACCATGACAGCTTATGGAAGGAAGGGTTTATTTGATGCATTTTCTGCTAGAGAGATAAGAGTCCATTACCATCACAGCAGGGCAGGGAATTGTGGCTGCAGGCAAGGGTGGCACTGGAGCTGGAGGCTAGAGCCTAAGGGCTCACATCTCATACCATAACATGAAGTGGAGAGATGGAACTTGAAATGGACAGTGTCTTTAAACTCTCAAAGCCTGCTCCTAGTGACTAACTTCCTCCAGCAAGGCCACATTTCCTAAGCCTTCCTAAACAATGTCACCAACTAAGAACCACGTATTTAAATGCCTGAGAAAATGGAGGCCATTTCTTTGAAACTACCACAATGGGTCTTTACAAATGATAGTTTTCTTCCAGGTAGAGTCATATGAATAGCCAAGATCAACTTTGGGAACTGTTTCTAAATGTATTTTAATATCTTTACAAACAATAAAAATCATACATTAAAATGAGCATGTTCAATGAGTTCTGACAGATATGTCATATAACAAGTACAGTTAAGTTTCTTCATCAGATAAAGTTCTTCCCATTTCAGTTAATGCGGTCTTTGAAATACCCATAGATCTATCCATAGCTAGATCTAACATGTGGTATTGTCTTGGGTTGATAGGATTGATGGCTCTGAATCCTAGTTATTTATTGCTTGCTGCTCCTTAAACATTCCAGGATTCATCACTGTAAATGACTTTATTCTGTTTCACTCTGCTTGTTTTTTTTTTTTTTTTTTGGAAACAAGCAATAAACACTATGTTTGCACTTAGTTATTAAAGTTTGAATGAGTTAAGAAGCAGCTTAGTTAAACTAGCCCCAAAGTCACTGTGTTGTTATTACAGATGAGGGTCACAAAGTTATGCAGAGCTGCGCTCCTGGACATTCTGGAGTACTGGGCCTTAGTTGATTGGATGGTGTTTTCTTATCAGCTAAAAATAATTATTAAATTTTTGTTGAATTAGTATGATTTAAAGTGATGTGTGTGTGTGTGTGTGTGTTTTATGACCCACATCCACTGAATTAATATAAGTGAGAGTAGAGTTTAAAATAAAAGCAGTAACCTTCCCTGTAGGTGCCTGAGCTCAGCAGCAGCCGTGTTTAGGAATTTGAGACTTAAAATATTGCCTGGGAAACTTCTTATTGTGTGTCTTTAATTACTTTTCTGTTGCTGTAATAAAACACCATGACCAAGGCAACTTATAGAAGAAAGCGATTATTTGGGTTTACAGTTTCAGAGGGTTAAGAGTCCATGACAGTCGTGGTGGGAAGCGTGGCAATAGCCAGGCAGCATGGTGCTGGGACAGTAGCTGAGAGGTCACATCTTAATCCACAACCACAAGGCAGGGAGAGCTAACCAGGAATTCTGTGAGTCTTTTGACACTTCAAAGTCTACCCCTAGTGACACACCTCCTTGAACAAGGCCACACTTTCTAATCCTTCCCTAACTGTTCCACCAAGTAGAGACCTAGTATTCAAATATATGAGCCAGTGGGGCCATTTTCATTCAAATCACCACATTCCAGTAACTGGCCTCCATAGGTTTGTGGCCATATAATAATGCAAAATGCATTTTGTCAAGCTTCAGAAGTCCCCATAGTTTTTCAGTCTCAACACAATTTAAAAGTACAAAGTCTCTTTTGAAACTCAAGGCAGTATTTTAATTGTAACTTCTTGTAAACTCAAAATCAAAAAGCAAATTATACATAATTCCAATGTACCGTGGCATAGAATATACCTTACCATTCCAAAATGGAGGGAGAGGAGCACAGTGAGGAAATACTGGACCAACAGAAGACTGAAACCCAGCAGGACAAACTCTAGCTCCCCTAGCTCTATGTCTGATGTCAGAGGATTGAGATGGTTCTTCCCCTCCTGCTTTGCTGACTGCAGCACACTCTTTGCTCTTGGCCTGGTTCCACATACTCCCTATGTACAACTCTCCTTGGCAGATATCCCAAGGCTCTGGTACCTCTAACATCTTGGGGTCTCGAACACAATCCAGGCTTCACTGTCACAGCTTCATGCAATAGCCTTTCAGGACCTCCATGCTGGGACTCCCCTGCCGAAAGCCTGACCTCAGTGGCTTTATTTAGCCATGGAGGAAGATTCCACAACCACTTTTCTTGTGTATCCTCATGACTTGAAAGCAAGAATCATGTTGATAACATTGCCAAGTTTTACTGCCCAGTTGGGGTAGAGCCTAGCCCCCTCCTTGAGTTACATTTGGACAAGTTTTCCTTTGTTTTCAGCAGCAGAAAATTCCTCAGGCATTTACTAGCTGGATGGGGTCTCACCCTGAGTGCACCCCTCCCTTTATTCTGTTGTATAGCAGGTCTTCGTTAATCTTCTCATCTATTTCAGCACAATCCTTGGCTCTGACATTAAATTTTCTGTTGTTCTTTTTCTTCCCAAATTACTTTTTTTCCCCCACTTGCTCTTTTTCATTGTAGACCTGCATAAGAGTGATTACTAAGAACCTTGGACAGAGTTAGTATTCAACTGTCTTAAAATCTCCTCTACCAAGGAAATTAATCCATTATTTTCAATATAGGTCAAGTGTGGAAAGTAGCCACATTCTTTGCCGAAATTATCACAAGACTGTTTTCTATCCCAGTTGCTAATATTGTTCCCCTCTGAAACCTTTTGAGCTGGGCCTTCTTAGTCCATGTGCTCTTAGCACTGTCATCTTCCAAGCTCCAACTAGGATGTCCATTAAGCCCCACTTCAACTGCTTTCCTAGTCCAGAGTCTAAGCCTTCCACATTCCTCCAAAAGACAGCATGCTCAGGTCTGTCAGAATAATCCCACTCTTGGTACCAACTTTCAGAAATTTCCAGCAACTGTCGGTCACACTTCAGATGTTCTCTTTGGTGCTGGCTTCAGTACAAGTTTCTTTTCTGGTTCCTGGGTGCTTTCTGCTTGGGGACTCTCTTCCCTGTACAGCTGCCTGTCTAGTTTTTTTGGGGAGGGGTAGTAGTTTAGCCTGTGACTTTGTTTTTCTGATGGATCTGAGGAGAGTTTTTGGTTTTTCAGGTTGTTCATAAATGAATGGCAACTGCAGCTTCTTTGCAATGCCCAGAAGAGCTCAACCTGTTTTCTGCCTGTCCTTGGCCATATGTCCCTTCCTTTTCCCCCTTGGGGTACTGTTGTTGGAGCTTGGCAATACTTTATTTGTGAATACTTGCATCATCAAAATCATACTGTTTTTGCTTCCTCAACTTAATTCAGCTGAACTTAGGCTTGGGGTAGAGGAGTCACTACTGGGGTATTATCTATTACACCAGATAGTTTTCTTTGGGAGTGCATTTGACGCTGCTGCCTCAGTTATGAAGAATTTAGTAGATACTTAGTTCCTGCTTGACTTGTAATATAGTTGTCCTGTGCTTTGTTGGCTCTAAAAAACCTTAGACCCGTGTGTTGTTTTGGCATCTGTTAAGTGTAGGGTGGTGGGCATCACAGGGTTAGGATGTGGGTATCTGGCACATGTGTAAAATAAGCCTAGGGCTTCTATGTGTTCCCGTGGCTTATACATGGAGCAAAGAGGGAGTGGTGTGTGCTTACAGAGTTGTGAGAGCTTAGAAATGCGCTGCACTAGATGCGTTTCCTTTCCTTAACAATGCTTTTAGTTACATGTGTAGATACTTGTGGAGCAAGAAGGCCCTAGAAACTTAAAACTATAATGATATAATGATAGAAGTACTCTAGTCTTAGGCCAAAATTTTGTTAAAAGTCAGATTCCTACATTACCGAATAGTGTAACTTCCTGTATTGTTACATTTTGTGTCTTTTTCAGATTGTTCTCTCTGTATAAGAAAATTTTTGTCCTATAAAACACAGTGTCCAACTTGTTGTGTGGTAAGTTTTTATTTTCTTTTTAAAAATTTTGTTGATTGGGGCAAGTTTTTTTGCTTTCTGTGTCCACAGAAATGCATGGGATCATATGTAGTCCTGAATTAAGCCACTTGACTGTTTCTGGGAAAGACTTCTGAAGTATACATAAGAGACTTGGGTTTTGTTCTACTTCTCATCAGATTTTTTATACCCTAAATGTATTTTGTGAAGTAAAAGGCTATATAGTACTCCCTGACTCCTATAATTTATGTTTTTATGGTTCCTAACTATTTATAATTTGTCACTTTGGATGAAAACTACTGGTGGGACTCTTTGTTTGTGAAGGACTGGTGTTTATGTTTGTAGAGGAGGCAAGAGTGTCATGACAACTGGGCTCACCCAAGCCTCCCTGGACTCTTACCACCCTCCCAGACCAGCCCGTCAGAACAAAAAACAGCAAGTATGCTGTCTGTCCCTGAAGCTTTTTCTTGAGGTGAGGACAGGTAGAGAGGGAGATGGAATGGGAAGTTAAACCTGTGTCTGGGGAGAGAAAAAAGAGACATGCTGTCTTGAACAGGACACTGCCAGGAGCTCGAGGTGTGACCATGGTGTCAGGATGTCTGTAAACTGTTTCCCTGTGCCATAAACAGTGCAGTTGCCTCCAGCCTCGGAGGTCTTGGCCACTGCTGTGCTGCCTTTGTTCAGCTGGACTGAGCACCAAGGAGAACCAGATAGCATCCATGCTGCAGTGCTGGATGGTGTTTTTGTAGTTTTGAGTTCTTATTTTTAACCTTCTTTGAACACTTAATGCCTCTTGCAGTGTTATTACTTAGAAACTCCTCTCTTCTGTTTCTGAGTAATTTGGGGAAAGCTAGAGTTTTGGTATTTTGAAGAAAAATCCTTGCTCATGTTGAGTTTTGTCTTAATTGGTGCAGAGTAAATAGCAGATAGTTTTAACATGCTTTTGAGAGCTGTTATCAGGCTTCCAGTTAGCAGGTCCTGATTCACTGGCTAAAGTTCTGCGTTAGTATGAGATGAATTCACTTTATTTTGAGGCTTTCCTGGAAGACTAGTGGGACAGAGAGCTCCAGGAAGACAGGTCAGACATTTTCAAAAGCAAGATTGTGACAAATTAATTACTGTTTTTGACCTTTTCCATCTGTTGTTTCTCTTTTCTAGACAGTAACAGAACCAGACCTGAGAAATAATCGCCTTTTAGATGAACTGGTAAAAAGCATGAATTTTGCACGGTATGATTCAGTTTTGTGACTAACCCCTAACTGCCTTTGCGCTTTGTGTGCACCTCCTCCCCATCCCCGTTCAGTTAGGGACTGCAGGGTTGCATCCTGGAGCGGAAGAAGGGACGTGATGATAGCCACTGCACACATGCGAGGCTCTAATATGGAGTCATAGGGTCTTCTCTATGTGACAGAAAGTCTCCGCTTCTGAACAACGAAGAGTCAAAGGGTAGCTAAATTGGCTCTTTACTCATAGTTGGTGTTGTATTGCTACTGGGGTGTTAGGCTTTGAGGCTTTTTAGTGGACAGCACGAGAGAATATATGTGTTTATGCAGTTGTGTATACTAACACTTTCGTGTACACATACCTGTAATTGGTTCTGTTTGTATGTTTTAACCTATTAATCAGATTTACTCAGCATGTATAATATGGTATGCTGTGTGAGACATGCAACTGCTTCTCTGTAAAGTTCTCGTATATAGCTTTGCTCCTTCACTGTCAAGTGCATGAATGTGTGAATACGAGTTTGGTTACCCAAAAGGGTATAAAAAGGCATGTTTTACCAAACATATCTGACATTGTTTTAATCATGTTATTAGTTCACATGTCCGTATATAGAACTTGTTGGCTTGTTGGAACATTCTTGGAGATACTTTACTTTGCTTCTAAAAATATCATCAGACTGCCATTAGAATTGTACATTTATTCATTTTCCTAATGCTTATTCCAGTAACTCTAGTTAGCTGTTTCCTTAGTGAGGCCACAGAAAGATGGTGTATTTTTCTAGATTAAGAAACTACGTGGTTCTCTGATTCTCCTGTTGAAGTCATTGCTTTCTTATTGTAGTCTCTTGTCTATCAATACTTTTTTTTTTGCAGGGGGGAGGGATATGTGTGGATGTGACATGTGTACTTGTTAACATAGTTACACTTGCATGTGTGTGAGGGTATGGAAGCTGGAGATAAGTATTGGGTGTCTGTCTTTGATCACTCTCCACATTTTTGGGGAGTGTTTCTCACTGACTTGAAGTTCGAAAATTTAGGTAGGCTGACTAGCTAATAAGTTTCAGGGGTCTGCCTGTCTCTGCCTGGCTAGCCCCAACTTTTTATGGGGGTCCTGGGGCTAACTCAGGTCATCTTGCTTCCACCAAAGTCACTTAATGACTGAGCCGTCTCTTCAGCTTGTGTGTCTGTATTTGAAGCTCCCCGATGGGCTCTTGTCATTCTCCTGTGCTTGCTTTCTTGGCATTACCACTGTTACCGTCATCCTTGAGGTGCACATTTCTTGGAAGTTCACCATGTGCAGTGCTATGGTATGTCATCTGCAGAATGAATAGGGATGAAATAGAAGTTAATCGATATCATTACTTGTTTGAACTCTGGTCTAAGATTGATGAGGGAAGAACTTTAATCTTATGATGAAAATGTAAGGTATTTATATTGCTTGTTGATTTTATTTCTTGTGTTTCTCATCTGCCATTACCATTTCACATGCCATTTTGATTTTTAAAAATTTAATATTCTAAATTGAATAATAGGAAGATATGGGAAATAATTTAAGAGGTTTCAGATACAGGATGATATGGATCTTTTACATTTTTATTTTTATTTTACATTTACATTACATTACAGTGACCTTTTGGCATTCATTTTCAAAGAACACACTTTTTCTTGGCTCATTTTAAATGTTCTTAGCCAGGTGTGGTAGCTCTCCTTCATTCTACCATTTGGGAAGCAGAGGTTAGAGGATCATGGGTTTGAGGCTAGCTTGGGTTACATAACAATACCCTGTGTTTTAGGGAAGACATTTTTAATCTTCTGTTTTGAAGAAAAGTTTAGTTAGATTTTTTTTGTTGTTGTGTTTTTGTAAGGAGAGCATTATTCCTGCCCTAAGTGGTAAAAGTATTATTATTATTTTTTTTTAATAGAGGTCAGTCTCCATTTATAGTATTGGTTTTATGAATTGTTTGGGTTGGTCAAGTTTGGAGCTTTCTTTTGGTACTCCATATGTAAGAATATACACATTTTAGTCTGACCCCTCCCCAAGGCAGTTGATGATTCTTAGGGAATGAGGAGTCATTTTCTTTTCTTTTCTTTCTTTTTTTTTTTTTTTTTGGAGATAGAGTTTCTCTGTGTAGTCCTGGCTGTCCTGGAACTTGGAGATCTGCCTGCCTCTGCCTCCAGTGCTAGTATTAAAGGTGTGCAACACCACCACCTGGCAAGAAGTCATTTTCTTTACTGAGGTAGCCATTGGTAAGCCTTCTCTGTTCTAGTAAGTAACCCCAGACCTATTCTCATGCATGCAACCCCAAGTAAATTCAGTAGGTCAAAACAAAACAGAAGACATGAAAGTAGGAAGATAGGACCAGGGCTTGTTGGGAAGAAGAGTTCCGAGGGAAGGGGGGGAGGGTAATAGAGGGCAAGGGAGGTGAATATGGTCAGAGTACAGTTTTATATGTTTGAAATTGTCAGAGAATTTACAAGAACATTTTAGATAACAATTACAGCAGATAATGCTCTTAGCATCTTACAAGCAGGATGTGAGTTCCCCTGTGGTTGTGGTTGTGTTGTCATTGATAGCATGCTGGCTTTACATTCAGGTGGCACTGGGCTCCAGTCCTGGTTCTCTAGTTATGATAACAATTAAGAGATTTACCCTTTTGACCTCTGTGTCTTCATCTGAAAAGATAAATGATGCTGTTGATGGGATTACAGATGAGAGTTATATGAAGGTCTTTTCGATAGTACTTAGTACATAGGAATCCAAAACCAGATTTCTGTCACTACTGTGCTTTTCCATCTCACACATTGATTCTTGTTTGATTCTTAGCACCCACATGGCAGCTCACAAAGGTCTCTAACTCCAGTCCCAGGAGACTCAATTCCTTCTTCTGGCCTCTGCAGGCACTGCATACACATAGTACACAGATACATGTAGGTAAAAACTCATACATGTAAAATGAAAAAAGACAAAAAAAAATGCTTTAGCGGCCTCTGTCTTCTTCATCAGATGATTCTAAGCTGCTGTTTGTGTGTTTCAGATTAGAGCAAACACTTGCAGGGACTCCAGTGGTGTAGATAAATTCATTATATGGCCTTAATGACTTATGCACCTAGAGACATATTGTGAGTTTTGATTCTTGGCCACATTCTACATTCTAAAGAGATGAGGCTACTTGTGTAGTTAACAAGTCAGCAAGCTCTTCTATACTTGCTGAGTCACAGTTATTATATTCAGAGCAAGATGCCCTGTGGCGGGCTGTTTTGTGGCTCTGCCAGCTGTCTGAGATCTAATCTGTATGCTTTCCAACTAGATGACTTGATGACTTGGACCTGGGACTTTATTTACCCATCTGTATAATAAAATGCTGATTCCTTTCTGATAGTCTTTCCAGCTCTAAAAGTCCATAATCTGTCCTTGAGATAGCTGAGTGTCTGTGATGAGTGCTGTTAGGTTCTGCAGTGCCAGATCACTTTGATAAGGATTCATAAGGGAAAGTGACCAATTCCATTTCAATGTAAACATCAATTGGGAAATTAGCATTTTCACTCAACTTACTTTAGTGTATATAAATTATAAAATGTTTCTTGGTTTTAGATGTTCTCTCTTTTCATGTTTCTCAAGTCTTCCAACAGACTTTTCTTCCACATGTCAACAGCGTATCTCATATTTATCCTTGAGCCTCCTAAGAGCAAATAATGCTTAACATGTGCAGAGGGGACTGCTGATGCTCTTCTCTGTTCCATAGATGATTGCTGTGACTCCGTGAACAGCAGCACTTGTGTGTGTGTGTGTGTGTGTGTGTGTGTGTGTGTGTGTGTTGGACGTGTGTGCCATGGTATGTGTATGGAGGTGTTGTGGGAATATTAGTTGAAGATGTGTTACATTCATTTATGCCATGGAATATTTGTTTAATCATGCAAAGATGTGTTGCATTCTTTTATGTTGCATTTGTTTAACTCTGTGAAGCTGTTTGTTACTTCGCCTGTCTAAAACACCTGATTGGTCTCCTAAAGAGCTGAATTGCCAGTAGCTAGGCAGGAGAGAGAAATGGGAAAGAGGAAAGAAAAGATATATAAAAATGGAGAAAGGTAAAAGCCCAGAGGCAAAAGGTAGATAGGATAATTTCAGTTAAGAAAAGCTGGCTAGAAATAAGCCAAGCTAAGACTGGGCATTTATAAGAAAGAATAAGTCTCTGTGATTATTTGGGAGTTGGGTGGCAGGTCCCCCAAAGAGTAAAGAGTTAAAACAAACAAACAAATAAACAAAAACCCAACAACGTGGAGATCAAAGGACAACTATCAATATCATTCTTTGCTTTTCCACTTTGTTTGAGATGGGATCTCTTTGTCACTGCATAAACAGCCTAGCTGGCCCCTGAGCTTCTGGAATTTGTCTTGTGTCTGCCTCTCATCTCTCCACAGGGGCACCCTGGGATTGCAGGTGTTGTGTTACTACATCTGGCTTTTATACGACTTCTGGGGACCCAAACTCAGGTTGTAGAGCTTGTATGGTGAGCACTTTTCCCTACTGTCTGCTCAGCCCTGCACTGAAACTATCCTTTTAACTACTCTAGCTAAAGACTTTTGGTGTCTCTCTGAACTTGCTTTTATTACCACTTAATTTGTTAATCCACTAATAAGTCCCACTGGCTGTATCTTCACAATGCTTCCCAAGGCTGAGTCTTTGATCACCTTACTATCTAGAATCTGGTCCAAGTCAATGCCATCCTACTGGACCATGACCATTTCCTAATTGTATTCTTACTTTTACTTAGGCTCTCCTAAAATCCTTCCTGATGGTAGTAACTAAAGTGATTCCTTTAAAGCAAAAAGTCGGGTCATGTGTAAAGAGAAAAGATGACTTTGGTCCTTCTGGAGCTTTCAGTCCAAGATTGGGAGGTCTTCTGGGCTTACGTCTTTGGTGAGGATGGTACGTTGTAGTAAAAGGACATTTTGGAGCAAGTGCTTGCATTCCAGGTGAGAGACAGAAGATAAGGACTGTGCCCATAGTCCTGTGTTAGGACATGCTCCAGCGGCCTTAAGGACCTCCCATCGTGACCTACCTCTTAAATTAGATCCACAGCAACCCCCAGACTAACACCATTGAACACTCAGGCCTCCAGGGAGCATTTAACATCCAGATGGTTGAATTCTCCATCTCACTGGAGCAGGAGCCCAAGTCCTTTCTGAGTTAGTCCTCTGGTTGCCTGCCATCTTGCTTCCTCTCAGCCTTCATGTTTGCCCTTTATTCAGTTGCAAGCCTTCTTATTTTTCCGCTATGTTGCTTTTAGGCCTAGACTTTGTGCTTGCTGTTCTTTGTAGGTGAACCAGTGTCTTCCCAGGTGGCCGCCTGGCTAAGACCCACTTTCTCTGAACTCTGTTGTCATAAGTTACCTTCTTAGGGAGGCTTTCTGACCAGCTATAAAGAACCCTTACCTAAAGAACCCTTACCTCATCTTCTCATGCTTGGCCGCATTTTATTTTATTTTGGTTTAATTTAGTTTAGCTTTTTTTGCGTGGGGCTGGCACCCTGAGCCTTCCACATGCTAGGGAATCTCTCTAACACTGAGCTGTTTTCTTAGCCCTTTGGCTCCATTGTATTATTACTTTTCATATAGGTTGTATAAGCCTGTTCTTTCCCCCTTATTTTATAACTTTCATGAGTATAGGATTTGCTTTCTATTGTGCTTCTCTGGCAAGAGTAGGTGGTACTGGAATAAGTTAATGGATTTTAATTTTAGCCCCGAGAATAGTTTATTGTGACCTTGCTGCTACTGTCTGCCATAGTCTTTATTGGCATGCCTTGAAATAAGAGAGCCATTTGGAATTAAATTCATTTGAATTGTGGAAGATAGGCAAAAATTATCACTAGTATGCTGAGAGGATCAGTGGTGTCTCATCTGCAGTTGAATACTGTCTCCTCTCTTTGTGTTTACGAGAGGAAGGGATTTTTTCCAGAACCTTCTTTGTACTAAATCAGAGACTGGAAGGAAAAGAGACTACTGAAGAGGATGGTTCTGTGTGTGTGTGTGTGTGTGTGTGTGTGTGTGTGTGTGTGTGTGTGTGTATGTGTGTGTGTGTGTGTGTGTGTATGTGTGTGTGTTTTCAATTTCTGTTTCTTCTCTAAGACCAAGGTCCTTAGGTGTTGGTTTTTAGTCTTCCTGCTTTTCCCTCCCTCCAACTTCCTCCTCTCCCGTCTTCCCTTCTTTCTCCATCTCCCTCCTCTTGTCTGATCTCTCTCCCTCCTTTTCTTGGTTTTTGTTAGACATGGCATCACTATGTACCTGAAATTGGGCTTGAATTAGAATCTTCTGCTTCAGCCTCCTGAATGTTGAGATTATAGGCACGCGCCACCACCCTTAGCTTAGTTTTTCTTTATTTTTAGTCTTTGTTGTTTTAATTGTGGAGGAATTTAAATATATGTGAAAGTAGAGAAGATAGTATAATGAACCCACCCTCTTTCCTACTTGTACCTAACTTTTCCTGTGGGAGTGAACATTTTTCTTTCTCTTTTTGTAGTTTTTTTTTTGTTTGTTTTTGTTTTTTGTTTTTTGTTTTTTTTTTGATTTTCGAGACAGGGTTTCTCTGTGCAGCTTTGCGCCTTTCCTGGAACTCACTTGGTAGCCCAGGCTGGCCTCGAACTCACAGAGATCCGCCTGGTTCTGCCTCCCGAGTGCTGGGATTAAAGGCGTGCGCCACCACCGCCCGGCCTCTTTTTGTAGTTTTTATGCTTATCCCTGGCTCCTGTTTTTGTTCTTACCTTTGGCTCAGGACATTTTCTGCAGTTTTAAGGGAGAGATGGTGGTGGTAGACATCTGTGTCTGGTCAGTCGTGGGGGAGATGTCTCATTTGCTATCACTAATGATTGATACTAGCGAATTGTTGTTTTTTAAGTAACATTTTATCAGATTGAGTTCTAGTCCTGCCAGGGCTGCATAGTGAGACCCTGCATAGAAAGAAAAGAAGAGAGAAAAGGAAGGAGGGAGGGAGGTAAACAAAGAAGCAGAGCCTTGATAAACCCAGACAGGCAGGAAAGGAAAACTATACTCCAATAGTCTTTCACAAGCAGTCACAAAAATCATTGGCGAAATAGTAAAACCTAGGCATAAAAATTTAAGATACATTGAAAAATCAACTAATGTAACTATATTAGCAAGATAAAGTAGAAAAATGTATCTAATCATAATCAATGCAGAAAATGCATTTGATACAATTTGGTACTAATTCATTGTAAAAATAAACCTCTCATCTGTTTCTTTTGAATATTTTATGGCTTGATTAGTAGCTATTTTCTTTTTTCTTTATGAAGATTGGGGACCAAACGTTGTAGAAGCTGCAAAACCTTTCTTTGATTTTGAACAAAAGTGTATTTTGTTCTGACAAGCAATTAAATTATCAGCTCTTGTTCCATTAAAGGTTGATGCAATGTATTATTAGATTCTATTTTAATTTTACACACACATGTATACATGCATACACTAGTTTTACACATGTAGAAGTAAACACACATATGCATGAGTGCACATTTGTGTAAACACACATTCTGTGCATACAATGTGGTCCCCTTTGCTGAGGTACAGCCTCTGTGACATCTCACCACTATCCCCATGGTCTTCATAAGAGTATTTCCCCTTTGGCTGGGCTAAGCTAAACATCTTTCCAGCACTGGCTGCTGGCATCTGTTTACCCATGTCTGTTTCCTACCAGACCCTGTGGGTTTTTTTTTTTTTTTTCTTCCTTGTATACCCTGGAGATGATTGCAGATGGGTGAGAAGTTTCCTTTTCGTAGCTCCCACATGCCAAGCACCCTGTATCCCTAGTCCTCATCACCTCTGCCCAGAATTGTGCGCTCCTCTTTCTAGACGGTGAGTTTGGTTGTGATTGTGGCATAAATTCTGTGTTTCAGAGAAACAAGGGTTAATTGGGAAGATCCCAGTTACAATGTCTAATTTGACATCTTAATTTCCCATCTTTTTTTCCCTCCTTTGGTATGTGTTTCCAGGACTCGCCTGTTGCAGTTTGCTTTAGAGTCACCACCCATATCTCCCGTGTCTTCCACCTCAAAGAAAGTTGCTGTTAAAGTACATAATGCTGAAGCCATCAAACATCCTGTCAAACAGGGGAACAGGCTCATGGACAAGTTTCTGGTTAGAGAAACTGGTGAGTGTGTAGCAGACTTGTTGGGAAAAGAAAACGACAGGAAATTCAGCCCTCACAAAGAGATAAGCACCTCTGCTGAGATTAAAGAGACAAGTCTGGTCGGAAAGGCGGTACTTGGTCCCTCGGATGCTAATGGTCCTGTGACACCCTCTACATCCACCATGAAGCTGGATACTAAAGGTAGTAGGAAGTCATTTTTATGTATGCCTTTTCAAACTTAAGGAAATCTCATTCACGTGGTGTAAGATTAATAGGCATTACTTTTGAGGGGGAAGTAAGAGGGATAGACCAGGTTTCACCTTACCATGCCTCAGACATTGATGCAGTCAGTGCTTAGAGGTAGGTTTCTTGTCTTTTTCATAGAATAGGAATCAGGAAGATTCTTGCAGAAGTGAAATAGTTTAGTTAATGCTTCTCAGGGTAGCTTTCTGTTTTTAGGTTGGAAACCTCTCACCTCCAGTTCCAGTTAACTTTTTTTTTCTTTTTCTTTTTTCTTTTTTCTTTGAGACGGGGTTTCTCTGTGTAGTTTTGGAGCCTGTCCTGGAACACACTCTATAGACCAGGCTGGCTTCAAATTCACAGAGAGCTGCCTGGCTCTGCCTCCCAGTGCTGGGATTAAAGGCGTGTACCACCACCACCCGGCCATCCATCCAGTTAACTCTTAAAGAGGCCTCCATTTTATACTACTGGTTGAACATTTCCTTGATGCTCTGCCTGTAGCTGAATGCCTTTTGGCATATGACATGTGCTTCAGTGACCCTGCCTTATTTTCTAGCTCTCCCTCCCAGAATGTCTCTGAAGCCAAGTTGTTATCTCACTCTTCCTATAGTGCACCCATAGACTGGCAGAGCAAGTGGAAACCAGAGCTGGTGTGCCACCTGTTTGGGAAATACAAGTTTACTAGAGCACACTCTCTTCCTTGGTTTACATATTGTCTCTGATGTTTTCATGCTGCAGTGTGCAGTGGCCTAGTGGTGACAGAGCCAGGATTATGGTGTGAAGGGTGATCTGGAGAGCCCACAACCAATCTCTATGACCCCATCTTTTACTAGGAATGTGTGTCTTTAGCAAACCCATACAACCCACAGTTGAACGCCAGTAGTGTTTGTGAGGATTTTTGTTTGTTTTTCGATGTTTTTAGCATCACAGGGACATGTTTTCAATTCTTGTAGAACTTTTTTTCCCAAATGAAATCTTAGAATGAATCATAACATATAAAATAGATACAATTCTCTGTGTTCTATTAAAAATCAGAGTAGGGAACCTAGAGAGTGTGGCCACAAGTCTCCCTTCTTTGGCCACTGCTTTTTACCCGTGGTACCTCCATATTCACTGATACCTCCATATTCACTGTATCTCCACAAAGCTGCAGCGTTAATAAGGCATACCTGGCCCAGGAGCAGAGAGGGTTAGTAGGTTTAGCCAGATTGCACCAAGCCAGCCAGGCCTTGGTTTTATCATCGTTGTAACTTCATTACAGAGTTGTTGAGATTGCTTCTGTCCTGTGTAAGATGGTCCTAGGGCCTGGAAAAACTCAGCATTATGGTTTGCTGGTACCTTGGTAGAAAAGTTACAACTTCCAAACTAACTTGCAGTCTCTAGGCCTAGGATTCTGATTATGTGACTTCCCCCAAAGTAGCTAGTTACTAGTAACCCATTTGTCTGTTCTCCTTACTCTTGTGGGTTTTTCTAAGAGTAGATTATCTGAGATTCTGTCTTTTCTCTTAATTTTACCCTTTCTCTGGCTAACAAAGTCTCTCTCTCTCTCTCTCTCTCTCTCTCTCTCTCTCTCTCTTTCTTTTTTAAATGCAGTGTCTTGTCCTGTTTGTGGGGTCAGCATTCCAGAAAATCACATCAATAAGCATTTAGACAGTTGCTTGTCACGTGAGGAGAAGAAGGAGAGCCTCAGAAGGTAAGAAAGCTGGGCGTAGCCGCTGCCCTGCTTTGGCTGGGTGCTTCTGTGGGCTTAGCTGCTGCCCTGCTTTGGCTGGGTGCTTCTGTGGGCTTAGCCGCTGCCCTGCTTTGGCTGGGTGCTTCTGTGCTTTGTAGACGTGCATCAAACTAGGACTCCTTTTGTCCTGGTGACTAGTACTCCTGTTTCCTTTACTGCTTGATTTTCTCTTTAACAACTGGTTCCTTTTCCATCCCCTCACTCTTGTTCCTTCTTCAGCTCACACTCTGCTATATGTCAGTAGTGGATCCGTGCTTTAGAGAAACTACAGACTTAGAATCACTTGTCTTTTTTGTTGTTGTTGTTGTTGTTTTTTTGAGACAGAGTTTCTCAGTGTAGCCCTGGCTCTCCTGGAACTCACTCTGTAGACCAGACTGGCCTTGAACTCATAGAGATCTGCCTAGGTATGCACCACCACCACCAGGCTAATTCACTTATCTTTTAAACTTACTTTCTTTTTAGAATTCTCAAGCTGTCATGTAAAGGCCTTGCCCCCAAAAAGCAAAAAACAGCTTGAATTTGGAACATATAAAATCTTTCATTAATTCTTAGGATGTTTTAATATTTTAAATAAAATCTTTAAATAATTTAATATTTTAAATATTAATTTAAATCAAACTTATTCTATATTTATCTCTCTGTCTGTATTTATGTGGTACTGAGAATTAAGTCCAAAGCCTACTACCTAGTGAGCTTCAAAAATCAGTTTTTGAATAGGCTGTTCTAGTAACGTGTGTAAAAATGATACAGAAGAATATTTTTGGCTGAGTATGGTAGTATATGCCTGCAATCCTAGCATTCAGGAGGCTGAGGCAGGAGAATCAAGGGTAACATAGACTGCTGAAAAGTAGGTCAGCCCAAGCTGCATGGTGACATTCCAGCCCTACGTCCTTATTTCCTCCTTCCTTGCCAGAGAGTGTATGGACCGTAATGATCTTCTCTCCTCCAAAACACCAAGAGATGGTATTACTAATAAATTGTGAGGTCAGTATTTGTACCTAAACTACTTTGCTATTTTGCCTCCTTTGTGTATCAAAGTCACCAAGTCTAAAACTAGTCCACTTTGTGTGTTCAGGAGTGATGTTTTAATTGAAGTTAAATTGCAGGGCTTCAGGAATCTGGCTGGTAGAGACAATAAGGAAGCAGAAGTGTCGTGTTTGAGTCTGGTGATGGTAGAGAGATGTGGTTGGGAGAGGCATGGGCAGCAAGGTCAAGGGCAGAGTTTATTTTTAGAGGTAGGGTACAGGCCTCAATCTTCTGCCACTGTCAGATAATAAGTAGAACAGTGGTGAGCACAGGGAATGAAGTTGGGGAAAGGTGGAGAGAGTAGGTGGAATCGAGAGAGCTGTGGAAAAGAGGAGGTTGACGATGGTAGTAGTGATGCCTGGAAAGTCGGAGGAGGGGAATGATTGGCTCTTCTGTTTTGAAGAGATTCTCCCCAAAGCATTCTCTCCAAAGACAGGACCATCTTACTGATTTAATTATGAAAACTACAAAGGTGCCACTCAATTTTTATGAGTAAGTTTGGAGTGAATGCAGGTTTCAAGGGACAGGCTGTACTGGTGTAACTTACAAAGGCTGATATTGAAGTGTGGCGATGTGTTGCTAACTCACAGCACAAGCTGTCCTTGACTCCAAGCCTGAGCAGTCCTGTGCTCACAAGGACTGCCTTCTTGTACCCACAAGTTTGTTGATGGGAATAGAATTTAGATGTTTATGTTGCTTAGTGAGGGGGAATTTGGAGTAACACAAATCAGTAGCTCCCAGGATGACTTCTAGGCCATCAGTATCTCATGACTTGCTTTTTTTCTTCTGTTTCTCCCCAGAGAATGAGTCGAAAGTAGAAAAGCTGAATATTTTCTTCCTGGAGAGTAAGAAATTGGCACTGATAATCTTTTTTAGACTGTTCTCTTTCTAGACATAGCTGTTGTATTCTTCTAATACTTTGAGCTCTGTTCAGTGGTGGTCCAAATCTGGCTGCACAGAGAGCCCTGCCAGTTGGTCCTCAGTACAGCTTAGAACTGTATCACTCTTAGCAGATTGAAGGTGCTGAGAAGTCCTCCACTCAGGTAGCTGCTGGAGTTTGTTGTGTTTCATAACTCCTGATTGTTTTTTACTCCAAGGTGGTGGTTTTTTGTTTTTTTATTTTATTTTATTTTATTTTATTTTGTTTTGTTTTTGTCCTCACAAGTCCTTTTCTACAAAATTGTTCAGGCACACTTAGGGAAACACGGAGCTAAATCTTTTTGGTTATATCCTGGCCTGGGTTTTGGTCACCTAAGAGTCTCTGTGTCTTACAGTCTCTTTTTACAACACTAAAATGTCAGCTGCTGGGTGTGGCTGCTAGCTCTTACCCCACTCTATGTGGAACTGTCAGTTGGTTCAGAGTACAACTCTTTCTATTGAAGTCCTGGTTCTGAGACTTTGACATGTGATTCAGCTTCACTGAGTCAGCATAGACAAGATCAGTGTCATGTGATGCTTGGGGAACTGCTTCTTTGGCTTCATAATGTCAAATTCTGTGTTTTATTTTAATTTTATATGCATTGGTGTTTTGTCTGCATGTATGTCTGTGTGAGGATGTCAGAAGCCCTGGAACTGGAGTTACAGACAGGTGTGAGCTGCCATGTGGGTGCTGGGAATTGAACCTGGGTCCCCTGGAAGAACAGCCAGCCAGTGCTCTTAACTGCTGAGCTATCTCTCCAGCCCCTATAGATTCAAATTCTTGACAGAGATGGTTGATGTCTGGTGTTGCTTTCATTGTGAATGCCAGTGGACACTACAGATCTTTGTTAGAATTTCATAGTCGTAAATGTAATTGTCTGTCCTTGATAAAATAAATGTTTTAGTTAGAGACTTAATGAATTGTTCCTCCTTTTGTGCTTGTCATAAACACTGCAAAATGATTCAGTTGAACTTCCTACTGTGATTTTATTTTACCATAATGTCAGCAATCTTGTAGAGCCCAACTGGATGACATTATAAGAAGAATGGTTTGGGAAAAATATACTCTGTTGAGGTTTGCAGGTCTTTTTATAATTAAGTAGTCATTTCTGACTTTCAGGCATAAAACTGACTAACAGAGCATAAAAGAGATTTAGCCAGAAAATGATCCTTGTGCGAGTAGAACTGTTTTATCTATACTTGACTGTAATAGTGCTCTCAGTATGACCTTTGGACTACTGCCTCAGATTTACCTTAGGAAACTGGAAAGTAAAGATTTTCAGTTTCCACTTCAGGCCTGCACCATGTGGCTGCATGCTGCAGAGAAAGTGACTGAGCATCTGCATTTAAAGCACACTGTCCTGGTAGTTCTGAGCACAGCTTTTTTGAACTCTCCATGCTTATCTTTTAAAAAATTTTTTACTTTAAGCCCTGTTACCCTTAAGATCTTACTAATTTGCTATTGTTATTTTGAAATGATTGCAATTGTAAAAACCACTTTGAAAACTGCTTATTATGTACTTAATTGCCCATAGGGCTGAACCTCTAGTCAGAATGCATATACTGACACCCTGGCCCATCTAGCTTCGTTTGTGTGGGTGTGGATAGGCATGTTCATGTATAGGGGGTGTATGTGTATGTTAGCATGTGTGTGAAAGACAGAGGTCAATCCTGGGTATCATACTCAGGAGTATATTCTACCTTGTTCTTTGAGGCAGAGTCTCTCAATGGGACTTGGCCTTGCTGGTTAGTTAGGCTATCTGGCTAGCAAGCTCTAGGGATGCCCTTGTTTTCACATCCCGAACTTTTTATATGGATGCCAGAGGTCAAACTCATGCTTGTGAGGCAAGCACTTCATTGACTAAACTAAGAAGATCTCCCTATCCTCTTCTTTTTTATCTTAATGGCTCAACTATTTTTCTAGTCAGCCAGGTGTTATGAAGGTAAATTACTCTTTTATTGAGACTGTTTGATAATTCACAATAATCCTCAGATCTCTTTCTCTCTCTCTCTCTTTTTCCATTTTAGTTCTGCTCACAAAAGGAAGCCGCTGCCCAAAACTGTGTATAACTTGCTCTCTGACCGTGATTTAAAGAAAAAGATGAAACAGCATGGATTATCTATTCAAGGAAACAAACAGCAGCTTATTAAAAGGCACCAAGAATTTGTACACATGTACAATGCCCAGTGTGATGCTTTGCATCCTAAATCAGGTAGAGTAATACATTTGTGCTCATCTTTGGATAAAGCAAGTATGTAGCTCAGAGATTATAAGGAAGAATTTTCATAAGTACCTTTTTGGCAGTAGTTGAGAATTTTTTCGAGAGCTACCTGGAGAACACTATGCTAAGGCCATCTTCTTCTCAGGTGGTCTCATAGCCCCAGTTCCCTTTGCAGAGGAATCACTTTTGCCAGTTTTTTGAGTATCTTTCCAGAGATGGCATGGTGGTAAAATGATCTAGAGTCCTGCAGTCCTACTACTTTATGCTGAGTGACTGTGAATAAGTCACATCTCTGTACTTTAGTTTTCTCATCTGTAAAATGAGGATTATAATCCTACATGTTGTATAGTGTCTTTGAGGTGGTAGGATGCATCCAAACTATCTAGTACAGTACCTCAGCAAGTTCTTAGCACTCCATGGATGTTTCCATTATGATTATTATACGCAAACAGGCATCCTTAGTCGGTAGTGATTCATAAAAATGTCAGTATCCTCCATGTAGTTTTCACTTGACCATGCATACATTTTGGAGTTCTTTATAGGTAAGAACTCCAACATTTAGAATTGCTTTATGTTTGAAAAAATGAAGACTGATACAAAAAACCAGAAAAGTGCATGTTATGTTAAATTTTCATTAAGTGAAAATGCCTCCTAGATTATGGTCAATATTCTAGAATCTCCTTCCTCCAAGTCTGGTTGTCTCCATACATCTGACCACTGTTTATTCACTCTGCCTCACTGAGCTAAATGAGTTGGGTAATAGCCACAAGTTTATCCCTAGTTTTAGTGCCTTCATGGTTAAAGCTCTTTTTTGCTACACTACATTTCTGTCCACTACTTTACCCAGGCTCAAGCTCCTTTTCTTTTCAAATTGTATACTTTTTATTATTTTTCTTTTCTGTTTTTTGTGAATTAGGATAAGTGTATTGAGCAGTAGCCATGCCATAGCTTGAATGTTACACTATTACAAGATTTCTTCCACCAAACAAATTAGTTCATTACTTTTTAATTTAGCCTCACTGAAATAGTCAAGACGTGGGCGGAATGCAGTCAGATTCTTTGATAGAGTATAACACAAATGGCCTCTACTCTTGTCCTAATTCTTTGTAGAGCTCTTACCCTCTGAAGCCTCTTGAGTACAATCTTCATTGTCCACATCTCAGCATTCTGGTCTTCCTCTTTTCCACCACAATGGCCTTTCAGGCTGTACTTAGAGTATTCGAGGACTCTAGCCTGCAGCCTCACACTCTTTGAAAGCCCTTCTTCATGTTACTTCCAAAGGCCTGTGAATCACGTGGCCAGGTTTTTCACAATTGACTTCATTTTCTGTACTGATGTTTTGTTTTTGTTTTTCAAGACAGGGTTTCTCGGTGTAGCCCTAGCTGTCCTGGAACTTGCTCTGTAGACCAGGCTGGTCTTGAACTTAGAGATCCACCTGCCTCTGCCTCCCAAGAGCTGGCATTATTAAAGGTGTGCACCACCAAGCTCAGCTTGTTCTGTACTACTTTTTTTTTTTGTATCAGTTATTTTTATAGGTGTGACCAAATACCCGAGAAGAAGCAACTTCAAGAAGGGAAGATTTATTTTGACTCATTGATTGAGGTGATACATGAGTGGGAAGGCATGGCAAAGTTTATGATTCTGAGTGTGCAGCTGAGACTCCTACCATCTCATTGTGCCAGGAAGCAGAAAAATGGGAGTGCTGGCATTCTGTAGAAACAGCCTGCAATTGGTGTTCCTGTGTCTGAGCTTCTCAGTTGTGTTTTTGTTATTGTTTTATGTTTTTATGCTTTCTTGGTAGCCGCCCTTGGCCTTTTGCAATCCATCAGAAAGTGTATTTGTGATCTTAATCAGATGTAGGTCATTGCAGACTATCTCCTGGACATTGCTTTTTGTTACCTGATGCTCCTGATCGCTCCCAATCTTGCCACCTGTTTTTGGGTTTTAGGACATGTAGTTGCTGTTTGACTTGACGGATTCAAGCAAAATTATAGTTGGATAGATTGTCTAGTTTTTCCTTGTCATTATAGTGAGGGTAATGGTATTGTTAGCTCTCTACACCCTAAAGAGAATCAGAAATCTTTCTGAAGATAGCTTAAACCCTTACGTTGTACCCACCCTAACATAATTTTCTTACTACTGTAGAGTGTGCCAGATGTCTTGAATGGTACTTGTGTTAATGCATGGGATAGAATGTAACTGCTTTTCCTTTCCTATGATACCTGGACTCAGTAAGTTCCCAAGGAGATAAACAGTTCTTGCTCACAGATGATACTGTTTACATTGCTTCTACCAGCTTTACAATATTAAGGAGGCAGATACATATCAGTGCTTGGAAAAGAAAATCTTTTTTTAAGTGAAGCAGTTGCAATAAACTTTAGTAGGATTATTTGAAGTTGATATAGACGGGAGATTGAGGTGGGTGTAGAGGGAGATTGAATGAGGTGGGAATAGAGGGGGGATTGACTAAGAAGTACTATCATTTCTCCCTATGTATTTATCCTACAATGTAACCAATTATCAAGCCATCCTAGTTTTTTGTCTACCTTTTAAAGCCTCTCCATAGAATATTTTGAAGTGATTTGACTTAGTATCTTTTTACATATAAACGAGTATAAATGATGGTCAGTTCTTATTCTGTACCTCATGCACTTAAACAGAGGGACTTTTGATACTAAAAGACAGCATTTGCAAAATTTGCACTATTTATGTTTAAAGAAAGGCATTTAATGTGTGATCTCCCTGCTATGGGTGGTTTGAAACTTTCTCCAGATACTGGTTTTGGAGGCAAGGGCATTTCCCATGGTATTTGCAGATCTTTCTCTCTCCTTGACAAGTTTCACTACATTTAATATATTGGAGTTTGAGTGGTTATCCTCTAAGAATTTAACTCATAGTAGTAAATTAATTCTCCTATTTCATTGGAATTGCTGTTTATATATTCAAGAGAGAAGGCAAAAATAACATGGTATTTCTTACAATTTTATTACTGTTCTATTGTTGTGACGAATGAAACACCAAGACCAAGGCAACTTTAAGGAAGCACTTAACTGAGGCTTGCTTATAGTTTCAGAGGGTGAGTCCATGACCATTATGGCAGGGGCACATGGTGGAAGGCGCCTGGCATGGCATAGCATTGGAGCCATAGTTGAGAGTTCATATCTGATGTTCAAGTTTCAGGCAGAGAAGAGAGTATGTGGGACTGGGCCTGAGTGGACCTAAGTGGGCTTTTGAAACCTTAAAGCCCAGCCCTAGTGACATACCTCCTCCAACAAGGCTACACCTCCTAATTCTTTCCAAATATTTCCACTAACTGGGGACCTAGCATTCAAATTTGTGAGTCAGTGGAGGCCATTCTCCTTCAAACCATCAAACTTATTTTTGAAAACTTGCAAAAAGAAGGCAGAAATCTGCATGTATTTATACCTATCTTTATTGTTTAACCTCATATAGGCATAGAGTAATGATCAAACAGTGTGATTAAGTGGCTTTTTTTTTCCTTCTTCTTATTTTAATAGCTGCTGAAATAGTCCAAGAAGTTGAAAACATGGAGAAGACCAGAATGCGCCTTGAAGCCAGTAAACTAAATGAAAATGTATGTTGAATCTCTTTCAGTGTCTATGTAGTAGTGCAGGAAGAAAAAAATTGAATTGAACTTTTAAAATTAAAAGCCAGCCTTTGTAAGTTCTTTTTAGTAGAAAATGTACTGGAACACATTACTATTTAGAGTATTAAGATTTCCTTACAGCTCGTGTCTTCGGACAGTATTTGTGTTTAACAAACTTACAGCATAAAGTACAGCCCCAAGTAGAGTTTTGCTTATAAGCTGGAGTTATATAGACAAAGCTCTTGTGGCTCTGTTTCCTGTCTGCCATGAGGTAAAGACATTTCTCCATCACTTATCCTGCCACTGTGGTGTTCTGCCCAGATGCCTGGGGCCAAGCAGCCATGATCTGAACACTGAACCAGCACGCGAGCTATAAGCTAGGAAAATGAGTATGTCACTAGGACACACTGGAAAAGAGAAACAACTAAAGAAAAATGAACTGGGAGGTGATGGTGCATGCCTTTAATCTCAGCACTCGGGAGGCAGAGGCAGGTGGATCTCTGTGAGTTTGAGGCCATCTTGGTCTACAAACCAAGTTCCAGGACAGCCTGAGCTGTTACACAGAGAAACCCTATCTTGATAAACAAAAACAAAACCCCAAAACAAAATTAAAAAAAAAGAAAGAAAGAAAGAAAAATAAGAATATTCTAAGATTTGTGATCTTTATAAACATCTATGCATAATCTTCGTAAGTGTTAAAAATGAGTTCTGGGTTTACTCTGCTATTCCTGATGACTTTTGTAGCTCTTACGAGAGACAGTAGGACCAGGATTCACATTCACTAGCAACGTATCTTTTATAGTTACCTTTCCCAAGTTTCTATGAATCATGGGCCAATTTTTAATAATATGATTTAAAGAAAATAGGCAATTAATAGCTGCAACACAATTGCCTACCATCCGGAAAGTTTTTTTTCTAAGATTGTATTTTTATTTACATGTGTGTGTCTTTGTGTGTATATATATATGTATGTGTGTGTATGCCTGCCAGACAAGGGTGTTGGATCACCTGGAACTGGAGTTAGAGGCATTTGTGAGCTTCCTGATAAGAGTGCTGGGAACTAAACTTAGGTCTTCTGAAGGGGTGGCAAATGCTTCTAACTTCGGAGTTATCTCTTCAGCACCATTAATCATCAGCTTTCTCCTCTTCCTCCTCTTCTTCCTCCTCTTTTTTCCTTCCACCTTTCTTATTTCTACATATATATATATATATATATATATATATATATATATATATATGTATTTTTTTTTTTTTTGAGATAGGGTCTCACTTTGTAGCTTTGGCTGTCCTGGAACTCACTGTATAAATCAAGTTACCTCAAACTCACAAAGCTCTATCTACCTGCCTCAGCTTCCCAAGTACTGGGATTAAAGGTGTGTACCAGCACTCCCAGCTAATGTAATACTCTTTTTTTAAAATTTTTATTTAAAAAGTATTTTTTCATAGGATATATTTTAATCATTTTTTTTCCTCCTCCACCTCCTCTCTATTTCTTAACCCACTCAACTTCATGTTTGTTCTCTTTCTCCATTATTGGAATAAAAAATAATAAATAAATAAATAAACAGAAATAATAAATACATAAATACAATAAAAAATTGTAGCACGAATTCTAATTGGTCTTAACAATAAAAACCCGGAGTCAAATATTGGGGTAAATGCTGAAAGATCAGAGAAGCAGAGCAGCTAGCCACTAGAGAGACTTCTTACCTCTAAGAATCCTCAGACTGAAAGGGCTGAGCTCCTGTCTCCACCCTGCCTTATCATTTTTCTCTCCCCACCCAGCCATATCACTTCCTACTTCCTCCTCCCAAATGCTGGGATTAGAGATATGTGCCACCACTGCCTGACCTCTAGTGGCTCTTCTGCACTTTGATATCTAGGCAAGCTTTATTTGTTAGAGCACAAACAAAATATCACCACAAAAAATCCAAAAAACACAATAAAAATCAGAAAAACCAAAAGAAATAGAATAAGACAAAAAATAATAAAGTGCACCCCTCCCCCCCAAAAAAAATGGATTCCATTTTGTTTTGGCCAACTGCTAGGCATGAGACCTGCTCTGGAGTGTGGTTAATATACCCAGTGACACATCATTGGAGAACTGATATTCCCTGTGCCAGCAGGTATCAGTTATAAATAGCTTCTTGGTTAGGGCTGGGACTTTGTGTTCACTTCCCCTTCTTAATGCTGGGAATTTTGTCTGGTTTGAACTTGTGCAGGTTTTGTGCATACTATCACAGTCTCTGAATTCATATGTATATCAGTCCTGTTGTGTCTGGAAGACACTGTTTCCTTGGAGTCCATCACCTTTGGCTCTTATAGTCTTTCCACTTCCTCTTCCATATAGATCCTTGAACTTTGAGGGGAGGGGTTTGATAAAGACATCCCATTTAGGGCTGAGTGTTCCAAAGACTCTCATTCTCTGAACATTGTCCAGTTGTGAATCTCTTTGTTAATTACCATCCACTACAAGAAGAAGCTTTTCTGATAATTGAATAATGCTCTGATATATGGATATAGCAGTATGTCATTAGGAATCTGTAGACAAATTGCTAAACGGTCTTATTAATTAAAAAAAAAAAAAACCACCCAAGAGCCAGAGGTGAATTCTGAAAGATCAGAGAAGCAGAACAAGCCACAGCTAACCTCACCTCGCCAACTTCTCAGCCAATCCTGTTTCCTCAAACTGGAAGCCTCTGAGTCTTCATCTGAATGGATCTCAGCTGAACTGCTGCTAAAAGCCTGAAAGCTTAAAAGCCTCTATATACCTTTCTGCTTCCTGCCATCACTTCCTGGGATTAAAGGTGTGTGTCACCAGGCCTGGCTGTTTCCAATGTGGTCTTGAACTCATAGAGATCTGGATGGATCTCTGCCTCCCAAGTGATAGGATTGAAGGTGTGTATGCCACCATTTTCTGGCCTTTATGTCTATCTAGTGGCTGTTCTGTTCTCTGACCCCAGATAAGTTTATTAGAGTGCACAATATATTGGGGGACACAATATCACCATAGGAATCATTTTATTGCTTTGTTCCATAATAGGGTTTCCTCTAGATCAATGGCTATCTAGTCACAGGTTCTTGACCACTTTAACAGTGTCAGGTATGGGCCCCAGCTCATGGAGTGGGCCTTAAATCCAATAAAATAAAAGTAGTTATTCCTGTAATATTGTGCCTCTATGGTACCAGTATATCTTGCAGGCAGATAGATGTCTGTTGTAGGTTGCAGAGTTTGTAACTGGGTGATATTAATAATTTTCTCCTCAGGTAGTATGCAAGAATACTTTCTAATACCATCAACAATAGTCAGTAGGGGTGAAGCTTCTAGCTGGGCACCAGCTCAATTTCTCCATGTTTGATGACATCAATACTAGGGCCTTACCATCAGGGTATAGAGAATAACAATAACCAATATAGCTTTGGCAATAACTTGTATTTGGAGGTGTCTATGGGACACCTTTGGCCAACGATTTAACGAGATGTTACTGGAGGTTTTACTTGGTGACATAAGATGTCTAATTGGGGCATTGACTCCATTTAAATTTCTTTCACATATGTATATATATTTAGGAAGCTTCTATAGTAATAGATTTCCATATGACATTTCAAAAAGCCTTTAGTGTTAGGTGTCCCTCTCTATAATCCCTCCTTTCTTCTGCTCTTCCATTCCCCTTCCATTTAGTCCTCCTAATTTCCCCTTTATCTCTTTATAGTACTGTATTCTATTTCCTTTTCCTTGGAACATCACACCCCTCCCTGGTCCCTTACTAGCTACCTAACCTCTGAGGTTATTTGGGTTGATATACATATGTCTAAAGCTTAAAAGCTAACACCCATATACAGGTCTAGGTTACCTCATTCATGATGAGCGTTTTTAAAGTGTTTCTCAGCCATTTGTGTTTCATCTTTTGAAAACTGTTTAATTCTGTACCCCATTTTTAAATTGGTTATTTGTTTTCCTTTTGTTCAGATTTTTTTAGTTCTTTATATATTCTAGATACTAACCCTCTATCAGATTTCCTATTCTGTAGGCTGACACTTTGCTCAAATGTCTTTTGCTGTACAGAAGCTTTTAACTTTATGAGGTCCCATTGGTTAATCGTTAGTCTTACTGCCTGTGTTGTTGTTGAGCTATTTAGAAATTCCCTTCCTGTGCCAATGAATTCAAGCCTATTCTCTACTTTCTTCTATAAGATTCAGTCTATCTAGTCTTACATTGAGGTCCTTGATCCATTTGGAGTTGAGTTTTGTGTAGGGCAATGGCTATGGATCTATTTTTATTATTCTACATGTAGCTATCCGGTTTTACTAGCACCATTTGTTGGCGATACTGTCTTTTCTCCAGTGTGTATTTTTAGTTTCTTTGTCAAAAATTAGGTATTCATAGGTGTGTGGAATTATGTCTGGGTCTTCAGTTCTATTCTATTGATCAACATATCAATACCATGTTTTTTAAATGAGTGTAGCTCTATAATACAATTTGAAATCTGTGATCGTGATACATCCAGCATTTCTTCTGTAGCTCAGGATTGTTTTTGCTATTCTGGGTTTTGTGTTTATAATGTAATATTCTTAATACAGAAACCCACTTTAGTTGACAAAATAGACTTCAAGAATTAGAGAAGAGATTCATGAAAGTTTCAGAGCAGAAAGAGGAAATGACATGTACAACTAAAAAATCAGACTTGCTTAAAATTTGTCTTTGTTTTCTTAATATATTTTAATTTTTTATTGTTTTTAGTAACCACAAAAACAGTGGATTTCTTTATGGTGTTTTCATACATTCATATCATTGTATTTTGCTCATATTCACCCCATCTCTTGTACTGGCTCTCTTCCTCTACCAAATATTTCCCCTTAATATTTTACTTGAGAAACCTTACATATGCAGAAAGGTGAAAGAAATGGTACTACCCTTTACCATCAAAGATTATCACCTGACACGATTTTCCTCCCTTGTTTGTCTTCTAGATACAGGTTTGTATGTGTTTTGATTTTTGGTATTTTTTTTCTCAACTATTTGAAGTTGGATACAGATACTTTATGCATTTTATTGGGAAATTTCTATTGATGGGAAGAACAAAACTTTAAATCTCTCCACAAACAAGTCTCACCTTGGCCTAAAATCCAAAACTACTGTCAATCTACTTATTATAACTTTTTTTTTTGGGTCAAATTATATGAGCAACTGGGGCTGTAGATGACTTAACTTAGCAGGTGAGATCACTTGCTGTATAAGCATGAGAACTTGAGTTCAAATCTCCAGTTCTCATGTCCAAAGTGAAGCATGGCTGTGTATATCTGTAACTCCAGTTCTGTGGGGAGTGGGGACAGGAGGATTGCTAGGGCTTGCTGCTCGCCAGCCTAGCTTCAGGTTCAGTGAGAGGCCCTGTCTCAAGAAAATAAGGCAAAGGGTCTTCATATGGATACAAGCATGCACATCCATACATACTTGTACATGTACCACATACATAATGTAAACAACCTCTTAGGTTTCACTGTAATATTGTTAAAGAAAAAAATTGTATTTAATCATGGTGAGATTTCCTTCTTGGATACCACTTGGTTTGAGGGAAAAGTTGTTTTTCCTTTTTTGTTAATAAAAACTAAAATCTGCTGGTGAGAGAGAAGTGATAAGTGAGACTGTGTCCTGTTTACGATAGTCGGAGGAAACATGCAGGTTCCTCAGAAAGCAGATTGTCTTCCTCTGTTTTAAGCAACCACATTTGAGATTTTGAAACTTGATTTCCATTTTTGTCATTTTGGATGAAATTCTAAAGATTTTTTAAAATTATTATTCTAGGTCATGGTTTTTACAAAGGACCAAACAGAGAAGGAAATAGATGAAATTCACAGTAAATATCGTAAGTTGTGCAATATGTCCTTATTGTAAAGAATTTAAGTTGCTGTTTTACATCTTAGGTAATTAAAAAATGTTTGATATTAATGTTCAAAATAATCTTGTTAGTGTTGCTTCAGAGATGGAGCTTTAGTGGGTGTCTGCTCAGGTAGCCTTTTGTATATGGTACCTGGTTTTTTTTTTTTTTTTTTTTTTTTTTAATATCTGTGACTAACATTCTGCTTTGAGCTCATTGTCACCAAGCACTTGGCAAATATGAGTTAGTTCTCAGAAACCATTCTGTGAGAAGGGGCGAACATAGGAACATTCAGGACTGCATTGAGTCTCAGGCCTGCAATAACAGTTCTACTGTAAGGAGGTACAACACTTCTGTGGCTCAGAAATTTGTGTCAAAAATAGGTTTCCTTCTCTTGTTAGCATTCTCTCACACGTTACCATTTCCTTTTCTGTAAGTGGTCTGCCTGTGTATCTTTGCCAGGTCGTACCTTATTGTTTTCGTTAACTGGGTAGTTGTTATTTCTTATTTACTTAGTTGATTGGTGTCTGTCTATCTATCTATCTGTCTGTCTATCTATCTATCTATCTATCTATCTATCTATCTATCTATCTATCTATCTATCTATCTGTTTATTTATTTAGAGACAGGGTCTCTCTGTGTAGCCCTGGCTGTTCTGGAATTTGCTATGTAGACTTGGCTGGCTGGCTTTGAACCCACAGAAATAGATTGCCTCTATTAATTTTTTAATTTTAATTTTGTTTTTTTTTGTAGCACTGAGGATTGAATTCAAGGCCTTGCATGCAGTAGACTAGCATTCCTGGAAGAGTTAATTCTCCAGCCTCAAGTTTAATGAGGACTGAAATTCCTTATTCCTCCTGGTTCTGGCTGATTCTCCTTCTCATTCTCCCCACACTTCTCCTCTCTCTCCTTTTCTCTCTTCTTCTCAGTCTCCCTCTCTTTCTCTGTCTCTCTTTGTTTATTGAGTCTGGGTCTTGCTCAGTAGCCCAAGCTGTCTCAGCCTTCCTAGTGCTGTGTATGTGTGTGTGTGTCACTACACTAGTTAAGGGCCAGCAAGCAGCATATAATGAATGTTGGTTGAGTGCGTGTTCCAGTTATGATATGGTTTCATTGTGCCCAGATAAAGTTTTCTTTCTTCCTTCCATTCTTACTTTGAAGGGTGGATTCAGCAGCAGGAAAGGAGTCTGAAATCCCCACATAGTCCCAGTTTGCTTTCTTTTTTTTTAAATTTATTTTACATACCAACCACAGTTTCCCCTCCCTTCTCTCCTCAAGTTCGATCCCCCTACCTCCTTTTTTACCCCCCGCCCCCCAATCCACTCCTCAGAAAGGGTAAGGTCTTCTCCCATGGGAGTCAACAAAGCATGGCATATCAAGTTGAGGCAGGACCAAGCTCCTCCTCACTGCATCAAGGTGAGTGAGGTATCCCACCATAAGGAGTAGGTTCCAAAAAGCCAGCTCATGCACCAGGGACAGATCCTGGTCCCACTGCTAGGGGCCCCACAAACAGACCAAGCTACATAACTGTCACGCACATGCAGAGGGCCTAAGTCCGTCCCATACAGGCTCCCTAGCTGTCGGTCTAGAGTCTGTGAGCTCCCCTGAGCCCGGGTCAGCTGTCTCTGTGGGTTTCCCTGTCATAATCTTGACTCCCCCCTTGCTGATATAATCCTTCCTCTCCAACTGGAGTCCCCGAGCTTGGCCCAGTGCTTGGCTGTGGATCTCTGCATCTGCTCCCATCAGTTACTGGATGAAGGTTCTATGATGACAATTGGGTTAGTCACCAATCTGATTACAGAAGGCAGTTCAGTCACCCTTTCCACTGTTGCTAGGAATCTTAGCTGGGGTCATCCTTGTGGATTCCTGGGAGTTTCCCTGGCACCACGTTTCTCCCAAACCCCACAATGCCCTCCTCTATCAAGATATCTCTTTTGTTGCTCTCCTCTCTGTTCTCCCCCAGCTTGACCATCCCGATCCCTCATGTTCCAATCCTCCACCTCCTCTCCTCAAACCTCCACCTCCTCTCAGTTTACCCAAGAGATCTCAACTATTTTCCCTTCTCAGGGCCATCCATGCATCCCTCTCAGGGTCCTTCTTACTACCTAGTTTCTCTAGGGCTATGGATTGTAGCCTGGTTATCCTTTGCTTTACATTTACTATTCACTTATGAATGAGTACATACCATGCTTGTCTTTCTAGGTCTGGGTTACCTCACTCAGGATGTTTTTTTCTAGTTCCATCCATTTACCTGCAAATTTCATGATGTCATTGTTTTTTACCACTGAGTAATACTCCATTGTGTAAATGTACCACATTTTCTTCATCCATTCTTTGGTTGAAGGGCATCTAGGTTGTTTCCAGGTTCTGGCTATTATGAATAATGTTGCTGTGAACATAGTTGAGCAAGTGTCCTTGTGGGTTTATGCCCAAGATTGGTATCATTGGGTCTTGAGGTAGATTGATTCCCAATTTTCTGAGAAACTGTCATACTGATTTCCAAAGTGGCTATACCAGTTTGCACTCCCACCAGCAGTGGAAGAGTGTTCCCCTTACTCTACATGCTCTTCAACATAAACTGTCATCAGTTTTTTTGATCTTAGCCATTATGACAGGTGTAAGATGGTATCTTAGAGTCATTTTGATTTGTATTTCCTTGATGAATAAGGACATTGAGCAATTCTTTAAATGCATTTCGGCCATTTGAGATTCTTCTGTTGAGAATTCTGTTTAGATCGGTACCCCATTTTTTAATTGGATTATTTGGTATCTTGATGTCTAGTTTCTTGAGTTCTTTATACATTTTGGAGGTTAACCCTCTGTCAGATGTGGGATTGGTGAAGATCTTTTCCCATTCTGTAGGCTGCTGTTTTGTCTTATTGACCATATCCTTTTCCTTACATATGCTTTTCAGTTTCAGAAGGTCTCATTTATTAATTGTAGATCTCAGTGTCTGTGCTACTGGTGTAGCGTTCAGGAATTCAGAGAGTAATCTCCTGTGCCAATGCATTCAAGGCTACTTCCCACTTTCTCTTCTTTCAGGTTCAGTGTAACTGATTTATGTTGAGGTTTTTGATCCAATTAGACTTGAGCTTTGTGCATGGCAATAGATAAGGATCTATTTGCAATCATCTACATGTCAACATCCAGTTATGCCAGTACCATTTGTTGAAGATGCTTTCTTTTTTCCATTGTTTTGGCTTCTTTGTCAAAAATCAGGTATTCATAGGTGTGTGGATTTATGTCAGGATCTTCTATTTGATTCCATTGATCAGTGTGTCTTGGTATTGTTTTATGCCAATACCAAGCTGTTTTTATTACTGTAGAGCTCTATAGTAGAGCTTGAAGTCAAGGATGGTGATGCCTCTAGAAGTTCCTTTATTGTACAGAGTTGTTTTGGCTATCCTGGGTTTTTGTTTTTCCATATGAAATTGAGTATTGTTCGTTCAAGGTCTGTGAAGAATTGTGTTGGGATTTTGATGGGGATTGCATTGCATCTGTAGATTGCTTTTGGTAAGATTGCCACTTTTACTATGTTAATCCTGCCTATCTATGAGCATGGGAGATCTTTCCATTTTCTAATATCTTCTTCAATTTCTTTCTTCAAAAACTTAAAGTTCTTGTTATTTAGGTTTTTCACTTGTTTGGTCAGCATTACCCCAAGATACTTTATATAATTTGTTGCCATAATAAAGGGTGTTGTTTCTGATTTCTTTCTCAGCCCGCTTTTCATTTGTATTCAGAGGGATACTGATTTTTTTTTTTTTTTTTTTTTGAGTTAAACTTGTATCCTGCCACATTACTGAAGGTGTTTATCAGCTAGCTGTAGGAGTTTTTTGGTAGAATTTTTGGGGTCACTTATGTATACTAATATATCATCTGCAAATAGCGAAAGTTTGACTTCTTCCTTTCCAATTTGTGTCCCCTTGATCTCCTTTTGTTGTCTTATTGCTCTAGCTAGAACTTTGAGTATTATATTGAATAGATATGGGGAGAGTGGACAGCCTTGTCTTGTTCCTGATTTTAGTGGAATTGCTTTGAGTTTCTCTCCATTTAATTTAATGTTAGCTGTCGGCTTGCTGTATATTGCTTTTATTATGTTTAGGTATGTTCCTTGTATCCCTAATCTCTTTAAGACTTTTATCATGAAGGGGTGTTGGATTTTGGCAGAGGTTTTTTTCAGCATCACATGAGAGGATCATGTGGGATTTTTTTTGTTTTGTTTTTCCAGTTTGTTTATATGGTGAATTACATTGACAGATTTTCATATGTTGAACCATCCCTGCATCTCTGGAATGAAGCCTACTTGATCATGGTAGATGTTTTTTTTTTTTTTTTGATGTGTTCTTGGATTCTGTTTGCCAGTATTTTATTGAGTCTTTTTACATCAATGTTCATGAAGGATATTGATCTGTAATTCTCTTTCTTTGTTTCATCTTTGTGTGGTTTGGGTATCAGGGTAACTGTAGCCTCATAAAAAGTGTTTGGCAACGTTCCTTCTGTTTCTATTGTGTGGAACAATTTGAGGAGTATCAACATTAGCCCTTCTTTGAAATTCTGGTAGAATTCTGTGCTGAAACCATCTGGTCCTGGGCTTTTTTTGGTTGGGAGACTTTTAATGACTGCTTCTATTTCCTTAGGGGTTATAGGTCTATTTAAATTGGTTATCTGGTCTTGATTTAATTTTGATATGTGGTACCTATCCATATAATTGTCCATTTCTTTTAGATTTTCCAATTTTGTGGCATACAGGTTTTTGAAGTATGACCTAATGGTTCTCTAGATTTCCTCAGTATCTGTTGTTATGTCCCCCTTTTCATTTTTGATTTTGTTAATTTGGATATTCTCTCTCTGCCTTTTGGTTAGTTTAGATAAGGGTTTGTCTATCTTACTGATTTTCTCAAAGAACCAACTCTTTGTTTCATTAATTTTTGTATTGTTGTCTTTGTTTTTCTGTTTTATTGATTTCAGCCCTCAGTTTGCTTATTTCCTATCATTTACTCCTCCTGGATGAGTTTGCTTCTTTTTGTTCTAGAGCTTTCAGGTGTGCTGTTAAGTCGCTGGTATGAGACTTCTCTAAATTCTTTATGTAGTCACTTAGTGTTACCAACTTTCCTCTTAGCACTGCTTTCATAGTGTCCCATAAGTTTGGGTATGTTGTGCATTCATTTTCGTTGAATTCTAGGAAGTTTTAAATTTCTTTATTTCTTCCTTCACCCAGTGGTGATTCAGTTCAGCATTGTTCAGTTTCCACGAGTTTGTAGGCTTTCTGTAATTTGTGGTGTTGTTGAATTCTAACTTTAAGCGATGATGATCTGATAAGATACAGGGGTTTATTCCAATTTTTTTTTTTTTTTTTTGTATCTGTTGAGATTTGCTTTGTGATTGATTATGTGGTCAGTTTTAGAGAAGGTTCCATGAGGTGCCGAGAAGAGGGTACCTTCTTTTGTGTTTGGGTGAAATGTTCTGTTAGGTCCATTTGAGTCATAACATCTTATTTCTCTGTTAAGTTTCTGTCTGGCAGACTTGTCCATTGGTGGGAGTGGGTGTTGAAGTCTCCCACTATTAGTGTCTGGATTTGATGTATAATTTAAGCTTTAGTATGTGTCTTTTACAAATGTGGTTGCCTTTGTATTTGGGGCATAAATATTCAGACTTGAGACTTCATCTTGGATTTTTCCTGTAATGAATATGGAATGTCCTCTATCTCTTTTGATTAATTTTAGTTTGAAGTTTATATTGTTAGATATTAGGATAGCTATATCAGCTTGTTTCTTAGGTACATTTGATTGGACAATCTTTTCCCAACCCTTTACTCTGAGGTAATGTATGTCTTTGAAGTTAAAGTTCCTTGTATGCAGTAGAAGGATGGATCCTGTTTTCGTATCCATTCTGTTAGTCTGTGTCTTTTTATAGGCGAATTGAGTACATTGGTATTAAGAGAGATTAATGACCAGTGATTGTTATTTCCTGTTATTTTTGGTTTTGTTGTTGTTGGTAGTGTGTGTGTGTGTGTGTGTGTGTGTGTGTGTGTGTGTGTGTGTTTTTCTCTTGTTTGGAATTTGCTGGTGTGATACTGTCTTTTGCCTTTGTTTTCGTTGGTACAGCTAACTTCCTTGGGTTGGAGTTTTCCTTCTAGTAGTTTCTGTAGGGCTAAATTTATGGATGGGTATTATTTAAATCTGTTTTTGTCATGGAATGTCTTTTTTTCTCTGTCTCTGATGATTGACAGTTTTGCTGGGTATAGTAGTCTGGGCTGGCATCTGTGGTCTCTTCATGTCTATCCAGGAACTTCTGGCTTTCAGAGTCTCCATTGAGAAGTTGGGTGTAATTCTGATAGGTCTGCCTTTATATGTTACTTGGCCTTTTTCCTTTGCAGCTCTTAATATTCTTTCTTTATACTGTATGTTTAGTGTTTTGATTATTGTGTGGTGAGGAGACTTTTTTTTGGGTCCAGTCTACTTGATGTTCTGTAAGCTTCTTATATCTTCATAGGCATTTCCTTCTTTAGGTTGGGAAAAGTTTTCTTCTGTGATATTGTTGAATATATTTTCTGTGCCTTTGATCTGGAATTCTTCTCCTTCTATCCCTATTATTTTTAGGTTTGGCTTTTTCATAGTGTCCCAGATTTTCTGAATGTTTTGTGTTAAGAATTTGTTTGATTTAACATTTTCTTTGGCCAATGAATCTATTTCCTCTATTGCATCTTCAACACCCGAGATTCTCTCTTCCATCTCTTTTATTCTCTTGGTTATGCTTGCATCTGTAGTTCCTGTTTGTTAACCCAGATTTTCCATTTCCAGAATTCCCTTGGTTTGTGTTTTCTTTATTGCCTCTATTTCAATTTTCAAGTCTTGAGCTGTTTCCTTCACCTGTTTGTTTTTTCTTGACTTTCTTGGCTTTCTATAAGGGATTTATTGATTTTTTTTCCAATTTTTTGTTTGTCTTTTCCTCGGTTTCTTTAAGGGAATTTTTCATTTCATCTTTAAAGGCTTTTATAATCTTTATAAAGTTATTTTTAAGGTCGTTTTCTTCTGTTTCAACTGCATTGGGATGTTCAGGTCTTGCTGTTGCAGAATCACTAGATTCTGGTCATGCCATAGTGCTCTTTATGTTGTTGGATATATTCTCACACTGCTGTTTATCCATCTGGGTTTGGGATAATTATAGGAAATAGTTGTTGATTCTTGTGATGTCTTTGTTGGATGAGTCTTTTATTTTTTTTTATTGTCTGTTTCCTTTATTGTTTTTTTGGACTGAATAACCAAGGGTTCTGGTGATTGGCTGGTTGTCAGGTCGAGTAGGGTTGTCTCAGCTGAGGTTTGGGTGCCTAGATCCAGCATATTGTCCCGTTTTTCTGGCTAGTGTGAGCTTTACTTTTTGCCTGTGGTGTCTGTTCTTCCAACTGGTGTGGGTTGTGCCTGTTCTTCCAACTTTTGTGGGTGGCGCTTGTGCCTATAGGATCTGCTAATGATGCTGGAGAGGGTTGTTCATGGGGAGGCTGCTCTTCTTCCAGTTGGTGCAGGTGGTTCTTGTGCCTCTAGGGACTGCTGATTTTTCGATGGTTGGCCAGGAGGAGGATGATAGGTTCAGTGGGTTTGGGCAGTGGAGTGGGTCTTGTAGGTTACAGAGTCCAGTGGTTGTTGTTGGTGGTGAAGCAGCCTGCCCACAGGACTCTTACCTGCTGGCTGGCTGCTGAGGATCTTGTTCCAAATGGTACAAGTGGTGCTTATGCCTAGAGGCTGCTGATTTTGCAGGGGGATGATTGGCCACAGGGAGGATGATGGGTTCAGTGGGTTTGGGCTGCTGAGTGGGTCTTGTAGGTTACAGCATCCAGTTGGTGGTGGCAGTGGTGTCTCCTGTGGTGATATTTTAATTGTGCTGAAATGTGATTTTATTTGTATGTTAATAAAGTTTGCCTGGAGATCAGAGGTCATTAGCGAGCCAGGAATAGAAGTCAGGTGGTGGTAGCCCATGCCCTTAATCCGATCACATGGCAGGCAGAGTCTCTGTGGTCAAGGACACAGTCAAGTGTGGTGACCCGAACTTTTAATCCCAGTACCAACCATAGAGACCTGGAGGTCTGTATAGACAGGCAGTGATGAGGAAGTCATGTGGTTGGGTTTAGAGCCAATGAGAAGGCAGAACAGAAAGACAATAAAAAGACAAGTCACACAGGAAGAAAGTCTCTCTCTCTCAGGGGAAGGATGGCAGCAAGTGGTAAGATAAGGTGGTCTTGGCTCTTCACTAATACTCTGATCTCTTGGGCTTTTAACTCTGTATTTGTCTCTGTCCTTATTTATTATTAGAATTTCGTCTACAGTCCTCAATTTGCTTTCTATGTTGTGATAAACACCCTGACCAAAAGCAATGCAGGGAGAAAAGTGTACTATCGATCATGGAGGAAAGTCAGGGCAGAAACCTGGAGGCAGGAACTGATACAGATTCCATGAAGGAACACTGCTGACTGGCTTGCTTAGCCTGTTTTATAACACAACCCAGTACCTGTCCATGGGTGGCACTGCCCACAGTGGACTGGGTCATCCCATATCAATCATAATCAAGAAAATGCCCCACAAGCTAGCCCACAGGCCAGTCTGGTGGGAACATTTTCTCAAGTGAGATTCCCTCTCCCAAATGACTCTAGCTTGTGTGTAATTGACATAGAACTAGCCAGTACATCACCTCTGAGCCAGGGAATATGCAGTTTAGACTCTTCATGCTGCATATGCGTTGCCACATCTTGTTTCCTTTTTTTGTACTTTAATTGTGTTATTTTGTGTGTATGGCTGTTTTGCCCACATGCATGTTTGTGTATCATGTGCAGCCCTGGCCCTGCAGAGGTCGAAAGAGGGTGGTTGCTTTCCTAGAACAGGAGTTAACAGACAGTTCTGAGCCATTAGAAGAGGTAGGAATTAGGAAACTGTCACACTCAAGTGTCACATGTAACTTTCCTAACATTCTAATATTTACTTAAAAGTTTTAATTTTCTCTTTGACAGAAAATGCTTTTGTTCATTTTTCTTGACATTCCTGTCCTGTCATTCACTTCTGAGAATATGAGTGTCAGAATTCAAGTCTGATGGCCACACTTCGTTGTGCTTCCACTTAAAAATGGTATTCTTAGTCAGGTATGATAGCAGTCAGGAAGCTGAGGCAAGGGATTATATGTTTGAGGCTAGCCTGATATGTATTCCAGGACCTGCCTCCAAAAGAAAAAGAGGTACTTGTGCTGGCTGGTTTTGTACTAACTTGACACAACTAAAGTCATCTGAGATGAGGGAACCTCAATTAAGAAAATGCCTTCAGGGGCAACTATGATGGCAATGAGTTTCCAGTGGCTGTGGGAGTACTGCTTCCCGCCCTTCTTTACGTTACAGCGGAACATGGACACTCGGCAGAAGCAGCTGGCCGCCTGGTGCTCTCCGGTTCTGTCTTTCTGTCACCTGCACAAACAGTCCAGCATGACGGTGATGGAAGTCCAGGAGAGCCCGCTCTTCAACAACGTCAAGCTACAGCGGAAACTTCCTGTAGAGTCAATCCAGATTGTATTAGAGGAACTAAGGAAGAAAGGGAACCTTGAGTGGTTGGATAAGAATGAGTCTAGCTTCCTGATCATGTGGCGGAGGCCAGAAGAATGGGGGAAACTCATTTATCAATGGGTTTCCAGGAGCGGCCAGAACAACTCTGTGTTTACCCTATATGAACTGACCAGTGGGGAAGACACAGAGGATGAAGAGTTCCATGGGCTGGATGAGGCGACCCTACTTTGCGCTCTTCAGGCCCTACAGCAGGAGCACAAGGTTGAGATCATCACTGTCAGTGATGGCCGAGGAGTCAGGTTCTTCTAGCAGAGACCTGTCTCCCTCTACTTCTTACCTCCCACTTTTCCAAGGCTTTCAAAAGGAGATAGACCAAGTGTCCCACAGACTGGACCCGTCACTCCACCAGACTCAAAGGGCTCAAGTCCTGAAAGCTCAGACTTAGGGATCTTTCCCGCTTAGTCCATTCTATCTGTCCCCAGGACAGAGTGAGCCCACGGTGCCAGGGGAAAAGGGTGTTTCTTGCCCTCCCTCCTTTCCCATCCTAGACTGTCCCTGGGCCAGGGTCTATAAACCTGACACTTTACATGTGTTCTCACACATAAGTACACACCCATATGCACCTGCACACGCTTCTTTCTCCTTCCCCCTCCCACTCCTTAGCTACTGTGGCCTTCCTTCTCAGGCTGGTGCTCAATCTTCCTAGGGGTGGGGGAAGCCCTGGCTGCAGGCAGCCTTCCAGGCAATACAGAGATAGGAAGCCCCAGAGGGGGCTTGGCGGTGAAAGGCAGGCCCACTCTGATTTATAATATTAAAATCTCTACTCCCACAAAAAAAAAAAAAAAAAAAAAAAAAAATGCCTTCATAAGATCAGGCTATAGGTAAGGCTGTAGGACATTTTTTTAATTAGTGAATGATGTGGGAGTGCCCAGGCCATTGTTGTCTCTGGGCTGGTGGTCCTGGTGCTATAAAAAATCAGGCTAAGCAAGCCAAGAGGAGCAAGTCAGTAAGCAGCATCCCTCCATGGCCTCCGAATCTGCTCCTGCCTCCAGGTTTCTGCCCTGTTTGAGTTCCTGTCCTGACTTTCTTCAGTGATGAACAGTGATGTAGAAGTGTAAGTTGAATAAACCCTTTCCTCCCCAGTTGCTTTGGTCATGGTGTTTCATCACAGCAGTGGTAACCCAAACTAAGACAGTACCCCATTACATACATGGCTGACTTAGCTCACAGAGTCTCCTAGTACTTTGGTGTGCCTCAGCACTTTTTATTTGTAGTTCTCATCTCACCACAGAGGGTTTTAGAAAGGTGTGTCATGTACTCAAGAGCCAGCATTTAATTAAATTAATACTTATTCCTACTGTTCGATCAAAGAAATGTGTGTAAGTCTGTCTGTCATATCTATTTATATATGGAGAGAGTTGCTGGGATACTAAGCATGTACCCTGCCACTCAGCTACTGTGCAGCCCACCATCAAGACAGTCTTAATAAAGTTGACTTTTTGATTTTTCTAAATGATGAGTGTGTGCATGCTGGGAGGAATACAGTATCATTTCTTTGATGCATGCTAGGGTACCAGAAATTTTCTCCACCGTCGCTGTTGCACCGTTCATGTATTATGTCACTGTAATAAAAAAGGACAGATAGGGGCTAAAGAGATGGCCCAGAGGATAAGAGCAGTTGTTCTTATGGAAAACCCAGGTTTGGTTCCCAGCACCTGCATAGAGACTAACAACTGTCTGTAACTTCAGAACTGTAAATTCAGAGGATCCAACACCCTCTTCTGGCCTCCATAGGATCTGCACATATGTGGTGCACAGACATACATGGAGGCAAAACATCCATACATGTAAAATAAATACATCTTTTTTCTTAAGGATCAGATTACATCTTAGTATGGTTATGACAATAAGTGTTACCTGGTAGTCCGAAGGAAAAATTCCAGAGTTCTTTAGCTGTACTGTACTTGGAAATACAGTTTTAGAATATAGATGATGGAAAGGGAAGAAGAGCCCGCCCACAAAGAAAACTTTCAATAGTAGAGACTTGAGGCAGAAAGAGCTTTGAAAATGAGGTTTTGGAAATGTAGACAGATGGAATCATGAGTTGTGCCCCCCACCTGTTGCCTGGAAGCTATGTGAAAAGCAATAATGAGAGGCCAGTAGATTTTACAGCTTGGCAGCAGCAAACCTTGACAGTGTGCCTTCTTCTAGAATGGTTTCATGGAGAGGAGGAGTCAGAAGCACTCAGTTGGTTGAGACCAAGTTGGAAAAAGTGAGACCATTAAAAAAGTAGACAGCTTGGGCTGGAGAGATGGCTCAGCTGCTAAAGGCTAGGCTCACAACCAAATAGTAGACAGCTCCTTTATTACTGTGTCATGGAGAGTGGAAAAATGAAGTAGCTAGAAGTGAGTTTGCAGTCGGGGAGAAGTTTTTTTTTTTTTTTTTTGGTAAAAGTTGAGAGGTACTTATCTCAGTGACTTTCAGACTTTTGGAATGCAACCCACAGCCAGAGATGATGCTTATAGCACCACTAACTACAAACACAAGTTATGGAAACAAGTTTCACAAACCATATTTCCGTTTATCATTTTTGGTGCCTGTTGGTACTGTCCATTCTGCCCTCTGTTTCATTAAGAAATGAAAAGCCAGTACCTGAACTACTAACCCCCCCCCCCCCAATCTGGATGATAAGTGTAGTTGTTTGAAAAGAAAATGGCCAAAGGGAGTGACACTATTAGAAAGTGTGGCTTTGTTGAAGTAGGTATGGTCTTGTTGGAGGAAGTGTGTCACTGTGGAAGCAGGATTTGAGGTCTCATACATGCTCAGGCCACGCCTGGTGTCTCAGCCACTTCCTTTTGCCTGCACAAGATATAGAACGCTCAGTTACCTCTAACACTATTGTCTGCCTACACACTGCCATGTCCCACCAAGATGATAATAGACTGAGCCTCTGAACTGTTAAGCTACCCAATTAAATGTTTTCCTTATAAGAGTTGCCATGGTCGTGGTGTCTCTTGATAGTAACAGAAACCCTAACTAATACAGAAGTTGATAACCAAGGTCAGGGGTATTGCTACGATAGGTTTGACCATGCTTTTGTTTGAAGGAATATAGACCTTGGGACTGTGGATTAGAAAAACAGTTGAACTTTTTTAACTTTAACGCTTTAAGTGCTGCTTAATAGGCCATACTAGTAGGAGCATGGAAGACAGTGGTGCTGAGTGTGACTTGAACTGTGGGTGCCTGGATCAAGAGGTTTGCAGAAGAGAGAAATGTTAGTATGTGGCCTAGGGACCCATCTTGTGATATTTTGATGAAGAATGTGACTGCCTTTTGCCCTTGTCCCAAGGCTAAAGTGAAGAGTTTTGGATTAATTTCATTGACAGAGGAAGTCTCAAAACAGCTTAATATAGACTCTGTTGTGTGGTTATTAGTGGTAACTCTAAAGAAGATTTATAATGAAAAGGAGCAAGCTGAGCAGGGTAAATTACAAAATTTAAAATCTGGGGAGAAAAGGAGCACCAGGAAGTGGAGTGGAGCTAGATTAAGAAATGGAATAAAGGGAGTGGTGACCTCAGGGCAAGATCCCACCCAGCTAAGTTTCCAACCTGTGAAAAGGAATTAAAGAAAAGCTTGGAGCCAGGTGTGGTGCTCCAGAGGCAGAAGCAGGTGGATCTCTGAGTTTGAGGCCAGCCTGTTCTACACAGCAAGTTGCAGAGTAGCCAAGATTAGGCAGGGAAGTTAACTATCGAAAACAGAAAGCTGATGAAGATGTGATTGAAGGAGGGGTCCATGTTCCAGCCTTAGCAAGCAGCAGAACTTGGCAGCTTCAGCTACATGGTTCTGGCTTTAGAGTCAAGGATACAACAAATGAGTTGTGGAATATTCCTTTGCTGCTAAGGAAAACTGCTGAGGCCATGCATGTGTCAGGGGTGTCCCTGAATGGAAGCCCAGAAAGGCCATTGTGTGAAGTTGTGAGATTGAAGCGTGAATTGCCTTAGAGATCCAAAGATGTTAGAGATGCCAGAGTCATGGGATACCTGCTGAGGAGAGCTGTTAACAAGGAGTGAAACCAGCCCAAGAGAAAGTAAGTGTGTTGCACTCAACAAAGCTGAAAGGAGTTGGAGATCTGAAGAGCGTTTTGACATCAGATGTGGAGATGGCAGAGTTTGGGGTTTGCCCAGCTGGTTTTGTGTTGCTTTGGTCCAGTCTTTCCTCACTATGTTCCCTTCTATGTTTTGGAATGGTAATATATATCCTGTGACATTATATGTTGGAAGTATGTGATCTTTTTAAATTTTTTTTTTATTTTATAGGGGATTACAGTTAAGAGATTGTATGAATCTCAGAAGAGACTTTTAACTTTGGACTTTTAAATAAGTTTGAGACTGTGATAGCCTATGGGGACCTTTGAAGTTGAACTGAATGCACTTTTGCATTATGATATGGCTACAAGCCTTTGGGGGCCAGGGAGTGGAGTGTGGTGATTTGAAAGAAAATGGCTCCCAAAGGGAGTGGCACTGGTAGGAGGTGTGGCTTTGTTGGAGTGGGTGTAGTTTCGTTGGAGGAAGTGTGTCACTGTGGAGGTGGGCTGTGAGGTCTCATATCTGCTTAAATCACACCTAGTGTCTCAGACCACTTCCTATTGCCTGTGCAAGATGTTGAACTTTCAGCTACCTCTCCAGCATTATATCTATCTGCACACCTCTATACTCCACCATGATGATAATGGACTGAACCTCTGAACTGTAAACCACCCAGTTAAATATTTTCCTTTATAAGAGTTGTTGCGATCATGGTGTCTCTTCACAGTAATAGAAACCATAACTAAGACAGATGGTTTTTAAAAGATTCTGTATGTAGATTAAGTTTTCCTGCCTGGCCCACAGTCAGGGCAAATCTCTCTCACCTGCCAGTCCCACAGCCGCTCACACCCAACCAAGTAAACACAGAGACTTACATTGGTTACAAACTGTATGGCCTTGGCAGGCTTCTTGCTAACTGTTCTTACAGCTTAAATTAATCCATTTCTATTAATCTATACCTTGCCACGTGGCTCGTGGCTTACCGGCATCTTCACATGCTATTTCTCATCGTGGCGGCTGGCAGTGTCTCTCTGACTCAGCCTTCCACTTCCCAGCTTTATTCTCCTCCTTGTCCCGCCCATACTTCTTGCCTAGCCAACAGCCAATTAGTGTTTTATTGACCAATCAGCAACACATTTGCCATACAGAACATCCCACAGCATCTGTATGTGAGGTCTTTGTGATGAATCAAGAGCATAAGCTAAGGGTTGGCCTTTAATTATAACACATACAGTTGTTTCATGATAATGACTAGGAAGATAGAGGACGTGTACACAGACAAGGAGTGGTGGTGCGTGGAAGAGGACAGTTTCTCTTAAAATAAATATGTGTTTTGGTCCTGTGAAATCCACTAAGAGGGTCCATAAAGAGGTTGTGGGGTTTGAATGAACAGCAGAAAATGAGCCACAGTCATTTTGATGAACTTATTCATCAGCTCCCATAACTAGTCAAGCCACTTAATTTTTTTTTAAGGACCAGTTATTTTATGTGTATGTGTATTTTGTCTGCATGCTTGTCTGTGCACCACATGTATGTCTGGTACCCACAGAAGTCAGAAGAAGGGGTTGGACCTCCTGCAACTGGAATTACAGATGGTTGTGAGTTACTGCGTGGGTTCTGGTAACCAAACCTGGATACTCTGGAAGAGCAGCCAGTGCTATTCATTGCTGAGCCACATCTGCAGCCCCCAGAACCACTTAAAATTTATGAAAGGAAAATTCAGGACATATAACTCAAATTCATATTTAGATTCTAGAGTGCTCCTTGCCAAATAGCAGATCTCCTAAGATAAGTGAAATGATGAGTGGGAACAATTTTATTAGTCATCTGTTGGCATCATTTATTTTCTCTGCAGCAATTTTGGACTTCTTGGATCAGAGCCAGAGTGGTGGCTGCTGTTTAGTTTTTGTTTCCAGCCTAGCTGTGGAGCAACTAGATTCAAGCAAGAAATCTGACTTTTAAACACTGTGAATCTGAGCTTTTAGTACTTTAGGAGTAAAGTCACTAAGCCTATCTAACTGTTAATTTGACTACTTCAGGGATTTTTGGACAGATTTTAAGTACAATCCTATGTTTCCTGGTGGCTTAGAAAAAAAACAAGGAAAATGGCTGTGGTGATTATCAACTAGATAAAACTGGAATCACCTGGGAGATGAGCCTCTGGGAATGCCTGTGGGGGATATTTTGATTGTATTGAGACGGGAAGACCTGCCCACTGTGAGTGGCACCTGGTTAAATACTAGATTAAATTTTTAAAATGATTTATTTATTTTTATGTGTGTGAGTATTTTGCCTGCATCTATGTCTGTGCACCGTGTGTGTGCAGTATCTTCAGAGGCCAGAAGTGGGCATCAGATCCTCTGGAACTGAAGTCACAGACAGTTGATAGCCACCATGTCAGTGGTGGGAATTGAACCTAGGTCCTCTAGAAGTGCAGCCTTTTCTATTAAGCCTGACCCATCTCTCCAGCCCTTTGGATCTTAGATTTTATAAGCAGGCCAAAGGGAGCTTAGCAGTATTCATTATTTGTTTCCCAGTTGTGAATGAGAAGTGACCAGCTGGTTCAAGCTCCTGGCACCTGAACTGTCTTGAATAAACCCTTTCTCCCTAAGTTGCTTTTGTCAGTATTTTGTCACAGCCACAGGAAAAGAAACCTAGATAATAAGCCTACACTTGACTTAAACTACCCTGGCCTAATAGCAGCTCCAGAATGATGATGTTAGTGTTGACTATGCATTCTGAGAGCTGAGGAAGTAGATGAGGTGATTGATTCTCTTTACATGCATGGAATAAAATAGGGTGTGAAAGAAATGATCTATTGTGTATCCTTCTGTGTAGACTCTCTTACCTGCTTCTAAAGAGATGGCTTTCTCTAGTAATCTTTATTTAACTTAATTTCTTTTTTGTAGCCCTGGCTGGCCTGGCACTATGTAGACCAGGCTGACCTCAAACTCAGACATCCACCTGCCTGTCTCCCCAGTGCTGTGATTAAAGGCATACTTTACCATGCCTGGCATCTAAAATCTTGATAGTTTATACATTTTTATTTTTGCTGATGTTTAATCTTTTCATTTGAAAAATCACTTCATAGAATTTCATCCATTTCTAAAGAGCTAAAATTTTTTAGTAACCTTTATGCCCAGTTTATAATTTCTTTTGCTGGAAGTTTAGTCTTTTATTTTATGACTTACAGATATTTTACAGCCTTCTGATTAGTTTCACTGGGAGTTTGTATTCACATTAAATGTATTAGAATTAGATGTAGTCTCCGAAATGCCTTGCTATCCCTGCCAGTGTTCAAATGCAGGAATCCAGCTTCTTTTTTACTTGATGTGCTTCATAACTCTGTGCTGTTTACCATGCTGAAGGATGGCTTTTCACAAACAGGTGAAGTTATTCATCTCATTGGATTTTTTCAAGATTTAAAATCTAGTTATTAGGGGCTGAAGAGATGGCTCACAATTAAGAGCAATTGCTGCTCTTGAAGAGGACCCAGGTTGGGTTTCCAGTACCCACATGGCAGCTCCAACAATCTTTTAACTCCAGTTCTAAGAGATCTGATGCCCTCTTCTGGCCTCCTTGGGTGAACATTCAGACTTCAAGGTAAACACTTAAATACACCTAAAATGAAGATGAGTAAATGTTTTAAAAATTAAAAAAATAAAAATAGAATAAAAAACTGATTTCAGATTGGGAAGATGGTTTTGAGGTACTCTAAAAAGACTCAATGGATCAGTCAGATTTGTGGGTGAGGTATATGAGAATGACTGTGCACATGAAAGCAGACCTGGCTTCTTCCATAGTGGGGAAGGGATGTCAATCCAACCAATTCTCTGGCTGAGGGAATTTTATATACCTACAGAAAATTCTTTTCTATGACTATTGGTTACTTGTAACTTGCAGTTCAACCGTAGCTCAAGGCATTGAATGGCTAGAATTCCAGAAGGGTACCTCTGGACAGGCCTGTATAGACCCTCACTCCGATGCACTCCCTACTCCTCTCTATTGGGCTAAATGTAGAAGAAACCAAGTGTTAAAATGTATATCATTGGCTATGTGTGGAAAATTCTTAAAATTTTGTTTTCACCATTATAGTATTAGTTTTCTAAAGTTTGAGGGCATTTACAGATAGTATTTTGAACTATGATTACTGTCAGTAAATAAGGTACAATTACAGCAGCTTGAACCATGGCTCAGACTCATAAGTAAGTGTCCTAATTTTTGTGCTCTAACACCAAGGATTCTCTAGGAGTGTATTGTTAATCTTTGTAATGAGGACCTTGAAGTCAGGGTTATGAAATTATGTTTTGAGGTGAATTAACCCATAATCCTTGTCTATGTTTAGCTACGTGGCTTGGTACTTTTTTCTCAGTCCAAATTCTCATCCTACTTCCCCTGTGTCTGGCTGGCTACCCAGTCTCTGCCTTTCCTCTTCCCAGAATTCTCCTAGTCTGGTTGCCCTGCCTATACTTCCTGCTTGGCTACTGGCCAATCAGTGGTTTATTAAACCAATACGAGTGACAAATCTTTATAGCGTATAAGAGCATTATCCCACAGCACCTACTTTTCTAGAGCCTTCTTTCTGCTTTTGTGACAGTTAATGTATTCCGCTTATTCTTAGTAGTCTTGTGTATCTTGAACATTAGAAAGCCATCTTTTGGATGTATTTTGGAAGTGTCAATCACTGGGTGTGGTGGCACATGCCTGAAACCCAGCATTTGGGAAGCTGAGGCAGGAGGATTATGAGTTTGAGGCCTGTCTAGGCTACAATGTAAGTCCCTGTCTCACTGAAACAAAATGAGAAAGTAGGTGGGAGGGAGGAAATGGTTATCAATCTGTATTTCATACTCTGTGGGAAGCCTCTTTTCGTGGCAGCTTCAGCATTCAGTGCAGGTGATTCTGCTAATGATGATACTGAGCAGCTTTGTGCCTGATACTCAGTGTGTCATGTGTAGATAATTCACCCACTCACAGTTCTTTTGAATTTCAGGTAAAAAGCATCAGAATGCATTTCAACTTCTGGTGGATCAGGCCAAAAAAGGATACAAGAAAACTGGCAGAATGTCAAAAGCTACAGTAATGAGAAAAGATGTACCTGCAGAGAAGCTTTCGTCTGCAGTCACGGGTAAGACTTACTAAAACAGAAGCACAGTGAATTTTATTGCTTTTTTTAAAACATTTATTTATTCATTTTGTATATGCACATGCATACATTTGTGCACATGTGAAAAAGTCACAGGACAACTTGTGGGAGTTGGTTCTGTCCTTCCACCCTGTGGGTTTCAGTGATCAAACTCAGGATGTCAGGCTTGATAGCAAGTGCTTTTACCCACTGAGCATCTTGTTGGTCCTCCTTCTTGTTTAATGTAAATATGTATGTGTGTGTGTGTGTGTGTGTGTGTGTGTGTGTGTGTGTGTGTGTGTATATATATATATATAAAACCACTGGAATTTACTGAAGTTATTCAGTATTTGAAATGGGGAAAAAGTATTTTTAGAAAGCTTAATGTAGTAGTTGTTGACTATAAAGTAGCTTATTGCTTGCTTTGGAAACAGTGGAAGAATGTGCTGAAGAGATGGACGGCCCCTGAAATCTGCCTGCCTTGTAGTTATGAAGCATCCCAAGCTCTGTGATTGTCTAAGTGTGAGGATGTTCTCACGGTGTGAGATATATTGCTGAAGATCCTAAGACAAAGAGCATTATTTTTGTTGCAGAACTCTGATGTTTACTTTGATGAAGTGTTATGATGAAGAGTTTAAAGCTAATGCAGCTGCTATTCCAACAAATTCAGCGCATTACTTAGTTTTGATCCAGCTTTAAATTTGAGATTAATGATTTTCTGTTGCCAAGGCTTCTCCCATGAGCAAAACCGAATCATAATGGGGAAAGGAGCACAAAATAATTCTTTACTACTTTTCTTAGTTGTGACAAAATACAGATAACATGTATATTTTTAACAATTCATAGCTGTTAAGTGGTTTCATAGTACTGTTTAACCATCTATACCCCAAACCCTTTTAGCATCCCCAGTACAAACTTTGTTGTGTATCACATCACCCCCTGCTCTCCCAAATAGTCTTCATAATCTCTGTTTTGTCTGTTTATGGATTTGCTTGCTTTGGGTACCCAATGCAAATAAAATTATACAATATCTGTCTTCCTGTGTTGGATTATTTTTTTCTAAACATAATGCTTTTATTGTCTGTCAGTGTTGTAGCATATATTAAAATTTCTTTATTCCTTAGTATGCATATGCAACATTTCATCTATTTATTGAGCTTTTTTTTTTGCCTTCTTGACTATTGTGAATGATGTTTTTGTGTTCATTAGTTTTCAGATGTCTGTTCAAGACCCTTCTTTCAGTTCTTTTTTATTATGTGTCTGTTCTAGTTTCATTTCTATTGCTGTGATAAAATGCTCTGACCAAAAGAAACTTTGGGGAGGAAAGAGTTTATTTAGCTTACAATCCCAGGTCATAGTCTATTACTGAGGGATGTCAGGGCCAGGAACTTGAAGGTAGATCTGCTTGCTGTTCCAAACAGCATGACTTTCAACCAAGAGACTCACTTCACTGTCAAAGAAGTACAGCAGCAACCATGGAAAGTACTGCTTACTAACCGGCTCTCAGGCTAGTTTATACTCAGCCAGCTTTCTTAAATAGTTCAGGCCTGCCTACCTAGGGATGTTACTACCTAGAGTGGACTAGGTTCTCTTACATTAATTAACAGTCAAGACAGTCCTCTCACAGAAATGCTCGCAGGCCAATCTAATCTAGGGAATTTCTCAACTGGGGCTTTCCTTCATATGGTTCTAGGTTGTGTCAAATTGATAGTTAAGGTAACCAGACAGTGTCTAAAGGCCTAAGTGGAATTCCTGGTTCACATGGAAGTTCCATGTTCAGCCTTTTGAGTAACCAACAAATTGTGCTGCATAATGGCTGCATCATTTTACATCCCCACTGGCAGTGCATTCCAGGTCTAATTTCTCCACATCTTTTCAGCACTTGATAGGTTTCTTTGTTGTGGAAACCATCTTCTAGATGTATGTTTCCTTGTGGTGGAGACCATCTGTATTAGTCAGGTTCTCCAGAGGAACAGAACTGATAGAACACACACACACACACACACACACACACACACACACACACACACACACACACACAGTGGGGGGCATTTACTAAGAGTGGCTTACAGGTTGTGGTTTCTCTAGACTGATAATGACTGTCTCCTGATGGAAAGGCCAAGAATTCAGTAGTTGTTTAGTCTAACTAGTTCAACTAGTCTTCAGCCTGTGTTGGAATTCTGAAGAAGTAGGTCCTAATGCTAGTTAGGAGTACCTCAGCAACAGGGTTGATGAACTTGTCAGAGAGAGTGAGGGCAAGCAGTCAAAAAGCAAAAACTTTGCATTTCTCTTTCTATAATGTAACCTACCACCAGAAGGTGTAGCCCAGGTTTAGGGTGTATCTTTGACCTCACATGATCCAGTCAAGAAAATACCTCACCACTGTGCCCCAATACTTGGGTTTTAGTTGATTCCAGATGTAGTCAAGTTGACAATCATGGTAGCCATCATACCATCTTAATAAGGTGTGAAGTGATATATCATCATGATTTGATTTTCATTTTCCAAGAAGTAATGAAGTTGAGTGTCTTTTCATATACTTACTGGCCATCAGTTTTTCTGTTTTGGAATGTATTCAAATCCTTTGCCTACTTATTAATAGGACTGTTTGGGTTTTGATTGAGTTTTAGGGATTTCTTATTGTGGATTGAGTCCCTCATTGTGCATATGTGATTTGCAAATATTTGTAGACACCCTTTAGTTTTTTGCTTTCTTTTTTTTGTTTTGTTTTGTTTTTGTTTTTTGTTTTTTCGAGACAGGGTTTCTCTGTGTAGCTTTGCGCCTTTCCTGGAACTTACTCTGTAGCCCAGACTGGCCTCGAACTCACAGAGATCCGCCTGGCTCTGCCTCCCGAGTGCTGGGATTAAAGGCGTGTGCCACCACCGCCCGGCTAGTCTTTTGCTTTCTTGATAGTACTTTTTCATGTACAAGGCTGCTTATCTTTTTATTACATTCAGTTTATTTATTTATTTTTTTTCATTTATTGCTTGTACTTTTGGTGTACAGTCTCTGGGCTTCAGAAGTTGATGTTGTTAGGCTGCTGTGGGTGAACAGGGATGCCTAAGAGGCAAGACATGTGAAAGGTAAAGACAGATTGAGAAGATGGATTTAGTGTAGTGTAACTGATGGCCTTTAGCGTAAACATTGAACTGCCCTGTAAATGAACAAGATGCATGATTCTCAAAGGAGACCTAACTTGCTTTTGTTGCTTGTCTTAGAAGTCTGTTGTTTGAGCCTCACATTGGAGCCCTGCATTTCAAGGTTTAAGGGCAGACAGGAAGGAGAGCTGACTTTTAGTGCTCACAAATTGTAGGATGATATTTATCTTTGATGGAATTTTATCTTCTCTAAGCTAATGTAAGAGGGGAAGAGAAGACTGTAGTCACTGCAAAATTAAGTTTGTTGTTAAGTTGAATTCATATTCCCTTACCTGCCAGTTTGACTGCATTCTCCCCGGACTGTTGAGTGATTGCATGGCCTGGGTGGGATGGGTTTCCTGGGTGATTGATTCCCCTCCTCATCATATGTTTAGAAGAGGAAGTTCTTGACCTTCTGGAAAGTCACTGGTTAATGCCCTTCCTCTCTCCCTGATGAATGACAGAGGGTGTGGCTCTGCCTTGGTCATGGTAGTTTATTGGTATTCAGGTAACATTAGGAGCTTACACTGGTGGTGAATGCTGTCCTTCTGTATAACAAACATTGAGGGTCATTTCTGAAAATCTTTAGTATATGAACTTGGGAAGGTGGTTTTGTTTTTAAAGACTTTGTCCTATTCAGTGAATTTTCTCTGCCAATAAACCTTAACAGTTGCATTTGTTTGTTTGTTTATTCACTCACTCATTCATTCATCCATTCATTCATTCATTTTCTGAATTGTCAGGATAGCACAGATGAAAATCTCCATAGTGTTGGCACACACTGTAAAAGGGAGAGTCCTAGGCAACAGACAGTCTGGCACAGCTTGTATTTTTTGATCTTTTATTTTCAGATATTTGGCTATGCCTGTATATGTCATATTCTTTCAGACCACTCTGAGGTGTCCTTGTATCTTTATCTTTATAAAAAGAAACTTTGAAAACAGAATATGACAAAGGATATACAGAAATGTGACTTGTCAGATCAAATGGCAAGTTTCCTATGTCTGATTGGTTTTCCTTTTCTTTATAATGAATGGTTTGTTTAACGGATTTAGAAAAGTGCCCTCAGATGTTTGATCTCATGTGACAAATAGTATGATTACCTTATTAGTTGAGTCTGTTTTGTTAATTTGTCACTGTTCTTGACTTTGAAGTATGCAATTATTCCTTAGTAATCTGCTAGTAGAATGGTGAGGCATTTCCATCTCTGGTTTTAAAGAAAACTTTACTTTTAAATGAATTAATCCTGGAAAACATAAATAAGATAATTAATAGGAATAAAGTGACATTTCTTATTTTATAGATTTAGAATCAGTGTTCTTTTACTTCTATTTTTAAAGTAGAACTAGCAATATAAAGTGTTAAAGAAAGACAGGGTATACATTTTAAGATCCTCCCTAATTTTTAAAACAATTTTGTATTTCCCTGTTAGGACAAGAAGATAATATGAACTTCTCGGATACAGTCTCAGTAACAAACCATTTTCCTCAGTCAGAACTGGACTCCCCAGGGCAGTCAGAGCCCGAGAGACCTGATGATTCTTCTAGTTGTACTGATATTCTTCTCTCCTCAGAATCTGATTCATGCAATAGGTAAGGAATGTGTAGAAAGTGCTTCTTTTAAATTCCTGCTTCCTACGTTTTATTTTGGCTCACAGTTCTGAGGTATGGGCCCTCATGGGAAGAAAATCATGGTGGCAGGAATTTGCTGCAGCTGGTCACGTGAACAGTTAGGAGAGGAGGAAGGACAAGTGCTGGTGCTCAGTCAGTTTCTCCTTTTCATAGATTCCACACCCACATCCAGGGAATGGTCCTGGCCACTTCTGGGATGGGTCTTCTCATCTCAGTGAACCTAAGCAAGCTGTGCCTGGAGGCTTCTCTCCTAGATAGCTCTAGATCCTGTCAAGTTGACAGTCAACACTAATCGTATAGTGATTATATAACCAATAGTTCTCACCCTTCCAAATGCTGTAACCCTTTAATACAGTCCCTCATGCTGTGGTGACCCCCACAACATAAAATTATTTCCTTGCTACTTCATAACTATAGTTTTGCTACTGTATGAATTGTAATGTAAATATCTGATGTGCAGGATGATGTCTGATATGTGACCCCCAAAGGGGTCGTGACCCACAGTCTGAGAACTGCTAATCTAGAGGATAGTTTCATGGTCCAAGTCAGTTCTCTTTCATTTCGGTTTTTTTTTTTTGGGTTATCTTCATAGTGATAGCAAGCTGTGATGTGGGAGGGTAGTGTAGGGATCATAAAGTAACTTTGTTTTCTTTTTTCCCAGAGTTGATAGAGCAAACATGATAGGCAGTGAGGTTTTTCTTTTGTTTGTTTTTGTTTTCTTGTCAAGAAAACACATATGGCACTGATCAGAAAGATAGTACACACAGGAAAGAGAAATTTTTAACAGTTGCCTCAATGTATGGGATAGATTGGGAGGATTTTTAAAAATTAGATATTTAGTGATGAGCAATTTCAAAAATGTTAAATATATAATTTTTATTTCACTACTGGGTATTGAACCTACCTAGGGCCTTGCACATGGTAGGCAAATGCTTTACTGCTGAGCTATGTGGCTGGCCCTTGGAAAAATATTTGGTATTAGTTACTTATCTTTCTTTTTTTTTTCTCTCTCTCTTTCTCTTTCTCTCTCTTTTTGAGACAATATCTCACTATATAGTCCTGGCTGGCCTCAAACTCACAGAGATCTGCCTGTCTCTGCCTCCTGAGTGCTGGGGCCCTGACTGAGAAGGAGCAGAACAGTAGCATTTAATCTCTTTCTTTTTCCTGAGTGGACACTAAACAATACAGCCCACACGTATTGCTTCTGCCTTTCCTGCCTTCTAATACAATGCTTTACATTCTAATCAAATCATGAGCCAGATAAACTCTTCCTTCCTCCTTAAGCTGCTTTTGTTAAGTATTTTGTCATAAGAAAAATAAGGAAGCTGGGTGTGGTGGCACATTCCTTTATCTTAGTACTCAGGACAGAGGAAGATAGAACCCTCCAGGCCAGCTTGATCTACACAGTGAGTTTTAAGCCAGCCAGGGCTACATAAGAACTAGGAGACAGATGGTCTCTTGGCCTAGTAGAAATGGTAAAGGAAATATAGTTGAGGGAAAGGTAAAATAAATTTGTTGATACCATGTGTTCATGTGCAAGTTAGCTTTCTGTTGTTGTAAGAAAATATCAGAAGCAATCAACTTATAAAGAAGAACTGTTACTTTAATTTTTTTCAGCTGGGCATAGTGGTGCACACCTTTAATCCCAGCATTCACGAATCAGAAGCTGGCAAATCTCTTGAGTTCAAGGCCAACCTGGTCTACAAAGTGAATTCCAGGACAGCCAGGGCTACAGAGAAATCCTGTCTTGAAAAACAAACAAACAAAACAAAACCAACCAACCAAACAACTCATTCAGAGATTCTAATACATGATCAATTGGCTCTATTGCTTTGGCCCTGTGGTGAATTAGCACATTGCTGTGGGATGTTCTGTATGCTGTGAATATGTGTTGCTCTGATTGGTTGATAAATAAAATGCTGATTGGACAGTAGCCAGGCAGGAAGTATAGGCGGGATAAGCAGATAAGGAGAATTCTGGAAAGTGGAAGGCTGAGTCAGGAGACGCCAGGCAGCCGTCCAGGGAGCAACATGTAATGGTACACAGGTAGAGCATGGAACACGTGCTGACATATAGATTAACAGAAATGGGCAGAGTTTAGGTGTAAGAGCTAGTCATTAGTTAGCCTGAGCTAATAGCTGAGCAGTTATAAATAATATTAAGCCTCTGTGTGATTATTTTATAAGCAGGCCATAGGACCGTGGGGGCTTGGCGGGACCTGGAGAAACATTCGTCCTACAAATAATTAACAGAAATGGACTGAGTTTAAGTGTAAGAGCTAGTTAGTAGTTAGCCTGAGCTAATGGCCAAGCAGTTTTAATTAATATAAGCCTCTGTGTGTTTACTTGGGTCTGAGCGGCTGTGGACCAGGTGGGACACAGAAAAACTTTCAGCTACAGCACATCATGGCAGGAACAGTGTATGATGAACGAAACCACTCATCTCGTGGACGGGAATCAAAAGAGAAAGGAGGAGTTGGGGAAGAAGGAGAGGCAATTGGAGCCTTACATTCCCTTCGATGGCACACCCTGGGTATCCCTTAAATGACCTAAGGAGCTTTCATGAGGTCACACCTCCTAAAGGTTCTACCATCTCCCAGTAGCCCCAGTCTTGGGACTTGCTCTATAGCCATGTGATTTAGGAGACATTCAAGATCCAGACAACAGCAGAAAATGTTTATAGAAATACTTTACTCCAAAGTCCTGCTGTAACTCACTGCTTGTGGAAAGAGGTGAGATGACTTCTTGTACTTAGAGTCAGTCACATATTGTTCTGGGGCCACTCAGTAAGGTATTGGACCTCCTCTTTATGTACCTTCCTATGGACCTAGATCCTGGGTACGATTATAATTGATAAATAGTTCTCTGACCTCCCTAATACCTTCCTTTTGGTAAGGTTTCAATAGAGTTATCCTTATGAGATATTTGAGGAGAAAATGAGTGTAATGATGCTAGGATTGGCCTTTGTTCTGTTTGAAACAGGGCCTCTAAATGATACTCATTCATTCAACATGTAGGTTTTGTGTGCCAGGCACTATTCTTAGATGCTGCAGTCTTGATCACTCAAGAATGGCGAGCCAACCATTCAGAAAAGTTTTCTTTTTCATTTAAAGGTTCATTTTTATTTTATGTGAAAGAATGTTTTGTCTGTATGTCTGTGCACCACATGCATGCCTGGTGCTTTTGGAAGCCAGGAGAGGACACTGACTTCCTAAAACTGGAGATACAGATGGTTATGAGCCACCATATAGGTACTGGGAGCCAAACCTGGGTCTTCTGCAAGAACAATTGTGATCTAACTGTTAAAAATAAAGGTAGACCTAAATTTATGCACATTATAATTGGTTGTATGTGTATGAGTGTGTGTTTATACATACATACACACCCATGGCTCACTAAGAATAATAACTCCATTATTGTGCAGCAGGGTGTAATGTAGTATTAATGAGGTGTATTCATCATTGGATAGATGGTAGTTCTGTATTTTCATTAAAAATAAGTTCTTTGCAGAATATACTTAACAAAGGTGTAACTTAAATCTACTTAATAAAGATATAGAGAGACATTTTTGTTAGTGAACCATGTATCAGGGATTGCCTGTTACATATAGTCATGTCATGTCCCTTAAAATAAGTGGAAGAAATTTCTTTTCTTTGAGACAGGGTCTTTCTGTGTAGTTCTGGCACTTGCTGTATAATCAGGCTGGCCTTGAACTCAGAGAGATCCACCTGCCTCTGCCTCCTGAGTGCTAGGATTAAAGGCATGAGCCACCCTGCCCAGGTAATGGAAGAAATTTCAAAGCAGTAATGGGTCATGACTGATTTGCTTGTGGCAAAGGGCTGTTGGTGTGGTTTCGGCTGTCAGGTTTTCAAACGCTTTGTACTGCCTTTGAGTGGACACTCATCTGCAAGCTACATAGAAGATAGAAGATGGCTGGGATGGGTGAGTGAGGTGACTTAGTGGTTAAGAGCACTTGATCTTGTAGAGGACTTGAGTTTGATTCCAAACACCCACATCAGGCAGCTCACAACTGCCTGTAACTCCAGTTCCAGTGTACCTTCCGGCCTCCATGGGTTACCTGTATACATGTGATGCACATTAATTCATGTAGACACACATATGTACACTAAACAAACAAGTAAATAAATACATCGTTAATAAAAGAAAACAATCCTAACAAGAAGATGCCTCAGTTGGCAGAGTGGGTGAGTGCTTTAGTTGAACTCCCTAGAGACTGCTGTCAGGTGTTTTTGATGCTGTACCACTGCTAATGGTGCCTTAGAAAGCATGAGTTTGTGTGGGAGGACTCAAACCTTATAGGTGCTTAGCAAACATGAAGAGGTGGAGATGGACATATTTTAGGGATACTTTAATCACTTTCAGTCATATGTTTATGCATGTACAGAAATGGTATTGAAAACCAGTGTTGACGCTTGAGAGATTGGGTCAGCCTTTAAGAGCTCTTGCTATGCAATCATGGGCATTGGTGTTTGGACTGTAGAACCTGTAGTAACAAACTGAAAATTGTGCAGACACCTGTAACTCTGGCTCCAAGGATCTGACATCCTCTTCTGAACTCCACAGCAACTAGGGGTATGCATGCACACATAAATAAGTAAATAAAACTGATCCTTAAAAAACAACCCTTGGGGCTGAAGAGATGGCTCAGTGGTTAAGAGCACTGACTGCTTTCCTAGAGGACTTGTGTTCAGTTCCCACCACCCACATGGCAGCTCACAACTGCTGGGGAATATTATTTTAAGGTGTGCTACTTTTGTTTATGTTGCATTTGTTTAACTCTCTGAAGCTGTGTTACTGTGCCTGTGTAAAACACCTGATGGTCTAATAAAGAGCTGAACAACCAATGGCGAGGCAGGAGAATGGATAGGTGGGGCTGGCAGGCAGGGAGAATATATAGGAGGGGAAATCTGGGAAAAGGAAGAGGAGCTGGAAAAGGAGGAGGACTCCATGGGCCGGCCACCCAGCTACACAGCAAGCCATGGAGAAAGTAAGATTTACAGAAGTAAGAGAAAAGGAAAAGCCTGGAGACAAAAGGTAGACGGGATAATTTAAAGTTAAGAAAAGTAGGCAAGAAACAAGCCAAGCTAAACTGGGCATTCATATGTCATAATAAGCCTCTGTGTGTGAATTTATTTGGGAGCTGGGTGGCAGGCCCTCCAAAGGAGTAAAAACACACAACTGTCTATAACTAATTCCAGGGAATCTGACACCCTCACATAGACATACATGTAGGCAAAAATACTAATGCACATAAAAATAAAAACTAGAAAAGAAACTAAAAAAAAAACCCAAAAAACAAACAAACAAAAAACCCCCTTATTTACCTCAGTTTTAAAAGCACTCTCTGGATGTGTATAAATTAAAATTTCTAAGTGAGAGGAAAATGTAGTAGCTAAATTGGCCTCCACCACCTCCTCCACTTGTCATATAATACAGTGTTTTGCCTTGCCATTAGCATTGTCTTGGACTTTGAAATGCAGCCTTTGAATATGAATAGGGTTTTTGACTTAGTTCAGACATAATTTTCTTCATTTAATTGGAAAACATGAAGGGATTTATAATGCAGGATGATGGTGTCTAGCATAAGGCTGTCCCAGAGTTCATACCAGTGTCATTTAGTGACTCCAGAACTTAAGTAGTCCAAGAGATACCCATTTGACTAGTGTCATTGTCACTGTAGAATTCAGGAAAAGAATTCAGAGTGGGAAGAGGCCATTTCAAACTTAATTTCATAGTAAAATCAAAGACTATCAAAAGTATGGGATTTTTATGTATTTTGTCTGTTTTATCTTTTGTGTTATTCAGGCACCAAAGGGAAGGGAGATGAGATACTGTAGTGACCTTGTTGCGATCTTCTACACCTCTAAAACTGTGTCATCCTTTTCCTTTAGACACTATGATTGGTTGGCAAGTGAACGGAATGTTCTCTACCACTTAGCCATTGCAGGTCATAAATAAACCTAGAACTCATTTATTTCATTTATAGTGAAATGTTTCTATCTTTATGTTTTGCATTTTTTATCAAAATTTTTACTCTTTATGACCATTTTGTTGTATTCATTATATGCTTTTTTTTTTTTTTAAGAATCTCTAGGTTATTATTTAGAAAAAGTAAGTTTTTTGTTTTTTTGTTTTTTTATTTTTTCTTTGAGACAGGGTTTCTCTGTGTAGCCACGGCTATTCTGGAACTCACTCTGTAGACTGGGCTGGCCTTGAATTTAGAGATCTACCTGCCTCTGCCTCCTCAGTGCTGGGATTAAAGGTGTACAGCACCACTGCCTGGCTGAAAAAGTAGTTTTTAACTTGCAAGAGACACTCTCTTTTGGCATGGTTGGAGAACTAGGAATAAGGTCTCCAGATTATGCTACTGTAGCAGTATTCAGCTTCTTGATTTTGATGGTTGAATGGCTCTGGTTATTGTATGGGCTGATTCTCAAGAAAGTCACACTGACATACTAAAGAACATTTGCAGCAATGCCCCAAATTAAAAAAAAAAAAACTTTTAAAATTATATGTTATGTATGTATTGTGAAAAATAGAAAAGTTGAATTAAAGTAATAAAGTTTCATAATAGTTAGCTTGAAATACACTAGCACATTCATAAATACACCTTCCACAGATAGGCGCATGTGTAGATAAAAATGGATTATTTTTTAAGCAGTAGGACCATGGTATTTTTCATGTTTTTCTTTGTCAGGGAAATTTCATATTATGGGTCTACTGTAAGGGGCAACCTGTAAATTGTCTTTCTTTGCAGCCTTGCTGTCTCACACAGTACAGGGCTGACCGTGTTGAATGAAGAGGTTAGTTTCCTTTGTGCTAGAAGGATATTCAAGCTTATATAACATGGAAGATTGACACCTAAAAACAATCTTAAGATTCAGTGTGTGTATACAATTCAAATAGTTGTTATGATAAAGTGTTCTTATTGCTGGCGTAACTTGTAAGTACTACTTTTAGCATGCACTTTGTTAATACTATATTGATCTTATTTTGCCAGCTTGAATACAGATGATAAACAGATTAATAAGAATTTCAGATTGTTGTACAGTATTCCTTGCTAGATGAATTCCGGGAGTTCAAGAGACTTGTCCAAATTTCTGTAAATTAATTTATTGTTCTCATTAATCAAGAAGAGGGTGCTTTTGTTTGATGATTCTTGGCAAACCACGGTCACTGCATTTTTATTGAAGGCTAAATTAGAAGCAAAGATGCTGTTGATTATGACCCTAGAGAAGAGAGACACTATCTTCATGAAGGAATGATTTGTGAATTGTGTCATGCTTCTTGGAAAGTCACACTGGCAGCAACTTGCTTTCTGTGGTTGAGCATTTCATATCTGTGTAACAGCACAGATATATGTGATAGACTGTTAACAACTGGAAGATCTGGGCCTTGTAAGTTTGAAATCATTAAAATTTTAAGTCTTCTGAAAAAAATTCATCCATTGTAAAATAATTTTTGGTTGTTACACTGTAAGTGAAATGCTGATTTTTCTACATCTAGGACATGTTCTAAAAAGGAAGATACATGCTTTGAAAATTAACTTTAAAAGTAGTACCCATGAGTTTACATAGGATGATGAATATGATTTCTGTTTAATTTGGTCAGGCTGTGATCACAGCCTGCTGTGCATGGCTGTCTGAGCCAGTGTAGTAAAGTGCATGGGCTGTTGTGACTTTTAATGCTTGTAAAGATTAACTAATGTCGTGATTCTGTGGTCAGGTTTGTAGCCTGCCCCAACTCAGGTAGGTGAGCCTTCCCACAGATGCTGAGGGTAGGGCAGAAAAGAACCTGAGTCATTAGTATGTGAACGAATAACATTGTAACTTCCAAATCTGGCAATAAAATAAAATAAAATAAAATAAAAGTGGCTTCTCTTTTTGTATTAAGTTAGCATCTTTATGAAAGAAATTCCTCACAAATATAGGCACAGGGTGCAGGGTCTGTGCCAAATGGCACTTAGCTATTGGCTTGTGTTTTCTAGTTTCATAGAACTTCTCTTCACTTTCATTCATTTCTGAAAGAGCTATCTAGAAAACTTGAGAGCCAGAGTGAGGGGAAAAAAAAACCTAAAAAAAACCTTATTACCACCTTTTAAAGAAAATGTTAGTTGTTAAATTCTAACTTCTCTTCTGAGGGAAATGGAAAATAATGGAGATAGCTTAAGGGAAAAAATGACATTGGGTCATTCATCTGAGGATGATGCTGTTCCTTGCTGTGGGATGTCATTCTGTATGCTGTGAGTATGTGTTGCTCTGATTGGTTGATAAATGAAACGCAGATTGGTCAGTAGCCAGGCAGGAAGTATAGGCAGCCAAGCAGATGGGGAGAATTCTGGGAAGAGGAAGGACAGAGTAAGGAGTTGCCAGCCAGACAGAGAAAGCAAGATTACAAGGCAGAACTGAGAAAAGATACCAAGCCATGTGGCTAAACATAGATAAGAATTGTGGGTTAATTTAAGTGTAAGAGCTAGTCAGTAATAAGCCTGAGCTAATGGCCAAGCAGTTATAATTAATATAGGCCTCTGTGTGTTTACTTGGGGGACACGAGTGAAAGAGATTTGTCCTGACTACCACTGGCCAGCCGGCTGGGGACACAGGAAAACTTCCACCCACAGTTCCCATTGGCTATGCGTAAGGACAGCAGAGTCCATTGCTTAGTGAGGGGAACGGGAGCACTTTTTAAGTAGCCAGTGTACTCATAGCCAGAGGGTACAGGTGGGTTGTAGCTTGACAGTATGAGGTGTGGCTTTTTTCAGGCCTTGCAGTGCAGCCCAAGGCATGGACTGGGTACCCCTGATAGTTGGGGTTGGTTAATACAGGGGAGCATGATTTTGAGATGAAAGGATCAGACTCCTGGAGTGTGTCCCTTGATGTTTCATACTGAAAAGCTAATGGGTCTCTCAGGAGTTTCTGACTCAAGAGTAATCCACAGCTTTTGAGTTCCTGGTTATAGCCTCCTCAATAGTTGTGTTACATCGATCAAGACTACAGAATGGTGAAACCTTGTTCAGGAGGCAGTGAGCTGTGTGCGCTTCAGTTGATGCTACTTTAGTACTGGTAGTGCCGTAAGATGTGTAATCGTAGCTCCTTGGAGATGCAGAAATGCAGTGGCCAGGAGTCAGGTTAGTCAGGAAGTAAGTGGCGAGTCAGATTCAACCCAACTGTTTGACTGTGGAGCCATCAAGAAACCCAGCATTTTCCCTCTAAAGAGAAGTATGTACTTAGCCCCGAGAGAGCAGACCTGACACAGGACTTGGGTGGAAGTAAAGCACCCGACTTTCCTCTATATAAGGAGTGGGAAGTGAGGCAGGAAAGGGAAGACAGCATTTAGGGCGTGTGTCATCAAAACCAGGTGCCATTGTCTGACTGAGGTTTCATCCTGGGGAACTTGAGTGCATTGCAACAGTGAGGCCAGGCCTGGCACACTGAAGGGATGGGGACAGGTACAAGGAGATCTGCTGAGTCTAGGTAGTGATGGTAATTAAAGGGAGGAATAGAGTTTTGGCTTTTGGTACATTTTATGAGTGCAGATGGGGCTTTTTAAGCCTTAGTCTCTACCTACAAAAAGGGAATAATAAATGTGGGGTTCCAGAGCTCCTTGTGCTCTGCAGCTGTCTCTGTGCACAGTTACCTTTGTGCCCAGAAGAGGAGCATAGAGATGACTGTGGGCTGTTGAAAAAAATTATAGTGTATTAGGCAACAGACAGATTACCCAGAAAGCTCTGCACCAAATAGGCCCACAGGTGGGAAACAGAAAATGTGTTGATGAGAAACAGTGTGCTTTTTCATCTCGTGTCATAATAAACCAAATACATAATAATCCATCATCAAACTGGAGTTTACCAGTATGTAATCAAAACTCTCTTTACTTTAGGTAGACGAGCATCAATGTGGGACTAGGAGTTCTTTGATTGTCTAGTGATGGGGTTGTCTTTCCTTATTATCCTGCTTTCTTTCTTGAAGTGTTCTTGTTTTAACACAACTTGTCATTTTGGAAGGCTTTATTTTAATTCTACTTGTCTATATTTAGTGTATTGTTTTTCTGCAGTCCTAGTTTTTAAGATAGAGACAGATTTCTCTACTGGAATAGGGGATTACAAACAAATATGGATAAAATATCCATGTAGTACTGGACTGGAATTAGAGTCATTAAAATGAAAACTTGACTTTGACTTCCTAGAGATGGAAATGGATAGGAAGAAATAATAATTTGGTTAAGTAAATGAGCTAGCATATGCGCATATATTTGCTTGTCCTGTCAGATGTGAGGCTCCTCACAAGCATACCACAGTATTAATCAGCACACCCAGTGTACATGTGTTGGTTTTTATGATAATACTATTAGCCAGCAAAAGACACCAATGATCCTTGTAGAAATTGCTGTTTCTTGGACCAGTACTGGAATATGTAAGATAAGCCTAGAGTGTTTTATCGTGTAAGAAAGCAAGGAAGACCAAAAAGAAGGGAGAGCAGGGAAATAGAGAGGAAAAATGAACAGGATATCACAAACTTAGCAACTGGTAATATGTCTAGGGGATATAGGAACCAACAGCAAGAGTTCCCCAGTGGCCAAAAATAGGACAGTTTAGGCAGTAACATATTTACTGTAGTATTGGATTAACCCAAAGCATAAAATAAATGTCTAAATTCATTTCATGGTGATTAAAAAATACAGTAGAAGAGAATGTGGATAGAGAGATTGCAAGTGATTGACTTGGATGCTTCCCATCAACAAGGTGCAAAGAAACAACCCCTGCGCCATCAGAGAGGGCTATTCCTAGGGACCTTCTTCCAAAGACGCAAGGGAGTTGTGTCCACAGTGGAGAAACCTGGAAAGCACCACCTGAACCAAGTGATGATGTCAACATTAATAGGAGTGCGACATTGATAGCATGTGCTCTGTGAAATGTAAGGACCATTCTATCTCTGTTTCCTCCTCAAAACCCAACATCCCGAGTCACATTGCAGAGGGAGAGAGTCACTTAACCCCGGTTGAGGGTCATTTTATAAAATGTTTGACCAATCTCCAGAATGTCAAGGCCATCAAAACTAAAGAATGTCTGAGAAAAAACTCAACATGGCAAATAAGTGTAATGTAGCCTGCATGGAATTCTGGGGCAGAAAAATGATATCAGGTAAAGACTGAGAATGTGCTTCAGTTAGTAACAAAAATGGATTACTATTTACTTCGTTTGATGGGAGCTAATATATTACCCTAATGTAGTATGTTAACAGTGGAAGAAATTAGAAGTAAGGTGTATGGGAGCATTCTGTACTTTGAAATGTTTCTGATTGTAAAACTACCCTTAAGTTAAAAGCATACTAAGTTTAGTATTGAAGACTGAGCCCAGGGCCTTTTGCATGTTAGGCAGCTGCTCTACCACAGAGGTACACCTCTAGCATTTTACTTATTTTTCAATTGTTAAAAGTTACTTTTTGTGTATGTATATGGGCGCGCAAATGTCCCAACATGTGTGGAGATCAGAGGACAATTTGCTAGAGTTCTTTTTATCCACTATGTTGGTTTCAGGAATTGAACTCAGGTTGCCAGTCTTGATTGCAGTCACTGCTGTCCACTGAGCCATCTCACCAACCCTGGATTTTTGTTGTTGTTTTAAAGTGCCTTATGTAACACCTGTATGATTGGTATTGGTGTGAAAATATCCAGAGAATAGGAAAACTAAAGTCATCGAAACCAGTTTCTTCTGTGAGAAATTGGACACTGACTGCTTTAGGACTTTAGTGAATTTAGTTATTGAAATGTTCTATTTTCCTTTCATTTGATTGTTTTTGTTTTGAGACATGATCTATAGCCCAGCTCTCCTGGAACTCATTGCTCTTCCTGCCTTAGCCTCCAAAGTTCTAGTATTATAAGTGTGTCCCATCATGTCTGGCACTTTCCTTTTATTTAATATTATATATGTGTGTACACACGTATACATAGTTGTATAAATCAGTAAAATCTTGTCTGAACACAGTCTATAAAATTGCATTTTTGTTTTAAATTTAGGACATAGCATGAAAAAATAATTACACTTAAAAAAATTACTTTTACTATCTTTAGCTAGAACTTTGAATTTTCACACAGTGATTCTATGCATTGCAGCTTGGATGGGAAGGTATCCTGGCAGTTGGGAGCCAAGGAATACCACAAAGTCACACTGCACAACAAACCTCACACAAGAGATTTATTGGGAGGGAAAAAACCAGGAGGTTGGCTGCCTCTGCTGGGTGAGAAACAGCGGGGAACTGAGCAGAAGGCAAGGCTTATGTAGAGTTTCTTGCGGGGGAGGGGGGGGGGGGGATGGGGGGGTGCGGGATGGAACTTTTCAGGGTGAAGCTTTCCAGGGTGGAGGTTGGTGGGCTTTCAAGTCCAGAGCCTGGGCTTTTTACTCTGTAGGGTGGGGGCAGGGTCCAGCTGTTAGGGCAGTTCTGTGGGTGGAACCTGGCAGTTGGAGGTCCTCGGGGGAGGGGCTTACAGTGATTTCACTCTATAGGAGATGTTGCTTGGCCTTTATGTTTTCATCCTAACAGAAAACATGCGGCTGCACAGTGTGTTTTACCCTTTTCAGTTACCATCTTTATTAGTGTATGTGTACTTGTAACAGTGCTTTGAGTGGTGACTCTCAGGAATTGTGTGAAAGTACGGAAGGGTTGATGGGTTCTCCAGTGCTCCTTGCCTAAGGATATGTCCAGTAAATAAAAGGAGTTTCTTCTCTCAGGTAGTCCACACTGGTAACTTTAAAAAATTACTATTATTTCCTTTGGATAATCTGATTGTGCTAGATAGTTTTATGTCAACTTGGACACAAGCTAAAGTCATCTGAGAGAAGGAACCCTGTAAGAAAATGACTAAGATTGAGCTGTGGGCAAGTCTGTAGGGCATTTTCTTAATTAGTGATTGATGGGGGAAGGCCCAGCCTGTTGTTGGTGATGCTATTCCTTGGCTGATGGTCCTAGGTTCTATAAGAAAGAAGGCTGAGCAAGCCCTGAGAAACAAGCCAGTAAGCAGCACCCCTCCATGGCCTCTACATCAGCTCCTGCCTCCTGGTTCCTTTCTTGCTTGAGTTCCTGCCCTCATAAAACCAGAAATAGAGTTTTCTCCATGGGGAGCAAGACAGTAAGCAACTGAGTATGAGGAGTAGGGTCCCAAAAGCCAGCAGAGGAGTCAGAGACAGCCCCTGCTCCCACTGTTAGGAGTCCCACAAGAAGACCAAGCTATATAACTGCAGCATATATACAGAGGGCCTGGGTCAGTCCCGTGAAGGCTCCATGGTTGTTGGTTCAGTCTCTGTTGAGTCCCTATGAGCCCAGGTTAGTTGGTTCTGTGGGTTTTCTTGTGTCGGTGATCCTTCTGGCTCCTACAATCCTTCTCTTCCTCAGTATTCCCCAAGCTCCACCTAATGTTTGGCTGTGGGGTCTCTACATCTGTTTCGATCAGTTCCTGGATGAAGCCTCTCTGATGACAGTTGAGCTAGGCAACAATCTATGAATATAATAGAATATCATTAGGCATCATTATATTGACTTTTTTTTTTTTTTTGCCAGTTGTGTTTGTTAGAATTCCTAGCCACTCCCCCAGCTACATGACCACACATGCGCTGTCCAGTAGACAGGCAAGATGCTTAGACATCCCAGGGCCTTACATCCTATGTAATCTATGTGCTGCATGATCATGCAATCTATGTGCATGAGTGATGTAGCTATGTAAGCCCATATGCACATGTGTAGGGGGAACCTATGGAAAGCGGGTTCCACCTATCCCTCCCCTCTCTTCCTGCACAGTCATTCCATTCCATAAGCCTATGCACACCTCTTCTGTTCCCTTCCCCTAATAAACTGTTATAGTGCGTTTTGTTGTACCTCATGGCTTTTTTACACGGTAAACAGTGCCGCTTAATGAATAACATTGTGCCACTTAGTAAATAACAGTGTGTGGTTTTATCCTAGGTCTCTGGGCTATCCAAGAGGCTGAACTTTTAAAGTATTAGAATTTGTAAGACTGTAGGACTTTTTATGTTTGTAAAATGTTTTATATTGTAATGTTTATATTAATGTATGATCTTAGGGATAAACAAGAAAAGGAAAAGTTGTGGCTTTACAGTGATGTGTTTATATATCAAATTGACAAAGAGTTAATTGTATCGGATAGTTTTATGTCAACTTTATACAAAGTAGAGTCTTTTGAGAGAAGGGTACCTCAATAAGAAGTGGTGCCATCCCTGAGCCTGTGGTCCAGGATTATATAAGAAAGCAGGCTAAGCAAGCCTTGGGGAGCAAGCTCTGTGGCCTCTGCATCAGCTCCTGCTTCCATGTTCCTTCCCTGCTTGGGCTCCTGCTCTCACCGCTTTTGATGATGAATTATTTATATGGAAGTGTGAGTGAAATAAACTTTTTCCTCCCCAACTTTCTTTTGGTTGTGGTGTTTTATCACAGAAGTGATAACCCTAAATCCTAAGATATTAATGAACTTTTCATGATAGTTTTGATATTTGTAATAAATTATTGACTTATTTGCTTTCTCATTAATCCCAGATAGCAGATCTTAATGGTTGTTCGAATCCATGAATTGCCATGTCATAATGATCCTCTGTGAAGTTGTTGTGAGCCCATTGATTTTGATCAGGAGACTTCTAAAAATTACCTATTTTATTATTAGTTGTATACTTAAAATTCCTATAAACATTGCCATTTCATTCTGGGATCCATGCTCAACAAATGACTTGTTTTGTGCCGTCAGTCAGACCTGATCATTTCCCAAGGTTTGGGTGTTGATAACTGTCTTGTTGAGTTTTAGTTGACATGGTAATGATTGCATAAGGTTGATCTTTTTTGAAATTTTTTTGTATGTGGAATGTTTGCATGTGGGTGTGTGCAATTGAGCACATGGGTCCAAGTGCACTTGTGTGTTTGTTCTTTGGAGGTCATCCTTTATGACTCTTGAGATATCTTAAGATAGGCTCTCCCACTGAACTCGGAGCTTATTGATTTGGCTAAGCAGGCTGGGCCAGTGAGCTCTAGGTATCTGCCTATCTCTCCTCTCCCAGTGCTGAGATTACAGATTATGCTGCCATACCTGGCTTTTACTTGGGTGCTGGGGATCTCAATTTAGGACTGCATGCTTGCATAACAAATGCTTTGTCACTGAGCTATTTCCCAGTCCCTTTTTTTTTTAAACCATCTTTTTCTTTGAAACAAGGTCTTGATGTGTAGTCCAAGCTGGCCTTGAATTAATGGTCATCCTTCTGCTTCAATCTCTTGAGTGCTGGAATTACAGATGTGCATCATCATTCCCCAGTCAGCTTTTTTGAATTCTTGTTGCTGTCAGCCAAGTGGGAGTCTTGGGCATTATTACCATCAGTAATGTCCTGCTCATGTAGCTAGAGTTTGAACTTTTAGAGTAAGGTAAGATTCATTTGGAGACTCATCTGAGGATTGTGTAAGTACTTGTTAAGAACCTACCACACTACTTGTGCATACTAGTTGTGGGTCAAAGTTTACAAGAACAGACATTCTCCCAGACTAAGAAAAAAATAATTGGATAACTGCAAGAAAATATGATTGGTGTTTTCATAGGAGAGATAGAGGATGTTGGGAGAAGGGCAGCTGATCTACCTGTAGGGTCATCAGGCACCTGACTGGAATACTGAAGGATGAGAAAAGCTTTACCAAGCAAAGCAGTGCTTTGGAGGCAAGAAATGGAGAAAACTATAATTTCCAGTGAGATGGGGAAGCAGGCAGGGACTGAAGCCACAGTTAGTGATGGCATGTGTGATGCAGTGAGCAAGCAGTGCAGGCACCACAGTCAGACCCTGCCTGTAGGCCTGAGTCTGCTGCCCACCCTCTGGGCAAGCGGGACTTTTAAAAGTGCATTGCTGTTTATCAGATACCTACTTGGGAAATTCTTGTCCCAAGATATGTCTTCATGTGCTTAGTTTGATCATAAAAATGAGATCAATTTTCAACTGTTGAAGAATTTAATTATTCATTGAGAAAAATGAAGAACAGAAAGGAGTAGCTAAGCGTGTGCTTTTCAGAACACTTTGAGAAAAGTTGTAGAGACTGAAGGAACTCCTAGTTCCTTCTAACTGTTAGATATAGCAGTAACTGTTTGAATCAATATTCCCAGGACCCCAAGGTTGTGGCCAGTTAACAGCTAACTCTAGTTTACTTTTAAAAAATTAAAATCATAATCTCTTTGTCCTTGTACTGACATATAAAATTGGATGGGTTGAAAATAATACGTGATTTCCATTATCCTGTTGGAATTTTGTGTTTTTAACTGGAGGCTTGGGATTTTGTTGTTGCAGTCACTGTCACACTAGTTGTCTTTTAAATCAGGGGAGCAGGTAGGTTAATCCTGAGAACCCGAGGAAAGGGTTAGGATAGAATGCAAGTGTGTTCAAAGTAGAAGGTATGTTGAGAAGTCATAAATACAGTAACTGCTTTCATGGATGAAGGTCTAGGAGTTGATGCTGCTTCTCTATAGGGATATCTAACCACTCATTCAGTCCAGCCTAGGTATTTCCCTATTTCAGTGTGAGGATTTTCATCTGGCTACTACATTTTAGACTACTACTGCTTCCTGGCTTGGTAAGAACTGAATGTTAAAGTTAGGTGACGAGCTGCCAGGTAGGTCCTGCTTCCCTGTAGTAGGCTGGTTTTCTGTTCTTATTTTAGCTTAATGATGACTAGATAGCACTCCATTATCTCTTCCTAGAATGGTCATCTGGGTGCCTCATCGGTAGGCAAGACAGAATTAATTTGCAATCTCTCTGTTCTTTTTCCCTCCCACCCAGATACATTCTGGAACATGGGTACATATAGTAAACTGCTGATTTTGCTTGCTTTTATGGATTTTACCAAGTAAGCAGAACACACCGCTCTGGTATCTCAGAGGAATTCAAGTGTTACAGATGATGGGTTTCGTTTGCAGAGGTTTTTTTTTTTTTTTAGTTGATTCTGCAGAAGCCAATTTTAGAAGCCTTAAAGATGTCATTATATGCTTTTCTTGTTGTATTAAGCATATTTTAAAGTCATTTATAACCTATTACTGGGAGTATGGGTCATATTGCACATAAAGTATTAAAACATATCAGATTATTGGAAGCTCGTGGTAAACATAGTTTGGGAGGGATAGTTCTTACACACATTTAATGACTTAGTCTTAGTACTTCATTTCTTAAAAGAACAGAGTCCTAGGGAAGGTAAGTGTCTAATGACTGAGATCCAGTCATATCAGTGAGATTTAAAATTCTTGTCCTCCTTGGCTCGTAGACTGGAGTCATTCTGCCCACACTGATGCAGCTCAGGATAGTTGATATTGGCATCCTCTACTTGCACTGTTGAATTTGTAGTCTCAGAAAGAAAACAGCTATAGAGAATATATGTTAGCCTAAGCACCATCTTTGTACTAGACTTGAGCATCCCTATTATCAGAGAATTTGTCATCTCGTTAAGCTACATTGATAGGCAATATTCATCTTTGGAATGTTGCTTGTTCTATGATTCTCTGGGGGTGGGGGGCACTCTATCATCTACTGCTGTGATCTTGTCTTTTTATGTTGTTGTTTACGTGAGATGTTCATTCCCCTGATCGTTAAAAACAAAACAAAACAAAGTGACACCTCATGCTTTTGTCCCTGTGCCCATTTAACTGGAGAAGTTTGGTACCTATTTGAAATAGTCAATATTTGGATAATTTAAAAGAATTTCCCTTACATTTGGTAGTTGTTATCTCAGAGATACTGCTTTTGTTTTAAGTTTCAAGCTAAACAAGCACACATATTTAATTCTGGTTCAAACTTGAATTCTTCCAGAGAGCCAAGAGAAACAATGTCTTCTGATTTCCTTAAAAAGATTGAAACCACTCAGCACTTTTATAAGAGTCACTTCTCTCATTAAGTGTTTCAGTCTCTTTCCTTCAACAGACTTAGAAAATGGTAGTATTTTGGTAGCATACCAGGATTTAAAAGAAAAAAAAAAAAGATGCTGGAGCCTGGAGGTGCCTTCTTTGGCCTTCAGCTACCTAAACCTCATTGGATGCTGAGAGTTAGTGCCTGGTATACCACCAATCTCTGGGGGCTAGGGAGAGCACACTGCTTAGGAGCTGTGCTGTTACATGCCACCCTAGTATGTTGTTGAGTAGTGGAAGGAGAATGTCTATGTAGACAAATAGTGCGGGTAGGAGGACAGCAGCAGCATTTGAAATCTCCCCAGTTTCTGACAAGTAAGGGTCCATTCAAAGAGGAATGTTACTTAATTTCACAAACTCCAATGAAACAGTAAAGCTCTTAGTTTTTCAGTTCTCCAAGTCCTCAGAAGGCACCAACGTCAGATTAGTATAAGTTTTGAGAGTGTTGAAGTTGAATTGAACAAACAGTTGAAATATTAAAACTAGCAAGTTTTTGAGTTCCCCAGTCCATTTCTTTTGTGTAATAGCAGAACTTCAGAGGAAGCACAGAGGGAAAGATGTACTGTTTTCAAAGAAGAATTATCAGTTCGTGTATTAAACATACGGTTTTCTTCTAACAGTGAGAATGCCAACTCTCTCCTAGTTAGAAACCCTGTTTTAGGATCCAGAGAAAGGTGTGCTGCATGTGGCTGAGAGGCTTGACGTAGAGATCACATTATTTGCACATGGAACGGGGAAGGCTCACATATTAGGGATCAGAAGAGGGGAACAGATTTCACTGTTGCAGGAGGCAACTTCATTAAAATACTATTTTAGTTAGGGTAGCTGGATCTAGAAGTAGTTCTTATTCTAGAACTTGTGGCATAATTTGGTAGAAATACTTTGGACATAAAAGAAAGAATAATAATATTTTTTCTTACAGAGATTAATATTTTTGAAAACATTTTAGCGTAGACATGCTTTCTGAGTACCTGGAAACTGGGAAGGAAGGGATCTGGAAACAGGAGAGTGGACAGAAGCCATAAGCTAATGGTTTGCCAAAAGAGAAGGGCAAATTGAAAGCATTTCTCATCTGTAAAGTTATCACGTATCTTAATGTTTGAGGGTACGACTATAGGGACACTATTACACTGTTGTACACTGTTACTGTACAACTGTAAGAACATTACTGTTAGAATGCTTTACAGAACAACCAATGGGGAAGGGACTCTGAGGAGATCAATTGAAAATCCAGTTGCTTCACCTTTACTTGGTATCTGGATGAGTGTCTTACCAACACACCTTATTCACATACAACAGGGCCTACCCAGGTTTAGCCACTACCCATTACATCATTGCTTCACCTATCTCTCTCCACCCCCAAACCCCAAATCAGGGTCTCATGAGTCCCGGCTGACTTTAAATCATATACTGAAGATGTTCTTGAATTCCTGGTCCTCCTGCCTCTCCTTCCAAGTGTTAGAATTACAGGTCAGCTCCACTATGCTGGCTCCATTGCATTGTAGAGACTAGAACACTGGCCTGGCCTGGTGGCATGCACCTTTAATCTCAGCACTGCAGAGGCAGGCATGTCAGGCCTCAGCTTTGTGGGCACGTGCACTCATATGCAAACCACTCCTTAGACACACCACATACATACACTTATAATTAAAATAAATCTAAAAGAACAGAAAACTGGAAATTACTTAAGAACACTGTGGAGGGCTCAGGTTTTTATCTTTAGAGGCAAGTTCATTAACTAATGCATCCACCTACTGAAGTACCATGTGATTGATAATGGAATATCTCTTCAGTGTTAAAGAGAGTCCTAGGATACATTATCTAAAAGAGTAACATTTGGAACAGCAAATGTAGCTTACTGCTTTTATTCTAAATGGAGGAAGATAGTGAGTGCTTTTATTTGATTTTTTCACAAAATAAACTAAAAAAATAAGAAGTGCACTGTTGAGGAATAAGTAAGTTTAGAAATAAGAAAAGCTGCCGGGCGGTGGTGGCGCACGCCTTTAATCCCAGCACTCGGGAGGCAGAGGCCGGCGGATCTCTGTGAGTTCGAGGCCAGCCTGGGCTACCAAGTGAATTCCAGGAAAGGCGCAAAGCTACACAGAGAAACCCTGTCTCGAAAAAACCAAAAAAAAAAAAAAAAAAGAAAAGAAATAAGAAAAGCTAATAAAAGTGGTTACATGTTGGAGATACCAGGACCAGGGTAGATGGGAACAATGATTCGAAAGTAAGTGTGTGTGTGTGTGTGTGTGTGTGTGCGCGTGCGCGCACGCACGCGTGTGCATGTATGTGTGTATGTATGTATATATGTATGTGTATATGTGTGTGTGTATGCGTGTGGCGCATGTGTGTGAGGAGCTGATGTAGCCCAAGTAGGCTTTGAATTTACTGTATAGCAGAGGATGACCTTGAACTTCCCCAAGTACTGTGATTACAGGTTTGTACCAACATACCTACTTTCTGCTGTGCTGAGGATCAAACCTTGGGTTTTGTATGTTCTAAGCAAATATTCTACCAATTTAGCTACATCTCTAGCCCTCAGTATGTATCTCTTGATGATTTTATCTTGAATCATGTAAATATTTTAAAGAAAAAGTATAGACACCTTTACCTTTGAAATAAAATTTTGAAGTCATTGTATCTTAGGTGTTATATGTTAATTAGTGAAGGCTGATGGTGTTGGCAAGACAGATGTATTGATGAGGCTTTATAATTTATGAATTTTGTAAATTAATATTAGCATTGAATTTTTAAAAATGCCTTTTGCACTTGGAAAGTTTGCCATTATATTCAACTTTTAGCTGTTACTAATGTGACATTTTATGAATTTAATACTGCCACAATTTTTTTTAATAACGTACTTTATTGTTTGATGTTTTGCTATATCAGTTTTGAGGGTACAATATGTATGAACTTTAGAGAACTCCTGAAAGCTAAATGGTTATTTATTCACCTAGCGAATTTTGTTTGAAATTTTAGAAAATAAACATAGGACTGTGAAATAATTCTCTAGTGTCATTTGTACTTTTAAAAGTGCTTATACTGGATGATAACTAAGCTAGACTGTCTTTTGGTTTGGAGGGAATCTTTGTACAAGATGTAGTCATATCAAGTCTGTGAATTTCCTTTGCTTCCATGAAATCCATGTACCTTGCCATCAGGTGTCTTTGTTCCAGTGTAGGAGTTAGCTCAGCCATTGGCTCTGTGCATGTTTAAAGATGTGGTATGTAGAAGGTGGTTGGGTTTCTTTCACTCATTGATGAAATGAAATTTGATTTTGCTTTGCCAGCCTTCCTAGGTTACTTGGTCATGTACTGGGACTACTTTGTTAACTAAATATAAGCTTCATTGCTGCTGTTTTGTAAGATTAGATAAATACATCTTTTTGTTACTTGTCATCTAAGGCCTTGTCATCTTAGTTTTTTAGCTCTCCTGGAGCTCAACCAAGCTCTTCTTAACCATGCTTTATCCATGAAGCTTGCAATTGGTTGTCTAATAAAACCTTACTGATAGGAATGTAGGGGAGGTATTGTTCATTTATTGTTAGAAGTATTAAGGATTAAGAAGTATTTAACTATGTAATTAAAAGGGAGGTTTATTTTGTGGGGTAACTTACAAGTAAAGGGATAGGTTACACGGTCTGGGAAAGGTTAAGTGCTGTTCAGCGGTGTTCTCTGGAGAACTCTGCTTGGTCTACCTCCAGCGTCCAGGATCCAGGAACCAAGAGAACAGGCACATCCAGATCTCAGGTCTTAAGGGCTCCTGTCTCAGCCCTGCCTCGTAGGCGTGACAGTTACCAGAAGCTTCAATGGGGGTAGTACTTCCAGGTCAAAGCTGGAACAGCTACCCCCTTTTGTCTAAATAAGAAAGTTCTAACCTAATACAAAACTATATACAATAGGAGTGATTATCAAATATTGTCCAGGAGGAATAAGGGATAATGACCTAGACAAGATGGAGCTACAACCAACACGAACAATATCAAAAAAGAGACACATACTAAAATTCAGAGAAGTCTGGAGCATGGGTAGATGGCATGTTACAGGGAGCATTCCAAAAGGTGCCTTATCCTGAAGACTTGAATCTAATACTTAATATATTCTAGCTAAGATAGAAGATTGTAACTGTAACTGTTAAGTCTTCAATCTCATCAAAGACCTGAGAAGGAATATAATAATACCTGAAAAAAAGAAAAGAGGAAGTGCTGTGGATATCGCTCTGTATGCTGTGAATGTGTTGCTCTGATTGATTAATAAATAAAGTGCTGATTGGCCAGTAGCCAGGCAGGAAGTATAGGCGGGACAAAGAGAGAGGAGAATTCTGGGAACAGGAAGACTGAGTCAGGAGTCACCAGCCACACACAGAGGAAGCAAGATGTGAAGGCAGAACTGGGAAAAGGTACCAAGCCATGTGGCTAAACAGAAATAAGAATTATGGGTTAATTTAAGTGTAAGATCTAGCTAGCAAGAAGCCTGAGCCATTAGGCCAAAGAGTTTAAATTAATGTAAGCATCGATGTGTTTATTTGGGTCTGAGTGGCTGCAGGCCCGGGCAGGACTGGAGAAAACTCCAGCTACATTAACTCTTGCAGATGAATAGTATTTGAGTTTCTGCTTCCACTGGCTGAAGCAGCATGGCTGACGGATGATCTTGGCATTCTTGTTTTTTTTTTTTTTTTTTTTTTTCTGCTGTAATCTTTCTGAGCTTCTGTACATCTTGCAAATGGCAAGAAACCTAGAGCAGGTCTGAATTAAAGTTAATGTGTGTAAGGTAATTATCATGGTGGTTGGTAAGAGTAGTTACTCAGAAAAATGGTAACCTTTTGTCATCATTGAGTTATTTTTATAAAAAAAATCTATGAATGTTGACTTTTATTATGTCACTATTAGCCCACTACTAGAGTATTTAGCATATAAGCTATTAGCTTACCCTACAGAACAAATTACTAGAAATCATGCTCTGAGGAAGGATTCATGCTAATGGGCAGCATTTACTGAAAGATCCTTGTCAGGCAGGTTTTATACCCTTTTAATGATTCCTCTGGTGATTTGTGCTCAAGGGAGATGTTTTTTATTTTAATGTTACATATCCTCAACCACATTCAAATTATTGCCACAATGAAGACACTTGGAAATAGGTAACTATTAGATAATAGAAAATTCCACTTGTAAGTAATTTTTAATCCACAGGATTTTTATAGCAAACGTTTGCGTTTTTCCTGCTGCTCAGTACCCTGCGTACCTGCCAAGCTGGATAAATAACAGGCTCTGATGATTTTGCACCTGGTGTCATAGAAACAGTGGGAATCAAAGATTAAAGTGGTGCATATAGTGATCAGGTTTCCTGGGGCAAATTGAAGCAGTGCTGTGACAGTTATTTGGAAAATCCCGGCTCAAACCTGTTTTATGAAAGTGGAGGCAACATTGATTGAACACTTACTATGTGCCAATGTGTGTACTTAACATTTAGTGTGCTGTATTGATTCTTCTTCCCTGGAAAAATACGTGTCCTGACTAGAAATATGGGCTTTGAGGCTTAGAAAGGTTCCAGAACTTGCCTAAGGTTGAACATTCAGTGACAGGAACAGGAGTCCATCTTAGCAATGCTGTCACTAAAATCTGTGCATGTTCCCCCCCGGCCCCTCAACTTTACATCATAGCTTTGCAGGAGTATTTGATATCTTGTCAGCTTTGGTAGTAAAATCTTTACTGTTTGATGAAATTGTCTGCTAGAAAAGGAATATGCAGCCGGGTGGTGGTGGCACACACCTTTAATCCCAGCACTCAGGAGGCAGAGACAGGCGGATCTCTGTGAGTTCGAGGCCAGCCTGGGCTACCAAGTGAGTTCCAGGAAAGGCACAAAGCTACACAGAGAAACCCTGTCTCGAAAAAAACAAAAAAAAAAAGAAAAGGAATATGCAAATAGCCTTTTCTTTAGAAGTAATGTTCAGAGAGCAAGAATGCCATTCTCAGCTATTCCAAGGTGCATGTGCACCCTCATCTTTCTCAAGTTTGAGCTGAAAATAAGGTCTAAATGATGAAAAGTTAGAATCTTCCAGAACCCAGGTTGGGATTCAGAATTTAAGATTCATATAATTGTCAGTGAGACTTTCTCACATGTAATCTATATAATAATATCCACAATAGCTGGATAGATGGTGACATCAGAGGACACAATCTCAATACTCTTCCATAGTTATGCTGTAACTTTCATGTGCCAGACCTCCTGCTTATCCAGCTTCTTAAATTACAGTCTTCCAAATGTTATAAAGCTAGCTGGTAGAGATGCTGAAGTTTATGCAGAAGTTTTTTTGCTCTAGATGTAAAAGTTATGTTTGTGTAGGATTGCACATGCTCTGACCCTGGGTATGTCAGAGTGAGTAATTAAATTTCTCCTAAGATTTTTTTAAAAATGTCTTAATGGTTTTTTAGAATTTTTTTTTTTATCTTCAAGGTGAATTAAAATGACCAAATCTTCAAAAATATTAATTGCTTCTGTCTACAGGAAAGAAATCCTTGAGTGATAATTTTAGTAACATTAACTTAAGTGTGGAGTCCCTTTGTAAAATCCTAATTATGGGATTGCATGCTTAGTGTCTAACATCTGGCTTTTGAGAAGGACTCGGTGTATGAATTACTTCAGATAGGTTTGAACAGTTTTGTCTGGTATGTGTTCCTATCAACTCTTAGTATTCAGTGATGGCAAAAATTGAAGTAGTAGATATAACATAGAGCCTGAAACTTCATAGCTAGCACACTTGACACTTCCTAGACTTTGTATCAGTCAGTTTTTGATTTTGTGATCATTCTCCTGAGAGACTAAGATGTAGTGGAAAGTGTTGCTGGAAGTTTTCCTGTGTCCTGCCTAGCCCACAGTTGGGATAAATCTCTCACCCACAGTCCTGTAGCATTTTATAAAATAATCACACAGAGGCTTAATATTAATTATAACTGCTTGGCCATTAGCTCAGGCTTATTACTAACTAGATCTTACACTTAAATTAACCCATAATTCTTATCTATGTTTAGCCATGTGGCTTTTTCAGTTCTGCCTTGTCATTTTGCTTCCTCTGTGTCTGACTGGTGACACCTGACTCAGCCTTCCTCTTCACATAATTCTCCTTGTCTGCTTGCTTCACCTATACTTCCTGCCTGGCTACTGGCCAATCAGCATTTTATTTATCAACCAATCAGAGCAACACACATTCACAGCATACAGAACGACATTCCACTGCAGGAAAGAAATGAAAATTGAGGACACTGGGAAGCTGCCTGCATAGCTGGGCATCAGTGTTGAAGACAGGAGAAAGCACCTTGGTGTGCTTTGTGAATCTGCAATCTGTTTTCACTGAGGCATTATTGCATACATCTCAAGTGTATGCCATGTGCATTGCACATATTCCCTTTAGTAGTCAGTGACTGTGCTGGTTGATTTGAAAGCACCTAGGAAAAGCGATCACAGACTACCAGCTTCTGACAGGACTGAAACTGGAACTTGCTTTGTAAACCAGGCTAGCCTGGAACTCAAAGCCTGCTTCTGCCTTGAGAGTGCTGGGATTAAAGGTGTGTGCCACCATGTCTGGCCATAACCTTTTTTTTTTTTAAAGTCATTTTAAAGTGTTTTTGGTGGTGGGTGGGGGTATTGGACAAGAAGCAGACTTTACTATTTCTTCTGACCATGTGACACTGGTCAGCAACATAATCAAGTATCTCCCCAACTCCCAGAAATACTGCCAGCCACATTGTCAGGGGACATGAAAGAGTAAATTGCAGGTTTCTTCTGCAATTAGAACAGTTACTGCATAACAAAGAGGAGCCAGAATTGAGATTTTGTGGCCAGAAAGATTTAAACCTCTTCTGTGGGAATGACAGCGGCAGTGGGCATGTGCCCTCCCCAGTGAGGGACTATGTGGGTCTGCCTTCCAGAGAGTAATAAAGTCAGTGAAGTCAGCTAACTGACTGCAGGGCTTGCTGCCCTGCTTCCTCTTCTAATAAAAACTCCAGTTCAGTAATTGTTTACTAGGAAAAGTTTGTTCCAGTCCTGTGTTAGGTGAAATTGATTAACGAAGAAGTGGTCATTGTTCCTAGCTTTTGAGAGGGGCAACTTCTTAGTGGGAGACAATAGTACATGCTTGGGTACTGTGGCATGCTGGGTTAGGGGTCCCGAGTACAGGGACCTAAAGGAATGATTGCAGTGCATATGTAGATAAGTCAGAATTGACTGGCGACAGGCTAGTGTCCCACCATTTAAAAAATCGTATGTGTATACTGCTATATGAATAAACACAACTGAAGTATTACTGAGTTCACATCTGTTGCTTATCATGTGGTTATTTTTCAAGCCACAGATACCAGGAGCTCCTTGTTCTCAGAAGCTCAGGGAATGTACTAGAAGTATGGGGGTTACACATGCATTTCAACTGGACAACCTCTCACCACCCCTTCATGAAACCCCTTGAGAATCTAAGGACTTGGGGAAATACACTGAATGAGACATTTGGTGCAAAGCTGTCTTTGATGATCTCTGTGGCCCCTTTTGTCTAGGTGTCCTAGGGAAATGCTGCTTCGGTATGGTTTGTCAGAAATGTTTGCAAATGCTTCATTGGTACTTTAAATCTTCATAATTTAAAGCTTTTGTTATTTGTTAGTGTATCATCGGAGACATTATTCGCATTTAGTATTTTCGACCCTGTTGTTTCTCACCCTAGCTTTCCTCTTTCTGCTGGGTGATATTTGTTTTTGAGTGTCCCATATGGTTCCCGTGACATTCTATGTAGAATGTCTAGAAAAGTGTATTTGATACTGGTGGACACATGGCCTTTCTAAAGTCATTTTTATTGATTATATGAGAACAAGATGCTAAAGCTTTCAAATAGTTTTTCCTTTTAAAGGACTAATTCATGCTCCCTATGACCTTATTTTTCATGCACCACTCGAGAGTGTGGCATTTTAAGCTAGATCATATTTTTATAACACATTTCCATTATTAGCACTGCTCACATGCATTATGTTTTACTCTATGTTGGTTACCAAGAGACTAAAAGCCACTTGGCCAGTTACCTCTTGGGGATCTCATCACTAAAATTTAGTTTTTAAAACACAATCTCTTTCTCTTTTCCTTTTTGATAGTAGTGCTGGGAACTGACCAAATTGTAATGTTATCTTTGATTAGCATAGCAGATTAAAAAGCCTCATGTCATTGCTCTGTCTTAGATTCAGGTTTTATGTTGAGAGATTTATTTAAGCTTTGTTTATTGTTTTCATCATTGATAACTCATTAAAGTTTTTATGGCTTTTTGAAATTTAGTTGGCATATAATAAATTGTAAATATCTAAGGGACCCAATTTGAAGAGGTTCCACATACCATAGGTGTGTGACTATGAAACCATCTTCATAGTGTGGATGGTGAATATGCCTACCCTTTCCTATTGCCTTGTGCCACTTTGTCCTTCCTGCTGACCCTAGCTCCTCAGTGCTCATGTTTGGATCAGGAAAGACCTCACAGTGTGGCATTGCTGACACATGTCCTTTTAGTTCCAGTTCAGACATCATAAGAGATCTTCTGGAGGAAGAGGAAGCCTGGGAAGCATCTCACAGGTGAGTTCTCACTGTCAGCAAGTGTGTGAGCTGGAGCCTGAGAAATGGGAGCCCTGTGCAGCTAATTCTAGACAAGACATTGTGCTTTCAAATGGACTAAGAGACTAATAATCCAGGTGGAAAGCAAAGACTTGTGCTGTGTTTCTTGTCTGTGTGGTCTCACTGTGGAACTGGAGTCCTGGTGTAATAACTAGTTACTTGTTGATGTCCTTTCTGTCTCCTTGTTATTCCTTTGGACAGTGTGATAATTTGCTAAGCACAGGCTCGGGGTAAATAAAAAAGACAATCCTTCCTCATGTCTGAGGTGAATTTCTCCTTCTGCCTCCTCCTTACCCACTTGTCTGGAACCACTTTTCTTTGTCCTTCTTTCTCTTACACAGGCAGCCTCTCCCTTTTAGCTGGGTCTTTCTGCAGCCACAGGTCAACCTCCTTCCCGCTTCCTTAGTCGTGATGTCATCTTGCAGTTTCTGGTTCTTTATCTTCCATTTCTAGTCTTCTTTGAAGGCCTCCATACTGCTAAATCCAGAGGCCATTTTCAGAATTCACTTTCCTTGCCTCATTAGCAGTGTTTTATACTAAGCAGGAAGTTCAGAAGTTCAAGGTCATCCTCAGCTTTGTATCAAGTTTGAGGTCAGCCTGGGCTACATGAGACCCTGTGTTCAAAATAAAAAAAAATGATGATGATGGTGTTTTAAGATAAAGTAGAATATATTCGAAGTGGATAAAAATGCTACAATAGAAGGTATCTGGATAACACCAAAGAAGACAGAGATGGTGGAATGGAGAAATGGCACACACACACACACACACACACACATACACACACACACACACACACACACACACACAAAAGCAACACACAAATTCTGCTCTATGAGTGATGGGGATATAACCCAATCAGAATACAGACACTACAGAATGGATTGAAAAAAGCTGCGCTGTGCCCTGTGCTTTGTCTACAAAGGACACATCTTTGATTCCAAGACACCAATATATTGAAAGCAAAAAAATAGAAAAAGATATGTCATAGCCATCCTGAAGGAGGCTTATTTAACGATAGTGTTGACAAGATAGACTTGAAGGTAAAAAGTGTAACAGAGCCAAAGACATTTATAATCTTGAAAAGGTCAATCTATCAAGAAGACAAAATGATTGAAAACATATATACATGTAACAAGAGTCCAGAGTACATGAAGCAAAAAGATGGAATGGAAAGCTACCACAGGCAGCAAGAAGTAAAATTTCATCCAGCCCCCCCCCCCAAAAAAAAAACCATTGCCATGAACACAGACTCCCTTTCATCACAGCCCTACAGCCCTTTGTGGATAGAGGCCATGCAGGTTACAGTGGGCCTGCAGAATTGCATGCTGATGGTGTACCACTCACCAGTGGGCTTCTGCCTTCCTCAGAGAATAGTTTCCTAAAGCAAAAGAACTTGGGAATTCTCTGGCTCTGTGAGTCCTTCATGTTCTCCAGGCACAGGCCCATCTCTGCTCTTTTAAAGTGCTATGTCAGGAACAGTGTTCAGACACACTGAACCGCAGACCTTCCTGGGGTCTCATTCTTCTCTTTTCTCTATTTATTTGCCTTTTCGTTTTCTTCATACTGTTTCTCAAAGAACACTTTTAATTTTGATGAAATGTGTTATGTCTATTTTAATTACTCTTGTCCTACCTAGGAAACCTTTTCCTAACCCAAAATCGCTCAGTATTTTTCTTTTATGGCTTAGAAGTATTAGATTTTACATTAAGGTTTGTAACCTATTTCAGGTACATTTTTATAAGTGTCATAAGGTGTGGCAATGACAGGTTCAGTGGTTCTTTTGTGTATAAGGCATTCCCATTGCTGTAACATTAAGTATTAAAGAGATGACCCATGTCTATTTCATATGTGTGTATAGATTTGTTTCTGGAATCACTCTTATGTTTGTTGATCATGTAGATGTCTTTTTAACATTTTGTAATTGGTGTTTGATAATGCCTTAAATCAGGTAATGTGAAACTTATTTTTTAATAAATGTGTAATGGTTTATATTAGGTTTATTTATTGTTGTATTACTTTTGATAAATGTGTAAGGTGGCAGAGGAAGGGTTGAAATGTTCCTTGGTAGTGTAGCTGCTATGGCCTGGTCTAAAGCTGAGATGATCCTTGGACCAGACTGGCTGTACTCTTCTGTATGTCATTTCCATTTAACATGTAGGTTCTGCCGAGCTCTTCTGGTCTTTGATAGATAACCTGCTGCAAAATGGGACGATCCTGGTAGAGAGTGGCAGTCTTTAGCATCCACAGGGGACTATTGCATCATGGACTAGATGGCTTAAACAATAGAAATGCATGTTCCCGCAGATAGAATTGATCATTGAATGCTCTCATTTTTGGCCATTTTCTGCTTAATGACTTTTAAAATGGTGTTGGGATTATGCTGTTTCAAAAGCTCAGAATTCTAGGACCAGCAAGATGACTCGGTGGGTAAAAATGCTTGCAGCTAAGCTGATGACCTGAGTTTGATTCCCCAGGCTTATATGGTAAAAATAGAGAACTTGCTCCTGTGAATCATCCTTGTACACAATATACACACTGTCTGTCTGTCTGTCTGTCTGTCTGTCTGTCTCTCTGTTTCTCTCTTCAGACAGCATCCCTGGATTGGCTATGTTAGTGTAGGCTCTGAGTGGAAGTTTGGCCAAGGTTAAACTTCATTCTTTTATTGGGCTGTTGTAGGTTGGCAAGACATGGCCCATGAACCAAATCTGTTCCACTGTCTGATTTTGTTAATAAAGTGTTATTAGAACATAGCCATGCATTCCTTTACCTGTTGGTTCATATTACTTCATTGTTGTTTCATGTTACAACAGAGTCAAGTAGTGGCAGCAGAATTGTCAAAGCCCAAAATATTTGGACCATTATATAAAAAATTGCTAGCCCTTGTTCTAAATCAGAAGAATCTAAACCATTTGGTTGAGTACATTACTGGCTGAGAACCCCTTCTTTGACCCACCCTAGCAAAAGTGGGGAGCATAAAGAGTCTCTGTAGGTTTTCTAAAAATGTCCTTATCCCTCCTGCATCTGACCCTTATGGATAAAAAGACCGGATGAATGTGGGAGATGGTTTAAACAGAGATGACATTCTAACTAATGGGAAAGGACACACTGATTTTTGTAGAGGGGAAGGAGTACTAATAACACTGGCATCTGAACAGAGGAACTCCTAGGCTATGGAAGTTGTAGACACAAAAAGACACTGGTGGACTCTGGAGTTCAGAGCAATCTGTGGAAGGCTCTTCACACTGGAAACATGCCATTGTGAGATTCTCCCGATGGTTGCAAGTGCCTTGGGTTTTCCTGCCTGCTCTCCCCTGTCGGGTGACTTGGAACATAATTTGATCTTCCTTCATCATAGCCTTCTTCTGAACTGTTCAGCAGATCCTGCCCTTTCTCACACAGAAACATGTCTTTGGGTTCTCCATTCTCATACTGTTGTTCAGTTGTCCCACCTGCTGGTGGCATGTACAGATGAGATGGCAGTCTCTTCAAAACCAGGAGTGGATTTAGTTATTTGAACTGAGTAAGAAACTATCCTGATGTTACTAACTGATAATCTCTTAAGAAGTGTAGTCAACTTGTGTACCCCACTTGATGCTGATGCCATTTGTGGGGGAAACCAGCAGGTATGAGTGCTTTTTTCTTTTCAGGAGCACTATTGTGGGGAGCATTTCAAACTGTGCTGCTGTATGGAAGCTAGGTATTAATATTCCTTCATCTCAGAAACGTGACAACACACTAGTGATGATCATTATTAGATTTTAAAACACCACTGGTAGATTATGAGGCCCTCAGACAACTGTGGAGAGCTCTCCAGATTGAAGCTGCCTTTTGTTACTCAGGATTTTCTAGAGCAATGTGGGTGGTGGTGTGTGCATACCCTGCTATTCCTACAATAAGAACCATCCAATTGTTTGTCCTTGATTTTAGCTGAGGTAACCGATAACCACATTGCCTCTGGAAGGTATTTACGAGTGCCTTAAGTGTAGAGACCCACAGAGGTTTCCTAGTGAGAACTTACTCACGGTCTGAGAATCTGAGCTTGTTTTCCCCAGCAGGGCTGCATAAGGGGATGATTGGACCATGGGTGTGGTTACCAGGTGTTTGGAAGGGTCTGCACTTGGCTGTGCAGTGTGCTTTGATCTAGCAAAGGGGAGGTCTTTTGCCCTGCCCTGTAGACTGTAGACGAATTTCTAAACAGTCTTATTAAATAAGAAACAGAGCCAAATACAGAGGTAATAGCTGAAGAGATCAGAGCGAATAGCCACTACTAGCCTGAGCTTACCACCAGCAGTAGCTTCCACAGAGAGAGCTTCTTCCTGTCTAAACTGAGCTTTTATTGCCTTCCTGTTCTGCCTCCTCATGGGCTCTAAGCCCAGCCACATGACTTCCTCATCACTGCCTGTCTATACAGACCTCCAGGTCTCTATGGTACTGGGATTAAAGGCTCGTGTCACCACGCTTGGCTGTGTCCTTGACCACACAGAGACTCTGCCTGCCATGTGATTGGATTAAGGGCGTGTGCTACCACCACCTGATTTCTGTTTATGGCTATGACCCCTGATCTCCAGGCAAACTTTATTAACATACAAATAAAATACCACATTTCAGCATAAATAAAATACCACCACATTTCCCCTTTTAATTTTAATAAAAAGAAAAAAGAAAAATAAGTTATAACTAATATAAGAAAAACTATATACAATAAGTACAATAACTGTATACAATATATACAAGCAATAAATACCTCAACAATGTCTAGTCCATTTGCATTTGACAAACTCAGAGAAAATATTCCATTATCTATCCTATTTTGGTAAGTAATGTACCTGAATCACTTTCTATCCTAACTTATATTACTAACAGAGAACTATCTAATAATGTCTTTCAAATTTATACACTTTACATCTCTTTAGTGAGTTTCTTTTCTGAAATTCTTAACAAGGAAAACTATAACTATCTAATCTTCAACTACCTATAACTATAACTATCTAATCTTCAACTCCCTCAGAGACCCAAGAAGGAAATAATATTACCTAAAAAAACAGGAAGTGCAAACAAGTGACTTCCAAAAAAATGTGAGTTGACAGAAACAGTCAGCCTCCTGGACAGTCACCTGAGGTTTCTCTGCAACATTGGGGCATCATCTTCAGCCTATAGGCTTATCGTATCTGACAGACTCATGTGTGAAGTAGGCTGTACACAAGACCTACAGTTCAACCTCACATTTGGTGCGAGTAGTCCATGTACCAGATAAACCTGAATTCCAGTGTCCTGTAATGATTTAGAATTTTAAATTCTGGGAATTGCTGATGTTTTTGGAATTCAGCTGTCTATTCTTCTCGGCTTGTGGGTGGCTTCATCTCTTTCATTAAATGCCAGTTTACCATTGAGGGGTTAGACTCTGTCAACCCAGTTACTCTTTCAAGAATAACTGTTTCAGCTACTGTTCCACTGCACATCAGAAGCCATCAGTCCACTGCCTATTCAGCTGCCTTTGAAGAAAGGGGCACTGTGTACCTTTTCCGGATTGCAAAGGCCACTTCGGGGATGGTGCCATATTGTCCTGGCCTCCGAGGATGCCTGTTGCTAAAGCCACAACCACACTTGTCTTGGCAAGGATTGGTAGTTCTGTTTTGTGTCCTGTCTATCCATTTTGTCCTGTTTGTCAGTAGTTGATGTGAGGGCATTTTGTTGCCCAGTGGCTAACTTTTGCCACAATGAAAGTTAACTTCATATGCAGTTTCTTCAGTGCCCATATCTTCTCTGAAGTAGATTGGTGCTGCCAGGAGCCAACATGTCTCATAGTCATAAAAAAAAAAAAAAGAAAAAATTCTAAGTTATTAAAACATTTTAAATGTCATATTCTGTAGATCTCTGAAGGGTTTGAAGATGACCTGTCTATCTAAAATATATCTGCTTGACTTTGAAAACATACCTAATATGACTACCAGTTCGATTGTAATGTCTAACTACTAACTTTCATTTCTTTATATCCTAATAGTTGGTAATAATAACATTCAAGGATTAGCTAATTGCATTACATTGTTAAATGAACTCTCCAAGTACAATATCTTCAACAAGTCAGTAGAGCATGAGACTCTTAATCTCAGGGTCATGGGTTAGTGCCCCACATTGGGTGCCATTTGTAGCTGGAGTTTTCCTGTGTCCATCTGGCTCCTGCAGCCACTCAGACCCAAGTAAACACAAAGAGACTTATATTACTTATAAACTGTATGGCCATGGCAGGCTTCTTGCTATCTAGTTCTTATATCTTAAATTAACCCATTTCTATAAATCTATACCTTGCCACGTGGCTTGTGGCTCACTGGTATCTTTACATCTTACTTCTTATGGCAGCGGCAGCTGGCAGCATCTCCTTACTCAGCCTTGAACTTTCCAGAATTCTCCTCTCTGCTTATCCCACCTATACTATACTTCTGCCTGGCTACTGGCCAATCAGTGTTATATTTATCTGTCAATCAGAACAACACATTCACAGCATACAGAAAGACATCCCCAGCACCGCCCCTTGGCATTGTTGTAAAAAGCTCTTTGGAAGAGAGAGAAGGGGCTGGTGCATTTTGATCCAGGTCCTCCTGAAGCTATCCTGTGTTTTTTTCTGTCTTCTCTCCACTATCTTTCTATCTAAAAGTTTCTTATTCCTCTCTCCTCCTCTTAGGAACCCTTTAAAAGGTGGGAGCTGGCCTCCCACACTTGAATCACTGCCAAGATTCCATGTGGCTTTCTAAGGTAGCCACTGAAGGTTTATAGAATTGTTCTGCTTGCTGGATCTGGGATCCTGGCCTCATACTTGGGTTTACTATTGCAAATTCATCTCATTCTACTGCTAGCACTTTTAATTAAACACTTTATGAGACGAATAGAATGAATTAATGCCAATTTCTGTCAGTTGATCACAGTGGCTGATAAAGTGGTATATATCTCAATTTTCTAGAAGTCACTTTGGTGTAGAAACGGTAGGTATTGATGGGGGACACGCGTCTACGAATCTTCCTTTTCTATTTTCTCTGAAAAGCCAGACAGTGACTGCTCTTGGTGAACATCCTTTGTCTATGTAGTCAGGGTGTTTGTATGGTAAGTAGCATTGGAAGACTCTCTGTCTAGAAACAAGACACAAAATACCATTAAAAAGCGTTTTTGGACATGAGCTGCTTGCCCATACTGCTGCCATCTGGCCTCTGTGTATCACCCTGTGGGCACTGGTTCTTGAGCTGCTCAGATGCCTGTCTTGTGGCTCTGCCCATGCTGCAACACAAACTGCACTTTCTGCAAAAGCCTTTTGCCCTCTCTGGTTTCTGTGAAGCTGCTAGGCGAACTTAATAGTATGCCCTTCCTTAGCTTAAGCCCTTCCCAGTTTTTGAAATATTATGTGTTTGGGTTTTTTTTTTTTTTATAAACTTATATGATTGTGTTTCACTTTTTTGTTGATATAATAGGTGGTCTGTCTTTTAATTGGGCAGTTCAGCCAGTTACATTTAATGTAATTATTGACTGATGCTTTTTATAGTATCTTCCAGGTTGGCCTTCAGTGTGCTCTGTAGCCAAAGATGACCTTGAACTTCTTGCTTCTACTTCCCATATGCTAGGATTACAGGCCTGCCCCATGTGATTGGTTGATGCGGTACTGGAGTGCATCTGGTCCAGCACTCTTCTACCTGATCTTCACCCCCAGTCCAATAATGGTTGTGTATGACAGTTTTGGGCATTTTCTGTTTGCCTAATATCTTTTCTTTCACTTTCCTCCTATCTGAACCCATTTTGGAGCAATAGGCAATGGCATGTGATTTCATTTTATGTCCAGTAGTAGCTTACTAGTTTTACCTTTATTTTTAGATGTCACATGCCCTAGGGTTTGTGACATATATGTTTATCACAGCAAGCCTTCAGATGTGTCCTTTGGTATATGAGCACCTAACAACAGTGTGTTTCCAATTCACTCTTTCTGTTCATGGTCCTGGTGTCATATATTTACTCCTATGATTTATAGCTGGTGGTCCTGCTTGTTCCATGTACTATTCCTTACGTTGTTTCTTAAATGTATTAGCCATCAGTCCTCTTAGCTTTTGTCTGAGATGTCTTCCCTTAGCTTTCATGTTTGAAAGATGTTTGGCTGGGGGTGGATTCTGGGTTGACAGTTTTTCTTCTGTCACTTTTAACGTTATCACTGCGTCACCTTGGGGCCTGTCTGGTTTCTTAGGAGATCTTACTCATCCCTCTATGGAATGTTCCTTTTCTTCTGCCTGCCTCCAAAGGTTTTCAGTACTTTGAGTATATATTTGAGTAGGTGTTTTCTGTTTGTTTGTTATTTGTCAGTGGGGGCGGGTTGACCACCTTTAGTCTTTGTTTGACATCTTTATTTTAGAAAACTCACAGCTGTGTAATTCGTTTTCCACAGCTGTTTCTTCTACAGGGATTCTAGTCATACATGTACACACACACACACACACACACACACTCACACACACTCTTTTTTTCTTTGTGCTTCAATTTGGATTTTTAAGAAAAGATTATCTATATGTATGTGTATATGTATGTCTGAGAGAGAGTGTATTGTGTGTGCAGGAGCAAGTGTGAAGAGGGCATTGAATCCCCTGGAGCTGGAGTTAAAGGGGTTAAGAGTTACCTTTCATGCTCTGGAGCAAGTACTTATAACCATTGAGCCATCTCTCCAGCCCCCAGTTTGAGTGTTTTTGGTTGACACATATGAGTTATTTATTAGTTCTATACCTTACTCTTGTATACCTTACTCTTAATAGTCCTTTGAAGAAATAGTTCCTCTCCGATACCTTAGAACTTTCCTGATGTTTCCATTTGATTTGTTCATATCATTTCCATGTCTGCTGCAATTTTCTGGATGTTTCCTACCTTTTTTGTTAGAGCCCTTGATGTATTGGTCATAATTATTTTGAAGTTCGGTGGTCTGGTAGGTCCAGTATGTGGGCTGCCTCTACATCAGCCACTTTGTGCATGGCAGTGGGGTCTCTTTCTTGCTTCTTTTGTGTCTTCATTTTAGCCTAAGACTACTGTGTAGGTTGCCAGAGAATGAGCTAGATAGTGTTTGTGTCTAGAAAAGAGCTTGCTTCTGTGTGATCATTAATTGGGGGAGTTGGCCTGGTTGGTTTCTAGTGGTTTTTCTGGCTGCCAAAGCATCTGTGAGAACTGTAGCTCCAGTTTTTCTGTAAGAGGCTCAGAGATGTTTGTCTGAGCCTCAGGAACCAGTGCATTCCTGCTCTTTGCAAAAGAGAACATCGGGTGAGGCAGACATGCTTTCTGCCTGTCTCAGTGACTATCTCTGTAGGCACTCCTGTTTATGGCCCATTTTAGACTTCTTCATGAGCACCCAGTGGAGGAATGAGGCTTGCAAATGCATGTAGACTCTCATTTGTCTCATACTGCTACCTTGTGCTTAAGAATTCATGCTAGCCTGCCGCTGTTGTTTGCTTCAGGTCAGCCAGAGCTACATTATAAGACTCTATCTCAACAAAACAAACAAACAACAGCAAGAATTCATGATGAAAATATGTGTTTAGAATGTTTGAGGCCTTAGGTTTGATTACAACATCAAAATAAACAAAGGGAAATAAAAAAGGAAAAGTTTCCTGAGTTTAGTTGATTGTACAGCAGCTCTCTCTTGTGCGTGCACTTGCACGCTCTCTCTCTCCCTCCCCCTCCCTCCCTCCCTCCCTCTCTCCCCCCCCCCCCCCCATCTGACGCTCTGCCCAAAGTGAGGGAGTTTGTAGGAAGGACTTGTTTTTTTCTTTGGGTTTTGTTTGTGTGTGTGTGTGTGTGTGTGTGTGTGTGTGTGAGAGAGAGAGAGAGAGGGGAGGGGAGAGGGAGAGAGAGGAAAGAAGAGGGAGAGAGAGGAAGGGAGGGAGACAGAGATAGACAGTACTCTTCACTGGCTGGGAGCTTGCTAGGTAAGTTAGGCCAGCTGTCAATGAGCCCCAGCCCAGGGATCTAGCCACCTACCTACCTCCCCAGTACTGGGGTTATAAGCACAGGCCACTGTGCTTCTCTTTTTAATGTGGGTCTGTCTTAGTTAGGGTTTTTATTGCTGTGTAGAGATACCATGACCATGGCTACTCTTATAAAAGAACACATTTAATTGGGGCTTGCTTACCATTTCAGAGGTTTAGTCTGTTATGGCTGGAAACATGGCAGCACGCAGGTAGACTTGGTGCTGGAGAAGTAGCTGAGAGTTCTACATCCAGATCTGATGGCAACAGGAAGAGAGCAACACTGGGCCTGGCTTGGGCTTTTGAAACTTCCAAGCCCCCACCCTCAAGTCACACACTTCCTCCAGCAAGGCCACACCTGCTTCAACAAGGCGACACCCCCTAATCCTTCTCAAGTAGTGCCACTACCTGATGACTTGGCATTCAAATGTATGAGCCTTTGGGGGCCATTCTAATTCAAACCACCACAGGGTTCTAGGGAAGGAACTCAAGACAAGATTATAGTGACTGAGACATCTTCCCAGCTCTGTTTGTTTTTGAGACCAGATCTGGATATAGTATTTGTGCCTACTTCCAGGATAGCCCGGAACTCAGAATGTAGACCAGGCTGTCTCAAAACCAGATTTTCCTTCCTCTGCTTCCTGAGTGCTGGGATTACAGGTTTACCCTGTACCTAGTTTTTTAAAGCTAACTGCTGTAGATGAATTTCTAAACAGTCTTGTTAAATAAGAAACAGAGCCAAATACAGAGGTAATAGCTGAAGAGATCAGAGCGAATAGCCACTACTAGCCTGAGCTTACCACCAGCAGTAGCTTCCACAGAGAGAGCTTCTTCCTGTCTAAACTGAGCTTTTATTGCCTTCCTGTTCTGCCTTCTCATAGGCTCTAAGCCCAGCCACATGACTTCCTCATCACTGCCTGTCTATACAGACCTCCAGGTCTCTCTGGTTGGTACTGGGATTAAAGGCTCGTGTCACCACACTTGGCTGTGTCCTTGACCACACAGAGACTCTGCCTGCCATGGGATTGGATTAAGGGCGTGTGCTACCACTGCCTGATTTCCGTTTATAGCTTTTTGACCTCTGATCTCCAGGCAACTTTATTTATTAACATACAAATAAAATATCACATTTCATCACAAATAAAATATCACTACAAACTGCATTTTGATTCAAGGGAAGGACTCTTCCTTTAGTCTTTGCAAATTCATTGTTCTCATACTTACAAAGTGGGAATGATAATTATAGTGATAATACAAACTATAGCTATGTCTCTAGAAGACGGAGTGGTTGAAGGTTTTGGTGAAATCATGCATGTGAGAGCACTTAGTACACAGGAGTTCCCATAGAACAATGACCACTGCTTTCTAATATGTTATGTCTTTTCTTCTTGTTTTCAGAAATGATCAGAACAGAGAAATAAACCTGCAACAGAATCACCGCATTAGAGCTATTGAAAGTTCTGAGATTGAACCAAGAAACAAGCGGAATAGGAATTAGTATGAGCTTTTGCTAGCTTTTCCATACAGTGACCAGAATATGGTATTTTTTATTGCCACATGTGGTTTCATACTTAGCAGTGCCCAGGGAAGATGTTTAATTTTAAATGTAATAGTTAATTTATTTCCATTCTTCTTTGCCTTTTCAGAAAAAACAACAACAACAAAAAGAAAAGTTGTGAAATGACCCTTGACCCTTCTTGGTCAGTTGCTTCCTTCCTTTAAGATGTTTCTCCCCTAAAAACACATTCACCAGCTTTACACAGCTCACACATTCCTTAGTATGGGTATTTGCCTTGGTTTGACTTCTCTATTTCAGAATGTTTTTAAGTTATTTTTCACTTTTTTCCATTGAGGGGAACCAACCCCAGCAACAGCTTCTTTTTGTCATAACAAGCGGGAAAGAGTGTACATGCTTTTGTTATAATCCACACTCTTTGTATAAGTGCCCTATGCCAGGCCACCAGCAGATACTGGTTAGTACTTAAGATGAATATATTTGTTTGTTAGACACACCTGTGTTTTACATAGAGAGTAGGTTTATGATGTAAAGTCACAGAGTTAGTATTATTATTTTTGAAAAGTCAGGAAACTTAGTATTGTAATTTAAGTAACAATCACAATAACTCCAAAGCATATGTATGTTCTTCTGAAATGGCACTTAAAAATTATTACTGTTAGTATTTTCCCACTGGGGTCAGGCAGATTTCTAACACTTTGAATCCCAGCTGTTAAACAAACAAACAAAAAATGAAATAAATGGATTTTATCAATGAATACACAAGTTGTAATTTCCTTGAAATAGTGTCATGTGAGTATTTGAATAAAGACTATAAATCTTTATATTGCATTTGTCATAAAATTTGTTATTGTGTGCAAAATGCCTTTAATTCCCAAATTTCCCTGCCTTAAAAATGAAAATGGCTTTCACTGTAGCCTACTCCTGGTAACTCAGCAATATAAACATAATGTCAGTGTTAACCTCTGCTCACTTATTGTAGTAGGACAGGCCCATAGGGTTGAGGAAATTGGCTCAAACCAGTTGCCAAGGCATGCACATAATGTACTCCCTTATGAGCCAACCTGGAGTCTGCCTGAGGGCCTAGCAACAGGCGCAGTCAAGAGTTCTTGACTTAAGATGAATATATTTGTTTGTTAGACACACCTGTGTTTTACATAGAGAGTAGGTTTATGATGTTGTTTGTTTGGCATTTCAAAGCTAGCCTGCCCCGTCTACCCCTCAGCCACTGCCCAGCCCAGATACAGGCTTTCACACACAGCATCACATATAGCTGGGTTACAACAGTGAGTCTGTTGCTGGGAAAACCATTTATGGCTCCTCCTTTCCAGAGAATATCTCTGTGGACATTGGCTTTTTGCTGTGCTTTGAGGCTTCTGACAATGTGTATGTGTGGTGGGGTCCTCATTATGTCAAGAGTTGAATGTTTTCATACTGGCATTACCACTGATAGTCCTTATGAGTTCCCTGAGTTTGGGAAACAGACAGCAAGACCCCTCACTGAATCTGTCGATGGGTCTGCTGTGAAATAAGTTGTTGCTGGATCCTAATGGCTCCCCCAGGAGAGGGGATGAGAAGGCACGATGTCAATGGCACAGACACTGGGAGTCAGTTGAAGGCAAACAACAAACTCATTTATTCACTAACAGGGAAGGCCTTATATACCCTCCTCCCAGCACCCAATCTGGTGGCATTGTGTGGTTGTTCCTCATTAGCTGGGCAGGATCAAGAACTCTTGACTGCGCCTGTTGCTAGGCCCTCAGGCAGACTCCAGGTTGGCTCATAAGGGAGTACATTATGTGCATGCCTTGGCAACTGGTTTGAGCCAATTTCCTCAACCCTATGGGCCTGTCCTACTACAATAAGTGAGCAGAGGTTAACACTGACATTATGTTTATATTGCTGAGTTACCAGGAGTAGGCTACAGTGAAAGCCATTTTCATTTTTAAGATGACATAATCTGCCACACATTAAATTGGAAGCAATGTTATATTTGCAGCAAAAGCAGTTTGCAAAGGAGAGGTGAGACACAAACTGGGAAACCAGGCACATGTATTCTGATAGTAACCTATCACTCACTCTATTGAATACTTGGAATGTTCCAATGGCCAGCAGTCAGTACGTTCTAAAACTGGTTCTCTCAGTTTGTTCCTCAAGGACAGTTGAACAGAATGTGGAGATAGTTTTACTATCACTTGAGGGGGTTGGAGGAGTGATACCATATGGGCAGGGGCCTGGGCCACTGTTAGACATTGTCCTACCTTATCACAGTGAGCATTGATTTTCCTCACAGTTCTAGGGTCTGGAAGGCTAGATCAATAGGGTGTCTTCTGAGGCCTCGCTCCTTTGCTTGGAGACAGCTGCCTTCTCAAAGTGTCCTTAAATGGTCTTCCCTCTGCACACGTGTCTGTCTGATGTCTCCCTAGGAGGACACCTGTCATGCTGGTCAGATGCATTTATGTGACCTCATTTTACTTTGCCTCTTTAATGAGTCTCTGTAAATACAGTCTTGCTATTAAAACTTCTCACGTTTATGTCTGGGAGGGGCACAGTTTAGCCTGTAAGCTCCAACAGTAATTGTGTTGGCCAGTAGTTCTCAACCTTCCTAATGCTGCAACTGTTTAATATAGTTCCTCACATTGTGATGACCTCCAAAACCATAAAATTGTTTTTGTTGCTACTTCATAACTGTAAATTTTGCTACTGTTATGATCGTAAATAATCCGTGTTTTCTGATGGCCTTAGTCTACCCTTGTGAAAGGGTTTTTCGACTCCCAAAGGGTTGGGGACCCTCGGGTTGAGAACCACTTATCTAGGTTAAACTTTCAGTGGTACCAAGATTATAATGACATAAAGGAGCTCTGTGCTGATCTGAAAAGCAAAACTTAATAGGCATTGCACTTAAGGCCTCTATATGTTCAGTGAAGGAGAAGTGTTCCTACTTGACAAAGACTGGGGAACTCAGTACACCTGTTTGATCCAGAATTGGATGTGATAAGCTCCTAACTATAAAATTTACCTTAGTATAATTGCAATCTTTACCCAACTTCCTGCCATTCACTAGCCATTGATTTTTTTTTTTTTTTCCTAACTATCTTTAAGGGCATGATGACTGCCATCTGTTATACTGACTCATAATAGCAGTGACACCAAGTTTGGGTGAATGGGTGGATTTATTTGTATTTATGTATAGGTGTGAGTACACACATACCATGCTCTGCGTGGACATCAGAGGACTACTTAAGGGAGTTTGTTCATTATGTGGGTCCCAGGATCAAATTCAGGTCATCAGGTTTAACAGCAAGTGCCTTTATCTTATGAACCATCTCACTGGTCCGCACTTGTATCTTAATAGAGGCACATCCTTTCCTTAGTATTTTCAGGTATCATCAGGCCTCAGACCATTCAGAATTCAGACATAGGTGCATGCCTAAATATGTTGCTGCTCCCCTGACAGATTGTTTCAACCCACTTCCAACCTGTCATAACAGGTCCAGAGAGAAAGCCTGTCTTGCTTAGAATGCCGTCCCTGCTGCACCTACTTCTGGCCCTCCTGGTCTTTCTGTGTTTTAAGTGGAAGTGATGAGAATGGGCCCTTTCTAGTTTGATAGTGCAGCTTTGATCTGGACCCTTTGTGTCCCTCATCAACAGCTACATCTTGTATGTCCTTCCTTCAACTACTAGACTGAATGTTAAGTGGTGTACAAAACTAAGAGCCCCTTTCGTAGACCAGGAGAGAAAAGCATTTGTCAGGTAATTACACAAATTAGCACAGCTACCAGAAGTGCAGCAAAGGAAGGGATGTGTCATTGTGGAAGAACTGGCTTCTCCAGGACTACCTCCCTTCAAATATACATACACACTTACACACACACACACACACACACACACACACGCACGCACACACGCACACACAATGCTTTCATTTGTCTTCAATTCCATAGTGCATTGTCAATAGTCTTTAATCCCCTGACAGCCTCTTTGGAGTATGTGCTGTATTTTGCAAAAACATTCTTTTTTCAGACATTTCAGTTGTTTCTGGGTTTTCCAGTCATACACAGTTCTGAGCAGGGCACTGTGCCTTTTCACATGTGATTACTTTCCTAGGGTCCCAGCCAGGCAATGACTAAACAGCTTTGAGTAACACATGGCCAGGTTTTCAGAACAGGAAGCACCAAAGTCTGAGATTCCATACGAATTTGCTCTGTGGGTTTTAAAATAACAAATATTAAGGAACAGATGGGGATTTCAGCAAGTACATGAGGTTTTTGGTGTGCTTCTGTTTACTGGCAAAGTGGAGGACCTAAACTTAAAGGAAACAATTCCGTAGAGTTATGAGCAAAGATGCATAGGACTTGGTGTTCTGCTGTGATAGCTTTCATATTTAGGTCTCTGACGGGACAAGTAGGAAACTCTTGTTTTGCCCCCAGGCTTTGGGCAGCAGCTGGGTTCACAGCACCTAATATACTGACATTCTGGACCTGTTGCCATTTAACACTAACCCAAGAAACCCAGCTGCTTTGGATGCTGAGTGAACTGGCAGCAAGCAAGGCTGGCATTCTGCTAGGAATGCCTCTGCTTGAATGGGAGCCCAGATGGAGAGCAGGAACTTTTCAGTGCCTGTATTCTAACTTTGGAACTCACAAGTGTCCACTTGGAGTTGGAGGGGTCCACATAGCATTGTTCATTCTGTTTGGGTCATGTAAGCACCACATCGCCAATCTTTTATGTGGCACCTGCTTTTGAGCAGCCTTAACTTATGGGACTGTTAACAGTCTTCTCTGCTAACTGTATTTTCAGGTCACCCAAAATTCATTGTTAAGTAGAGACCCTTTCAAATGGAATAATTAATTAGTTTTCAGTGCTGAGAACTCAGTTCAGAGGCTCAGGCAAGCACTGGTTCACTACACTGCAGCCTCAGCCCCTGGGACATTTCTTTAGTTTTAACTATTTGAATCCTAAGAATATCTGCAGATTTTAAAAATTTGAGCAGCATAAATAGAAAGTTCCTGAAAGTGTGGTATCGATAAGGAGCAGGTTAATTTCTGCTTTTATTACTTGACACTGATTAATCTTTGTTAAAACTTGACAGGATTTAATCCCAGCACTCAGGAGGCAAAGAGAGGTGGATATCTGTAAATTCAAGGCTAGCCTGATCTACAGATTGAGTTCTGGGATAGCCAGAACAACATAGTGAGACCCTGTCTCAAACAAACCAACAAAACTGAAAAGGCAAACAAACAAACAAAAACACATCAACAACAAAACTCGAGGAGCTCTTAAGGACGATAGCATGGTGGAATGCTAACGTTTGATCTGTGGAGAGGCTCTTCTTATCCACTTAGTTACAGAGTTCTAGAAGTGGGAGCTCTAAAGGGACGTGCCTATCTAGATCTGTTTGAAGATCATAGAAGTTCTGACTATTGCGGCTCAGAAGTTGAAAATGGATGAATACATTTCCCTTCAAATCATCTCTTGTCCAGAGCTGTTTCTGGATTTGTTTTTCTAGTGAGAGTTGTGAGCTTGTTCTATTTGAATCCACTTAGTCTCCATGCCAGGCAGTGTATGGAGAGAGGAAGCCTTCTCTAAGGTACAGCAGAAGTTCTAGTGGAGGCTGCAGTGTAAGCAGAAACAGAATGGATCCCCAAAGAGAAGTAGGGTGCCAAAAGGAACTTGTGAGCCAAGAAATCGGTCAAGGGGTTGGCAAAATGTAAACAAATGTAGGTGGTAGAATAGAATGCCTAAAACAACCTAGAAATCAAATGCTAGACCATACTGTGAGCTTGGGCAAAGGGGGATTGGACTATGAAGGAAATCTGGTGTTCTTGACATTATTTGAGTGGTATTGATTTACTTCACAGCCTAAAACAAGGACCCATATATTCATATAATCTTAAGAATAACCACTAGTGAATACAAGATCTGAGTGTTCCAAGCCTGAAAATGGAAATAAGGAAAAAGGGGGAGGAAAGCATCATTCATAAATAACAAAGCAAGATACGTCCAATATATCAACAATGTGTATGTAGATTTCTACACTCAAGCTTTTGGTTTGGTGTTGGTTTTTAGGCAGGGTCTTGTTTTGTAGCCTAGGCTGTTATCAAACTCAGCATCCTTCTGCCTCATCCTGCTAAGTGCTAGGATAATGGGTGCATGACACCATGGCTGGTGGCTTTACAATTTTTAGGAGACATGCAGAAAGTAAAACCTAGGAGACGCCACCAGACAGATTTGGTGTAGCAGCCATTGTGGCACACTAGCTCTATGGATCCTTTTCACTTTGCTCTACTGGGTTTTGTGGTTTATTTTTGTTGTTGTTGTTTGTGGTACTGAGGATCAAACCCAGGGCCTCACATGCTCAGCGTACCCTCTACCATTAAACCACATTCCCTATCCTTACTTCACTCTGAATTACTGAGAACTTGATGAGAGGTGGAACTTGGACTAACTTTTACAGAGGGATGTACTTTGCATTAGAAAGGGACAGAGAACACTGGAAGCATGACATGATCAAGACTTAATTCTATTTCTGGGGCAGGATGGCAGCAGATTGTTGTCCCTAGAGAGGTGAGTGCCAACTTTCTTAGAATTCTCCTTGGTGTTATTTCTCTTCCTATATTGTTTCCTCTTCAGTGACATTTCACCAAACCCAGCCATTCAATTTCCAGGGTCCTTCCTTTAATGTGATTTTTGCCTCACCTCTTTTTGGGAATGAAAAGGTCTTGAGATGAAGAGTCACTTGATGGATACTGTGTCAGAACACGGAGACAGCAAAAGTGCAGAAAGAAGCAGTCTACTACACAAGCAGTCCATGCTGGCTCATTCCATGTCAACTCGACACAGCTAGAGTCATCTGAAAGGGGGGAACCTCAACTGAAAAAGATCCATAAGATCCGGGCATTTTCTTTCTTTCTTTTTTTTTTTTTTGTTTTTCGAGACAGGGTTTCTCTGTGTAGCTTTTGCGCCTTTCCTGGAACTCACTTGGTAGCCCAGGCTGGCCTCGAACTCACAGAGATCCTCCTGGCTCTGCCTCCCGAGTGCTGGGATTAAAGGCGTGCGCCACCACCGCCCGGCTATCCGGGCATTTTCTTAACTAGTGATTGATGGGGAGGGCCCAGCCCATTGTGGGTGGGGTCATCCCTGGACTGGTGGTCCTGCCTTCTATAAGAAAGCAGGCTGAGCAAGCCATGGGGAGCAAGCCAGTAAGCAGCATTCCTTCATGGCCTCTGCATCAGCTCCTGCCTCCAGATTCCTGCCCTGTTTGAGTTCCTATCCTGACTTCCTTCAGTGATGAACAGTGAGTGATAAGCTGAATAAACCCTTTCCTCCCCAAATTGCTTTGGTCATGGTGTTTCATCACAGCACCAGTTACCCAAATGAAGACACAGCCTGCTGTGTGATCAGCCCAGCCTAGGAGTGGGTCTCTTTCTCTCATCAGGGCCTCTGCTGCTGCTTCAGTGGAATAGGGCATTTGACTGGACTCTAGAATGTCTTAACTGGAAGGGGGCTTTGCTATCATCCAGCTCAGCCCCTCCTGAAGCCAGTTTCAGTGAGGATTTCTATTTATGGGTCTCGGCTATATCATTCCAAAAGTTTCTCAGATGGAGCCTCTGGCTGAGACTGTCTTGGAGTTTGATAGAAAGAAGGAGTGGACCAATTGGGATACTCCTGTGATGAAGAACCTCATTTTAAGCTGGGCAGTGGTGGCACACTCCTTTAATCCCAGCACTCCAAAGGCAGAGGCAGGCAGATCTCTGAGTTCAAGGCCAGCCAGGTCTACAGAGCAAGTTCCAGGACAGCCAGGGTTACACAGAGAAACTCTGTCTTGAAAAACCAACTAACCAACCAACCAAGAACCTCATTTTGAGGGCAGCCTTGAATGCTGAGTTCTCCAGTGAGGGAACCAGAAGAAAGTGCTTTTAGTCTATGTCATGGCTTTTAGTATCACTGAAGCCAAAAGTTGAGAGAAATCAAGGATCTGAGTGGTCTAGTAGTTCCTGGCTGCTGGTTCTGTAGGCTCCTGAATTGAGGGTCTGGGGCTCTATCAGCAACTCCACCAAAGGTGTAGCTGCTGCTGCTGCTGCTTGTGTTTCCAATTGGGGCCTTAAGTTATGGAAGTTGTTTAGGGTGAGGACAATTGATCAACTTTAGACTTCCCAATCCTCTTCAGTAAGCAGGAATAATCCTGATGGCGATTAAGCAGGTAAATCTTTGTTTCCATACGTCTATCCAGTCCATTCTTAGGCCATTCATTACCATACAGCGTCAGACCACTTGGTCACTGATCACATCTAGTAGGTTGCTTCCTCAGTCCACCTCTGCCACCAGCTCCTGTGGTCTGCTCTTGACATCACTGAACTGGTCAATGATTCTCTGATCTCGCCCAAGACCTTCGTTCCTTGAACTTTACCGCATTTTGGCTGTATGTCATCCAAACTCCAATGTGTTCTTACTCCCCTATAAAACAGTTCAGATTCTATGGCCCACCATAGCCTTTTCCCTCCACCAAACTTGCTTGGTCCTCTGTGACTGACCTTCTGTGTTTGTCTGCTTTCCATCACCAAAGCAAATACCTGAGGTAATCAACTTACAATAAAGGTTGATCTGGGCTTGCACTTCCTTGCTTTGGGGCCTGTAGCAAGATGGCATGTTATGGTAGGGAGCATGTGACAATACAAAGGGACTGTGGGACACCAGTCCCTTTCAAGGGCATGAATGATCCAATGCCTGGAAGACCTCCTAGGCTCTACCTCTTACATTCCTGCAGCTGCTTAGTAGCTCCATGATTGAAACCAAGCCTTTAGTACATAGCCTTAGTACAAGTCTTAGTACATAGCCTTTGCACAACATTCAAAATCCAAACCATAGAAACTTCGAACCTGGAGTATCAAAATAATCCAGAGCACAGTCTGCAACTCCCTGCTTAAATTTTTAAATTTTTATTTGTGTGTGTTTATCTGTATATGTGTACCATGTATGCACATGTGCCCCTGGAGAACAGAATGGGCATTTGATTCCCTGGAACTGGAGTTACAGGCAGTTGTGAGCCAACCAGATGCTGGTGTGGGGAACCAAACCTGGGTCTTCTGCAAGAACAGCAAGTGCCCTGAACCTTGGCGCCAACTCTGCAGCCAGATAGTCACCTTGTGGGAGTGAGGTGCTACTTCACTGTGAGTACCATTTGCATTTCTTTAGTGACTGTGATGCTAAGCATCTTCCAATAGCCCCCGTGGCCAGCTATGTATCTTCTTTGGAGAGGTATCCTAAGTCTCTTGCTTATTTTTAAATCAGATTACCTGTTGTTCTGATTAGAACTCCCGTGGGTTCTCTTACCTTTAATCATCACACCCTGTGGGCTAATTGGTTTAGACTTAACAATTTCCCTTCAGCTTTCCACTGCTACCACATTAAGGCACCACTGTCTCCCAGGGAGGCCACCATTCTAACCTCCTAACCAGTCTTTTTCTACCCACGCTCAGCCCACTCAATCCGTTCTCTTTGATGGCTTTCATTCTCCCCCACTGCTTACTGAACCACAGCGGCACAGATCCTGGGAAGAGTCACTATGGCTGGTAAGGCATAGTGATTTCGCTGTTTCTTCTTTGTGGAATTCTCCACCCTGGCTGCTCACATGGCTGGCTACTCCTCTTGAGTGGCACTGTCTTGGACTTGTCTGAGGTACTCATCCTTCAAGTAGTCATCTGCTGTCAACTGTCTTACCTTCTTCATACTTACCCTGTCCACAGCACTGCTTTGCATACTTGTTTATTGTGTGTAGCCGGAAGTTTCTCTGGTCCTGCCCGGCCCTGTGGTTGGGACAAATCTCTCCCACCCGAGTCCCACAGCAGCTTGGTCCCAAGTAAACACACAGAAGCTTATATTACTTACAAACTGTATGGCCTATGGGTCAAACTTCTTGCTAACTAGTTCTTATAACTTAGCTCATTTCTATTAATCTATGTGTTGCCACATGCCATGGCATTACCAGTCTGCTGGCGTCTTGTTGCTCTTTGGGAGGCAGGCTGGCATCTCCCCCGACTTCACCCTTCTTTGTCTCATCTCCAGTTCAAATGTACCGCCTAACCTTATCCTGCCCTGACATAGGCCAATGAAGCTTTATTTATCAATCAATCAGAGCAACACATATTCACAGCGTACAGGAAGACATCCCACAGCAATTGTGTGTTTGACCTTACCTGAATGGAGCTCAGCAGCATGAGGGGGTCTGTCATGCTTCCTACTGTGTCTGTGAGGTCTGTGGTCGTGTCAGCTGGCATTCAGAACCTATGTTGGAGCCCACTAGGGTTCCTAGTGGCTGTACCCAGCAGGACTGCATAGGAGGATAATTGGACCATGGGCCTGGGTACCAGGTGTTTGTAAGGGTCTACACTTGACTGTAACTAGCAAGGGGGAGGTCTTTTGCTCCACCCCTTGGCATTGTTATAAAAAGCCCTTTGGAATAAAGTTCTGGGCCAGTGGATAAGGATCCAGGCCCACCCGAGGCTATCCTGCGTTTCTATCGGTTTCTCTCCCCTCTATTTCTATCTAAGTCTCTTATCTCTCATTCCTCAAGAGTCCGTGGGGTAATAAATGTGGGGGCTGGTCCCCCACAAACCCATTTGTTTCAAGACAAGGGAAATGAAGCCTAAGTAGGTTGAATCTCTTATTCCTCACTGGGGTGTGAGGTCTGGGGCAGGAGCCTGACCTGTGTGGCATGCACCTGTATGTTCCCAGTGTTCTGCTGAGCACCTGAGCGTAGTGGGTGAGTCAAAGCAGAGCTGAAGGAACCCTTGCAGAGGAGACAAAGAAATCTTAGGTTAGGGCTCTCTGGAGATTTTCCTTCCTTAGTTTCTCCCTTCCTATACATGAATGCCTGGTTCAACTGACTGAAAAGGATGAAATTATGCCGTGTGTGAGCCACTCCAAATCACCATAGGTTGGTAACTGCTTTAAGTACGTGGGTGTGTGTCCTCACTTAGGTGTATGATGATCTTGATTGTAAGCTTATAGACACTAAATGCATTTCTGTCTCTATGAAATTTTATGTTTTTCTAGAATTTACACCCCGTACCAACTAAAACCGGTTACAAGGACCATTAGTGAAAACCTACACTGTAAAAAGTACTTTTTATCTTTTTAGAAGATACTTTGTGACTTGGATTTAAACACTGAATACTTAACCTATAGTCTTATTTCTTTGGGCCTGGACTTCATTTTACTCTGAACCCTTGTGTTAACCTCCATATCTGATACACAGATATTCATCTTTGAACATGGCTAAGAAACTCCTGGTGCTAAAAGTGATTACTGTCTTCCTGGGTGCCTTCAAGGATTTTGTTAATCGCTTTCCTTTTTGTTAAACAGATTATCAGATCGCCTCTGTCACATTGAAATGCTCTGCACTGACGTCCCTTTCTCTGGGGGTTTTGTGGTGAGAGGCGCAGAGATTTTTGTTATATATAGAAAGCTCTGCTGCTATGAACATATTGATTAATTCTCATCAGGGGACAGACAAGGGGTTGTCTGAAGGATTAGGGCGATTGTGGTCATGGAGCTGGGAAAGGAGGTCTGGATTGCTGTTTGGCTGTTTTGATTATAAGTTCAAGTTGTCATAAAATGTTGGAGCTTGAAGTCAGCCACAGAGCCTCCCTAGTCCAGGGCTGTTATTTCATAGGGGCGGCCATTCAGTCCAGAGAGAAAGATGGTTCTTGTGAGACTATGCGGTTGAGAAACAAAATCAGAATGAACTGGCCTTGCATCTGGACCTGGGTTAGTTACTGAAGTTGACTGGTAACGCTTACTGTGGGATCTTCATTGTAGGATGTTTCTTATTATAGGATGCCCATCCATTTCTAGGTTGCAGAGAAAAGTCCAGATGAACCTGGTAGCTATCAGATTGCCTTCATCGAGCTTCCAGTTGTTCATAGACTAGTGCTGGCCCTTTAGAGGAAGAATAGCAATATCCTAATGGTATTAGTTAATTTAAATTTTAAAATATTTTCCTTATGTAGTACTGTGGCAATGCAATATTATGATCAAAAATACTAGTTACGTTCTAAGAGGCTATTAAAGATTTCTGGAAAGTGTCCTTCATTTCATCCCCCATGTGATGCTTTCTTTGCTGGTCAATAAAGACAAGGCAAGGCTGTTTGTTAGGGACACACACACATACACATACACACACACACACAAACAGACACAGCACACAGACGCACAAGGACAGACAGGAACAGATCCACAAGATAGCCTTCAGACACAGCTCAGACTCATAACCAGACGAACAGGACAGAAGACATGGAGAGCGAAGTAGGGAATTCCAATCTAGTCTCTCTCCTGGTTAAATGACAGGGCGGGGGTGGGGGGTGGGGGGCGGGGTGCTTTGATTTCTTTCCTTAAGGTGACACCAATGCATTGTTGGAGACTCTGAGTTATTCACTAATGCATTAAATCTACTCACAGCATGTTATTATATTCATTATTCATGAAACGCCAGAGTTTTCATCACGAAGTCTCCCTCCCTGCCGCCACTGTTTTCTAACTGCGGGTTCCCACCTTTCAGGGTAGCCGGTGCCTCTCAATGCTTAGTGGGTCTTCTTAGAGCTATTTTATGCCTTGTATTTAAGTGTGTGCCAGCTTTCCTCCCCGACAGGCACCATCTTGTTGAACTGCAACTTCAAATCTGCAGTGAGAAAAGGGACAGGAAGACAGTCTGCAGAATACATCTATCCAACAGAGTTTTAAAACAACAACTCAGAAGCCTCTAGAAGAGAGTGGATGTGAGTTTGCTTGCAAGTTTACAGACAGCTCGGGCTGTCACTGTAGAATACCATCTTTTTCAGGATGCCCACTTCCCAAACAGAGACTTGCCAAACCACAGAGAACTCCCCACAAACCCAACCTGGATCGTAAAACCCTTGATTGTCTTAATAAGTGCCAGAACAGAACATGGAAAATTAGTACTAAAAATAAATGTTGGATAAATGAGTATATGAAGTACCCTCATCTTAGAATCTGGGATGTTAGGGCTAGACACATCCTTCAAGAGCCTCTTGCCTAACCATGTGAGTAACTGGCTGGTCCAGCCCTTACATCTAGCATTGGAACTGTGGAATGTGGTCCCTAAATTGTATTTATGTGGAATTATGTGCTGCATCTTAAAGGTGGCAAAGGGAGAAAGGACTGTTAGTGTGGGCACTAACTGAACTTTTAGGAGAAGAAAAGAAATGTTAGCTATACATGGTGCTGGTCATCGTATCTTTACAGCAAATTAAACCTTCTAAGAATGTGTAACTAGAGTCAATGCATAGAACTATGGCAGTCAACTCAGCTTAGTGTGGAGACCTTTCCAACAACCAGCTACAAGAACCATCTACTCAGGGAGCCAGCGTGCCGATGGTTCCAGTGTTTAAACAGTGGGTGACCACTGAGAGGTGGTACTGAAAAGGCTGTGGGAGAGGCTGTCTACTGGAACGAGGTGGGATGAACTCCCTTCCGTCACTACCCACGCAGATTCCAGCCTTGATTTAACATTCCAATGGAGCTTTGCCTGTAGTGTGGCCTTTTCTTGTTAAACTTCGTATGTCTATTGGCTAGGTTCTTAGACTCACCTGCTTTACTCCTATTAGAAATAATTAGGTACCTTATGATTGCTGTCTACTTTTTCTGGTGCTTCTAGAATAAATTGTACCTAACAGAGTTATAAAACTCTACAGGTGTACTTTCGTCAGTCTGAGCTACACTGGATTAAATCAGGGTTTCATCAGGGCCATGATCCCTTCTAGAGGCCTTTGGGGAGAATGTTTCCCTGCCCCATGCCTCTTTGGGACACTGCTCACATTGCTAGGCTTGCAGCAGCTGCTTCCTTCATCCTTAAAGCCTGAAAGAGCCAGCTGGGTCCACACTACCTCACTCTAACCTCTTCAGCCCCCAGTCCCACTTTTTAGGATCCTTATTATTTATTGCATTCGGGTCCACCTAGGACATCCAGAGTAGTCTCCCTATTTTAAGGTCAGTTCCATTCATATGCAACCTCAATTCTCCTTTGCCCTGGTCCTAAAGTACTCTCAACTTCTGTGAGATTAGGATGTGATATCATTGGGTGGCCATTATTCTGCCTGTTTGGTTATGCAACAGATGTGCTATTTTCCTCTCCAGAGATGTTCAGGGCCAGCATCTGCATTTGAGTGATTGTCCCTCTTAGTGGCCTTCCATTGGCTGTGAGCATTTGTGAGGCTGGGCTGGCCTGTTCCATAGTCTCTCTGGGGTCCAATGTTGACACTTAAAAAACAAACCCTCAGACTTTTATTGTTTCTGGTGTGTGTGTGTGTGTATATATATATATGTATATGTATACAATGTGTGTATATATGTATTTACACACACACACACACACACACACACACACACACACACATATATATACACATACATTACTCATCACCTACTTCCTTAATATCTGGAAGACCTTACCTGGACCCTGCTCATGCCAGCCCTTGGAGCAGCTTATGCTACCAGAAAGAGTGTGGCTCAAATGCGCTTTGCTGTATGGCCTTATGTTAATCAGCCTGGACCAAAGAAATGGACTCCTCCACCACCGTCCCCTGTCCGCTGCAAAAAGTGTAAATTTTTGTCTGTGGAAATTAAACCCAGACTTAAACACAAATCATAAGAGCAAAGCTGCCATGCAAGTTATTGATGGTTGCTGCTGAGCTCTGTCTCACACCCTGTTCTGTCCAGGTGTGGAGGTAGGTGCAGAGCTACAGCCCACCCCTGACCTTGGTAGAGAACGAGCACTGAAGTATGGCAATGGATAAATAAGGGCACGATTGATAGAGGGACGGGAGCAGCTGTTGCCAGAGCCACTTAAACTCCACATTCGTCTCTAATTTTCCTTTAGGCCAAATTGAGATCATGTTGGAATGTGGTGTTCTCACCGACCACTGCTGTCCAGCTGTTGTTTTTAACTTCACCGTTCCTTATGCTCAATCGTAATTTAGTCAGAGCAGTAGCACTGGATGGTCACTGATGAGGGGCACTGTCTTTGGTCTCAGTTCCTCCCACATGTCACCTCTCAGAGAAGAGCAGAGATAGGAAGGTGTCCCTGGCCAGGACGTGGATGTGTGCACATCACTGTTTTAGCCTCTTGGGTCACTCCTGTCAAGTCCCATCTCTGGCCTTGTCCTGACACTGGGTGGCCTTCCCTGACTCGGTGTCATCCACTCAGGCATGAGCCTAAGGTTCCATTCCTGAGGCCTCTTTACACATGAAGAACTTGAGTTGGCATGACAAGCAGTCATCTTGATTTGGTCTCAACTTTCCCTTCTCCATGAGGGGCCTGACTTCCATCTGGACATGGTTAGCAGCTTTTAGGACTCATTAAACACCACAATGTCAATGTCAACTTGTGTATTGACAGTCATCCCAGAAGCTCTGGAAGAAGTGTGCTGTTCAGGGTGTGAGTGACCAGGCGGCACTTACATTTAGCACTTTCTCCAGCTGCCCAGTCAAAATCGCTTTTCTTCTTTGATAATGCACTTTGCTTTAAAACCCAATCATATCAAACTGACATGGAAGCCAAGTGGCCTTTTTGGGGCTTCTTTTGACAGACAGGGATGGGACACTTCGGTCCACCAGTGCAGACTCTTTGCCCCCTGCTCACTTATGAATAACCCGAGCCATTCCCTTTCGTCCACTGTCACCCTCTGTCAGTCTGGATAGCCCAGAGATTAATAAGGGAGTGTCTATGAAGGACAAAGTGAGGGGTTGAGGGCGGGGTGGTGTATTCCTATAATACTAGCCCTTTGAAGGTAGTGTATCAGGGCCAGCCTGCACTACCTGGTATTCTGTCCCAAAGAACCAAACTAGAGGGAGCAGGAAGAGCCTTTCAGAGACTTCTGGACACCCGTGGGAGCACAGGAAAGGGAAGGCATTGACAGGAAGAATCCTGACCACAATCACACACCGAGGAAATTTTAGCGAGCTCAGTAGAAAGGGCTTGACTAAAGGATGGTGACCTTAGAGGAAGCCTACTGCTCTGAGATCGGAATGACCTGTGTAGATCTTTATCAGTGCCCTCTCTAACAAATCCCCACTGAAGGGGAGGCCCAACACTGTCACTATAGCGTGTGTGTGTGTGTGTGTGTGTGTGTGTGTGTGTGTGTCCTCCCTGTGGCCCTGATAGCTGTTCATCTAAGTAATTTCCACCAGAATAGAATGTTCTGGACAGGGATGTGTGACAGCAGCTTTGGACTCTGACATTTAGTTCAGTACATTGTCTAGGGCCTTTATAGAATGTGCCTTCCTTAATACCAGTAATATAGAGGCCCTTAAGGCATAGACTGGGCCATGAGGAACTCAGTCCCTGTAGGGAGACCTGCAAGTAGGCAGTTAATTAAAACAGCTTTGTACCAGGTGTGTTAGTGTGAGCTCTCAGAAGGCAGAGGCAGGTGGATCTTTCTGAGTTTGAGGCCAGCCTGATATATATAGTAAGTTCTAGGGCTACACAGGGAGACCCTGTCTCAGAAACAAACAAAACCAAAACAAAAAAGAAACCACTTTGTAATGAATACCAGGAGAGAAATATGATTAGGACATTGATGAGCATGGGAGTGAGGTGTTTACCAAGGCCATTTGGTGGGTAATTAGTTACTTTTCTCATCACTTGGACAAAAGCAACTTAAGGGATGAGGCATTTGTTTAGACTCACAGTCTCGGGATTCTCTCCATTGTGGTGGGAGAAGTATGTTTCATGGGTCAGCTCCATCTGGAGGGCTGGGAACACGTAGCTGTTGCTAGTTCACATGGCCCAGATCATGTGGCAGAGACAGAGGTCAGAACCAGAGGCAAAGATAACCTTCATGTCCTGTTCCTAGTGCCCCACCTCTGCCAGCTAAGCCCCATACCCAAAGGTAACACAACCTCTTCAAACAGTGCCGCCAGCTTGGAACATATAAGGCTTTGGGGGCATTTCACATTCAAACCACAACAGCATTTTTCTTGTGTATACTCGCTATGGCATGGACATATCCTTAGCTCTTATCTCCCATTGCATGAAAACAGGCTCTCCAATCAAGCAAAATGTGGTCCGCACTGGACACCAAAGGCAAAGGAGAGGCTACCTAAGGGACTTTCTTTGCTCCGCTTCTAGCCTAAAGGTACCTAGTGGGAGCCTCCACTGGCCTATGTAGGTATCCAGAGGCACCAACAGAGACTGACTGCTCCCTAACGTGTTTCCCCTGTCTTCCTGACCTTGGACTCTCTGCTTGTTCTGCAGGGGATCAGGAAAGGAAAGTGCTGTTTTTCTCATAGAGAACTCCAGACATTGGCCTGTGAAGGCCTCTGACGGAGACAGGAGACAGCTCCTCTGAGTACCTTATGTTCACATTAGTGACATGGCTGTTCTAAGCCTAGAAATTAGATCCTCTGTTTATACCCGAAGGGGTTGACTAACCCTTAGGATGGACAGGAAGTTGCCCTTCTGGAGAGTTCCTGTCTGTTACGGAAGCAGATTTACTAAGGAGGACAACCTTAAGTGACAGGCACTCAAGACCTCAGCTTCCTCAGTGGTCAAAGAAGGACTGAGCTGGAGGCTTTCTGAATTTCTTCTACCTTGACATCTGATGACACTTCGGGGTACACAGTCAGACATGACCTTGTTCCAGTTGGAGGCCAGAGATTGGAGGTTCAGCCAGGGTGATGTTCAGGGGCTCAGAGGGGACCTCCTGAACTGGATGCTGCCATAAGCTTCTTATGGTAGGAATGCCAGGTTTCTAGTATGTCTCTTGCATGGTTGAAAGGCGGCATACAGCCCATCTTCTGCCCAGAGAAATCTCTGGGTTACCGAACCCTCAGCCCAGAGAAAGGTGTTTCCTTCCACTCAGCTGTCAGTAGAAGGAAGGACTATCTCCAGATGTGGTCTGAGGCTGAGTTCCTTCCCAAGGTAAATGAGGCTCAGGGACCTCCCATGGGCTTAAGCAGCAGCCAGGGGTGGCTCAGGGTCAATGGATTGTTTTTCACATCACATGTGATATCTTCTTGATTCCTACCTTGCTTGGTAATTTCTTATTAGATACCAGGTCTTGGAAACTTTACCTTGTCAGATGGCAAATACCTTTTTATTCTTGTAATCTTGATCTTTATTCTAAGACACAGTGATGCTGCTTGGAGATACTTTGGATCTCTCGGGTCTTGCTTTTATTTTGTGTGTGTGTGTGTGTGTGTGTGTGTGTGTGTGTGTGTGTGTGTGTGTGTTGTCTGGAACAGAGCTCAGTTTGGAGCTTATTACTCACCACCACTGAGGTAAGACTTGCCTTTCTACTCTACTGAATGGCTGGTGGATTTTGAGGTGTTTTTCAGTCTTTCTTGGAAACAGGCTATGTTCAGCTGTGGAAACATCCAGTTTCCAGCTCCATAAATACCGGCTCTGTTATCCCTAATCATTGAAAATGATTCTTTTCCCAGGGTCCTGATTAATATTCTCCTAAAGATACACAAGAGATCTTGTACCAGTCTCTGGGATTCTCTTCAGGGCAGAAATGTCCACTCTATTTCTCTGCAAATCTCAGCTGCTTTGGTCTCCCTGGACTCTAGCCCAGTCTTCTCAAGTCAGGGGCTGTACTTGGAATTTTCTTTGGGTGGCCAACCAGCTCCCAAACAAAAATACAGAGACTTACCATTTATTATGAATGCTAGGCCTTACCTTAGGCTTGTCCCACTAGCCCTTTTAACTTAATTTAACCTGTTTCTATTCATCTATGTTTTGCCTTGGGGCTTTACCTTTCTTTTGTTCTATATGTTCTACTTTCCTGCTTCCTCCGTGTCTGGCATCTCCCTGTCATCTCCTTTTCTTTCTTCCCTGAGCCTAAATTCCTCCTAATTAGTATCCCTGCCCAGAAGTCCCATCTATACCTCTTCCCTCGCTATTGGCTATTCAGCTTTTTATTAGACCAATCAGGTGCCTTAGGCAGGCAAGGTAAAACAGCAACACATCTTTACATAATTAAACAAATGCAACACATCTTTGCATAGTTAAACAAATATTCCACAACGTAAACAAATGCAATACTTCTTTACATAAACAAATATTCTACAGCATGAACAAATGCAACACATCTTTACATAGTTAATCAAATGTAACACATCTTGGCATAGTTAAACAAATATTCTGCAACACGGGGCCTTACCTGTGGCTTCCCCAGCCTTAGGCCAACTTGGAATCTCGAGGCTGTGTGCAGGAGCTCTTAGTAGTTTGCCTGTTTTGTTGGCTTCTCATTTCGCAGGTATCACTCTCTTTTATTGACCAGTTTCTTTAAAATTTCTGTAGCATGTTTCGATGCTTTTAAAACTTTTTTCAGGGAGAATTTATTAGGGTTTTTCAGGAGGCACAGAGCCCAAAGGATGGATGCCTCCACTATCCTATCAGATTTCTCATAAGTTTTCATTTCAGAAAGTGAGTATCGAAGAACTTTAATCATGTGATTATGGAAGCTGAAAAGTCTCATCAGCAAGCTGGAGACTTGAGGAAAGCAGTGGAGTACTCTGTAGTCTAAGTCTGAAGCCCTGCAGTGGAGGGGAGCTGCTCATGTCTGTTCTAGTTCCCAGGCATAGTATTGTTTCCATTCAGCAATCAGGCAGGCATAGTATTTCACCATTCTGTACCTTTTGGGTTTGTTTGGGTACTTGGTGGAGTGGATGATACCCACTCATGTTAGTGAAATCCACTCATTCGTCTACTGAGCCCACCAAGTCAATGCCAGGCTCTTTGAGAAATGCGTTCACATTCATACCCATCTCACCTTGCATTCATGGCCCAGTCATACTGGTATAAAATTAACCTCCACCGGTCTATCCTTCTCAACTTGACATTCATATAAATCTCTAGAGCTCCATGTAATCTGATAAAAAAAAAAAAAAAACCCAGCAAGGTCATTGTGTCAAACATGATATAGCTATCCTAAATACAATGAACATTCCACTAACCCCTTTCCCAGAAAAGAAGATATAATTTATATCCTCTCTAACTTAATAATTGATAGTACCTCAATGTTATGATACAAAGTTAGTAATACTTAGATATTATGTTGCATAGTATTTAACTTCTTTCTTCTTCTGTTTAATATAACAAAAAATAAATGTAGACTATGAATGTGTTCATAACAAAACAAGGAAATAGTTGTGACCGAGTCCTTGCTTTTGTAGCTGCCCACACAGTCATCATTGTTATTTGCAACTACCTTCTGTTCATTTACCACATGGAAATGCCATAGTAGGTCGCCATGATTCCTAACCTGATGGTGTGACCCAGACCTCCTGGGACAGCAATGTTTTCCCACTGATCTTTTTTTAAATTCTTTTTTAATATTTTATTAATTTATTCATTTTAGATCCGGACCACAGCTGCCCCTTCCTCCTCTCCTCCGATTCCTCCCTCCCCTCCATGCTGCCCCCAATCCATTCCTCCTCTGTTTTTGTTCAGAAAGGGATATCATGGGTATCAACAAAGCATGGCATATCATATTTTGGTAAGACTAAGCACCTCCCCTTGTATCAAGGCTGGACAAGGCAATCCAGTATGAGGAGTAGGTTCCCAAAAGTCAGTCAAAGCATTAGGGACAGCCCCTGATACCATTGATAGGAGTCCCACAGATAGACCAAGATACACAGCTGTCACATACATGTAGAGGGCCTAGGTCGTTCACATGCAGGCTTCCTGGTCGTTGGGTCAGACTCTGTGAGTTCCTATGAGCCAGGTTAGTTGATTCTGTGGGTTTTCTTATGATGTCCGTGACCCCTCTGACTCCTACTATCCTTCCTTCCTGTCTTCAGCACAATTCCCTGGGCCCAGTGCTTGACTGTGAGTCTCTGCATCTGTTTTCATCAGTCACTGGATGAAGGCTCTCTGATAACAATTGGGGTAGTCACCAATCTGATCATAGGAGATGGCCAATTCAGGCTACCTATCCACTATTGCTGGGAGTCTTAGCTGCCGTCATCCTTGTAGATTCCTGGGAGTTTCCCTTGTATCAGGCTTCTACCTGACCCCCTCAAAGCCTTTCTTTTCCAGTTATCTCTTTCAGTATTCTCCCCCTCCACCTACTTACCAACTGGATCCCTCAAGTTCCCATCCCTACCTGCCCCCAGTCCAGGAAATCTCTGTTTCCCCTTCCCAAAGGCCCTCCTTGTTACCTAGCCTTTCTGGGTCTGTTCCCACTGATCTTAATCACAGGACATGATGATGCTAAGAGATGCCCCAAGGGCTCTCTAGTGTCCCTGACATACTCAACCCTTTGTGGAGGAGTCATCCAACTGCCCCCAGCTCGGCCACCACAGTAACTTCTTTCTTTGCCTCTTGACTCAGGGGCATGAAAAGTGGCCGGGTGGCAGTTCTGACTCCCAGTTCAATGGAATCATTGTGCATCTTGATGAAAACATTCCTTCCTATGGAATGAAGAGCTCTAGGCCAGGAGAGAGGTCATAGGTAAGAAAGCAAACCAAATCAAACCAAAACCCTCTTTATTGTTTTTTGTTTAGTATTAGACATTGATATACATAGCAAGGAGCTTTGTTGTGAAATGTTTTATGCATGCGTATAATGTGGTATAACACATCTTCACCTGTTTGCTCTCTTGACCCCTCCCACCTCCCACTCTTGCAGCTTTCCTGTCTTCCCAGCTAGTCCCCCTTCTACCGTCATGTCTTTTGTATTATTTGAAATGGTTCAATGGGTTTCACTAGAGTTGCGTACAGAAACGTGGGTGAAGGGTTATTTGTAGGACTGTGGGAACCTTGCCAGTGGCTATACCACTAAAGAACATGCCTCTCCACCCCCTAGCAACCAGTGATTGCCTATGTATCTTCAAGGAAGGATGGGGCCTCATGGACTCCTGCCCTAACTAACTACCTGTATATCATCAGGGGTGGGTAAGACCTTGTAAGCCCCCACTCCCTTCATAACAAGATATTGACGGACCCAATCTTGTGCAGGTAGTCACAGCTGTAAGTTCAAGGATGCAATGGCCAGGCCAGGCCTGGCAGACAGTGTTCTATAGTAGTCTATCTTTCCTTCAGCTCTTACATTCTCTCCAGCCCCTGCCATAGGATGAGAGAGGTGTCCCTTTTATGGCTGAGCATGCCAAGTCACTTATTCTTAGCACTTAAAACAGTTTTAAGTCTCTGTAGTACCACTGCCCACGCCAAAGAAGCTCTTCTGACCCAAACTGGCAGCAGCACCAACCTACGGGCACAAACATATTTATTTAGATGATAGGCACATTGTGCCCATTAAGCAAAACCAAAACAAAACACAGCAGTCTCCCCACTCGGGGTTATAACCTCCTCAGCCATGAGCTTTTAAACAAAGACTTATTTTATGTGTGTGGGTGTTTTGCCGACATGGATATCTAAGCATCCCGTGCATGTACACAGTGCCCAAAGAGGCTTGAAGAGGCCAGAAGCTTTGCGATCTCTCGAAGCTGCAGCTATGGTTGTGAGCTTCCATGTAGATGCTGGGAATTCAACCCAGGTCCCCTGCAAAAGCAGACACTTAACCACCGAGTCATCTCTCCAGCCCCTCGCCATGGACTTTTGGTCAGGTTTCCAGTACCAGGAATGAATTCCCTCCTCCAATCCAGTCAGAAAATACCTGGTTTCTCCCGTAACAGACATGTTATTGCACCAGTGGACACATTTGGCCCGGCAGGTCAGCAGTGTGGCACACAGGGTCCACAGCTGGCTCAGCACCCTGAACAGCACCTTCTGGCACTAGAGGCTACCCAGAAAGGAGGAAAGAAGCAGACATCTCGCTAAGAGTACCCGCGTGTGGTAATGTTTCCACTCCTGCTTTTGCCGGCTGGACTCATGAATTCTGGCTGTTGGAGAAGCAGCACCATGTATTGGATGCTAATTGGGAGAATATACAGCCTTCTAGGGACTCTTGCCTCAGTCTTACAAACGTTGCCCTTTAGGTGGTGCTGTGATCAGCCTGGAAAGGCCATCCTCTGGTTCTGTCAAGCCAGGTGCTACAGAATAATGGGGTCCATGGGAAGACCAGTGACTTCCATGAGCACATGCCTGTTGCTACATGTCAACGTCTGGGAATTGTCTTTAGGAGTGAGTCTAGTCTTCTGTTTACTTGAGCTAGAAACTTTCTGCCTATACTGATCAAGTAAGAATTTGGTAGATTTCTTATCAACTCAGTTTTAGGCATGTGATTTGATGCTGGGATATTGCATATGCACACACACACACACACACACACACACACACACACACACACAGAGTAAGAAATGGGGCCAAGAGAAAAATGGAAGGTTGATTTTATTACATTAGACAAAGGAGACTTGAGCTATAAGCCAACTTGACCATGTGATTTGGGGGGCGAAGCCCTTTCTGTGTGGGGGCCTCTTGTTTTCTTGGTGGCCAATTGGTCTCTAGAAGCCCCTCCTGCTGGAACACCTGTGGCTCTGAAAACGTCAGTATACAGTGCTAAGGGACATCTTCTTGCACTGCTTCTTCTAGACAGCTGAGCAATGAGAAGGGGCTGGGTTGGGGTCAAGGCCCACAGCTGTATGACAACAGGTACAAATCTGAGCCCCTCATCTCTCTGGCAGCTCACCAGCTGGTGCCATCTCCCTCGCTCACCTCCAGAACAGCTGTTGTCAGCCTCTCAGGTCCCTCCTGCCATATGCCAAAGCACCGTCTGTCCCTCAGGCTCAGCCCTCCCAGCCTCCACATCCATGGAGCCTCTAAAGCTAGTGAGACCTGCGTTAGAGGATGCCATCTGAGATTGACAAAGAGAGGACAGGCAGTTGGCAAGGGAGGCCCCAGGGAACTGGTGATGGACAGCTCACAGCATGTTCAGCATTTAGAATCAGAATAGTGGGGGGTCAGAGACCCTGACATGACCAGGGAGGTTTATCTGGCATTGCCTCCCTTCACAGACAGGTTTATGTGTTTGAGTAATAAAAGCTAATATTTGCAGAGTTCTGCATATGTGTTAGGTACGGTGCTGAATTCACTTCTTGTTTTTGTTTTTTTCTTTAAAAAAATCCTCACCATTTCTGTTTTCCAGATGTGGAAACTGACAGATGCATGTTGTGAGGTACCCACCAGAGAAGACCACTCAGACACAGATTCGAGCCAATATAAGGTATTAGCTGGCCAGAGGCTGCACTGGGTGTTCAGGATTCAAGTGCAGTCCCAAGCCTTTCTCAAGATGAGATTTTAAGCACAAAAACCACTTCCTGGGTTGACACACTTCAGTTAGCAAGATCAGTTGTCCAGAAGTGGAACCACAGAAGCCGAAAAGCAAGGCTAGTCCAGTTAGTGTCTTTCCCAGAACTGTGGCCTTTGATGGGTTAGGTCTTGGTTTTCATTTTGGCAGGTGCTGCTGCCTACGCGCTGGGTTCCAAGGCCTGAACGGTGCTTCATCAGAGCATCAGTTATGCTAAGGCCTAGGGGCCTGTTGTACACAGAAATAGAAAAATCACTGTTGTTCTTTCACGATTTTAATCCCCCGAGACACGATCCACCAGTGGATGTTAGACTGTGTGGGCAAAGAGAGGTCACAGGATGGGAATCCGTCTGTTTCAGTTCCTACAGTATTCACTGCTACTCACGAGAAATGATCTTCTTTCCCTAAGACACATAACCTGTTGTTAAAGTGTGACCAATCATGGAAGCCACAAGGCACCAGACACATCACAGATCCAGGGAAGTGGTATCTTTCTATTTTCTACTATCCACAGATTAACTAAACCATGTTGACAGTTACCTAGTTCACCATCCAAGGCTGTAAATAAACCAAGCATTTGATGGGGATAACACAGAGGAGATCTGTGCAGAGATCAACGAGAACTCAGGATCACAGAGTGACATCTTCAGGTCATTTAGGAAACTCTGTAGTGGGAGATGGAGGAGGAAGGTGTTAAGAGTGGCGTCTAGGGTCTGGGTGCTGAGTACCAAGCTGTGATTGCTGGAGGAACATTGTGGCAGTCAGGGATTCTTGGCACTGTCAGAGATGATGGCGCAAAGTGGCAGCAGATGTAGACATCAAGGTTAGGACTCAGATCTTAAGGAGATACTCCCCTACCAAAAACAAAACAAAACGAAACCAAAACCAAAAAACAAAAAAGCATATCCAAGAAACCTTCTATCTACATCACAACCTTTTCCCTGTGGCTTTTATCCAAGTTATCAGGATGAGTGGTCTGAACTAAATCAACTTGGCCAGCCAAGAATTGTATTTCCCACAATGAACTCCCTTCCCTGTGCAGCTTGAAGTCAGGGTTGGTTTTTAAAGACATTTACCTGAGGGTTGGAAGCTCTGAAGATGGCACCCGCTGAGCACTCAGGACTTTTGTCAGCCCGCTACCTCCCCTCGTCAGCACAGGGCAGCATCCGAGACCAGTGCTTCCATGGCCCCTGCCCCCCCTCTCCTCAGCCCTCTGTGGTTCTGTGGTGCAGCAGCACCGTGTTCCTACCGTGCCCACATCATCAGGCCCCCCACCCCGAGGTGGGGTGTTGAAGGCAGGTGTGGCCTTCTCTCTGAGGGCTCACGAACTCTTCATGCTCCTGGATTCTGGTTCATCCATGTGGGTTCTCCTTGCCGTTGCTCTCCCTACTTCACACCCAGCTTTCCCTCCTGCCTACCAGCCTGGCTGAACTATGTTGTCTGTGCACTTGACACCAGAAACAGACCACAGCTTTGCACAGGCTTTGCAGCCAGTTCTCACAATGACCGCCATAGTTTGGATCTGGGGTGCTTTCCCCAGTTTTGTGTAGGCCCCAGTGTGGTGCTATTGGGAGGTAGTGGACACTCTGAGAGGTGGGCCTGGTGGGAGGAAGTTAGGTCACAGAGGGTGTGCCTCTGAAGGGGACATTGGGACCCTGGATCCTTCTTCTCTGTTTCTCGATCATTATGAAGTCAGTAGTTTGTTCAGTCGCATGATTCCTGACCCCAAAGTGTGACTCTGCAGATCACAGACTGGTAACTTTGAAACTGAGCCCAGATGAACCTTCTCTCTTGAGCCAATCACCTCAGGTTGTCAGTGTAGGAGAAGGCTAGCAGAGCTGCTGAAGGCCCTGAATATTCTTTCTGTATCACTCACAATGCTTCTGCTTTTCTAACTGGACCCCTTCCTAAAGTACGAGTTCATCTTCCTCTAAAGCAGTGGTTCCCAACCTGTGGGTCTCCACTCTGATGGGGGTTGCATATCAGATATTTACATTACAATTCATAAACAGTAGCAAGATTACAGTTACGAAGTAGCAGCAAAATAATTTTATGGTTGGGGGTCACCATAGCATGAAGAACTGTATTAAGGTTGAGAACCACTGCTCTAAAGACTGCCAAATCCTGGTTATTCTCTTCTAGAGCCTAACAGATTCGACAGTGTCCCGTCATTGCCCCACGGCAAGGCTAGACCCTTATGGGTGCTACTCAAAGCCCTCTGCCCATCTCAGCAAAGCCTTCCTTTTTGCTGCCATATAAATTGCTTCCCAGGAGCCCCGGCTAAGAATCCAGCCCCCTCTCACTAGCTCATTAGTTTTCACTGAGCATCACTTTCCCTATCTGTGAATGGGTTCCTCCATGACTAAAGCCTGCCCCTGTCCATCATACCAATTGTTCTCTGCCTGTGTCCACTCTGATTGGCTTGTGCTAATACATGGCTGGTTCTTAAATATTTGAATTGTCACCCTGTATTAGTTTTCTATTCTTGCATATCAAATTAAATCAAATACAGTGACTCTGCACTCTAATAATTTCAGAGTCTCTGTAGGTCACAAGTCAGGGCACACACAGCTGGGTTTCCTTCTCAGGGTCTCAAAACTGACACTAAAGTATCTGGAAGAGCTACAAACTGATCTGCAGCTCAGGGTCCTTGTCCAAGCTCGTTCAGGTGGTAGTTAGAATAAACGGCATGACTATAGGGCTGGGGTCCTATTTTCCGTTATCGCTAGACATCAGCTGGAGATTTCTCCAAGCTCTTAGAATCCACCCTCAGCTCTTCTTCATGTGACTTCACAACATTGCACCTCTCTTTTCCTAAGCCAGCAAGAGAATTCTTTGTCAACCACTCTCTACCATGGCAGATTAATCTGACCTAACCCAGGAAGTGATACCCCATAGTAAACACGAGGTCTTCCCACATCTAAGGCATGGAGGCTTTACAGAGTTTATACCACAGGGTGGGGATCTTGGGGCTGATTTGGAGTGCTGCCTGCCACAAACCTCACGTAACTCACGAGAGAAGTAAAACACGGATGTGGGGATGTGGCTAGCACAGGGCCTGGAACTAGCTTTCATCTGCCTTGCACATCCAAAGGTCTCGCCTTGGTGTTCTCACTCATCTCCAGCATTGGGCACATGGCATGCCCATGGTGTCCCCATGAAGAGAAGTCAGTCTACAAGTGGAGCTGCCCATGGGGAATATGCTCTGGGAGGAACAGGGAACAAGGTTAATGCAGAGAGGAGATTCTGGTATAAGTGAGCAGAGTACCTGGGGTCACTTTTGTCAAGCTCTAGCCAAAATTAAGCCAAAAGACTGTGAAAGAAAAGATCTCGTATGTATGCATACTAATAACTTTATACACACACATGCACACACACACACACACACACACAGAGACAGACAGACACACACACACACATGCATGCACACACACACACAGAGAGAGAGAGAGAGAGAGAGAGAGGGGGAGAGGGAGAGAGGGAGAGAGAGACAGACAGACAGACAGAGACAGTCAGACAGACAGACACAGACTCACGCACACATTTCTACAAGGGTATTTGCCCAGCAGCTCTGACTAGGCTAGAGCAGTACCATCCTTGTTACTAACACTGTGACCAAGGGCTGTTGTTTTAAAACATCTTACATAATCCTCTCTATTTCACCTTTAAGACTATCCCTTTGCCTCATCTGCTCACATCCAGTTCACTATGGCACACATATCCCCATGTCAGGGCTGTGCTATTATAAATATCTGTTACTGTTTAGAGAAGCTCTGATTGTTATCTCAGTTGTCACCACCAAGGACACTCTTTGCTCCATCACCTCCTTCAGGTCCCTGTCCTTAGCTGCTGTGGCCACTAACAAACGAGCGGTTTGTGCCACCCCCTCACAGCTCAGCCCTCTGGAGAAGATCCTGGAAGAGCTGCTCCACAGCGGGGGAGGCGCTGGGCGCCTGCCCACTTAGCTAGGTGACCTCTCTGCTACAGAGGCTGTGTCCTTTCATCCCACTCTTTGCCCAGCCTGGCCCAGAGAGTGCAGTCCAGAAATCCTTGCAGAGCTTGAGCAAGATGAAGCCTCGTACCAAAACACTGGAGAGAAACAAAGATCTAGGGCGAGAATCGGGGTGCCTGGGGGGACCTGGTGTGAGGGAGGTCAGAACTTTTGCCTGTGCTGGTGCCTTCCCCTAGGTTTGATGAGCTTTCTTTGGCACCCTTCAGTGAACCTGGAAACAGTCAGCTTGTCTTGTTAGTGGGCAGTTGGACCACAGGATTCAGGACTCCTGGATCCCACTTTGGCAGCTTACATGTTTGCCATTTACTTCGTTAGGGAATCAGAATTTTTTTACCTTTTAAATTTAGAGGCTCCAGCCTGGGATCTGAGACCCTGCCAGTGCAAACAATTGGAGACTTCAGTTTGCCGTCTTGCCCTCGGCTCTTCCCACTGGCCATTAGCTTGGGTACACTGCGGGCCCAGCGCTTCCATTTGGGCTAGAGCAGCTAGAGCTTGCACCATAAATCTGCCAAGAAAGCATCCTGCTGGCACCGCCGGGTCTACTTTTAGGACTCCACCCAATTCTTAGCCAGACTGTAAGCTTCCTGAAGTTAAGGGGTGGTGAATACCCAGCCTAAAATCCAGAGTTGGCTCAAGGAAGGACCTAAAGGGGGATCAGCAATTACCAGCCCCCCCCCCCCCGCCCCGTCCCCTTAGCATCAAGGGAAGAAAAGATGAACTCATAGAGCTAGTCATGCTTCCTCAAAGAAGAGGCTAACAACCAGCCAATGAGGACATCTCCAGAGCTATGCTGCTAAGAGCACCGCTGGAGCTCTGCTGCCAACGCAGGGGGAGAGGATCTGCAACAGCTACTAAAATATAGCCATGTTCTGCCCTTAAAGACCAGCCAGTTCCTGAACACTCCTGCTTCTGAATCCCACAGACTCTCTTGGACTCGGCTTCTGATTTGAGCCGTCACGTGGCAGCTCCTTCCTGCTGAAAGGCTCTGGTAGTCAGTCACGGGAAGAAACACTTGCTCACTAGAGTGATGACATTTTGAAGGCAGGTACCTAGTACCTGGTTTCCAGTTCATCTCCTCTTGTGAGCGGAGGCCCTGGCTCATCAGAAGTGCCCAGAAAATAACTCTTGAATGTTCTTCAGGCCCTCTGACTTGCACTGGGGCTGAGGCAGGGGGTAAGGCCACAGAGTGCTATGATGTTAGATAAGGAGCAGTCAGCAGAAGTGAGAAGGAAGCCTTACTCTTGGGAGAACATCAGTCACAGTGCTGGGGTGGGGCATGTAGAAAAACCTCAGCCCTTCTGAATATTCAGGGTTACTTCTGCTGTCTCCAGACCCTGCATCCTCTCCAGCTGAAATGCTCCTCCATCATCTTGTCCATCTCTGCCTGTCACAACCCTTCAAGGTCTTAACCTCTCTGTAATATAGAGGATTGGGTAAGGGACACAAGAAGCAAACCACTTAAGTGTGTTGGCTGGAAGAGACCTTGACATTGGCTGATAGAATCAAGGTCATCTGATAGCTTAAAATGCAGGCCAGATATGGAAAAAACAAAAAACAAAAACAACAACACAGCAAATCCACTCACTTTTCTGGGACTATTTCTTCTGCAAAGTGAGCAGAGTGGTCCAGGCCAGTGGCTCCTCACTCTGTATTTTTAGAAAACATAGAGGCTAATTCTCTGGTTCTAGAGAGACATTTTAATTGGTCTGTGCGTGATCTGGGTGATAATGTGTTTTGAAAGCTCCCCTGATGATTCTCTATGGTTGAGAACCTCTGAGCTAAGTTGATATTTGAGAGTCATTCTGCCTTTGACGTTCTGTGGGTACTACAGCTCCATCCGTGTTGTGGGATTGGACAGACAACCCATGTATAAACCTAACTTGAGGAATTCAGTTTCTCCCTGCTCTGTGGTACCCATGAGCTCAGAGGCTATGTTTAGTTCTTTATAGGCAATCCATTTTAGCTAAGTCTTCACAAACCTGTAAGGTATCAAGGTTATGCCAGGTGGTGGTGGTGCACGCCTTTAATCTCTCAGCATGAGGGAGGTAGAGGCAGGCAGATCTTTGGGTTGGAGGCCATTCTGGTCTACAGAGTGAGTTCCAGGGCAGCTAGCGCTAAACAGAGAAACCCTGTCTCCAAAGACCAAAGGGGAAAAAAAAATCAAGGTCATGCTGGCATGTGAGGGATGAGGAAACTGATGTTTAATAAGATGTTTTGATGTGGTCAATATCACACAGCTATTGGTGGCCAGTCTGAGATTTGAATCCATGTCTGTCTGACTTCAAAGCCTATCCATGTTCTCTCCAAACCGGAAACCAACAGAAGTGGTCACTTGGGTAGTTTCTTGAGCAGTGTACACTTTGGAACCCTTAAGCACCTAACCACATAACATCCTCCTTTTTTCAAACTGCCTTGGCCAGAAACCATTTGGTGTGTCAGCCTCTATTGTGTTATAGTAAAAACTCTGCTCTTGAGCAGACGCGTGTGTAGCTAGAGTTTTCCTGCCTGGCCCGCCTCAGGACAAATCTCTCTCACCTGCCAGACCCACAGCTGCTCAGACCCGACCAAGTAAACACAGAGACTTATATTGGTTACAAACTGTATGGCCGTTGCATGCTTCTTGCTAACTGTTCTTACAGCTTAAATTAATCCATTTCTATAAATCTATACCTTGCCACATGGCTCGTGGCTTACCGGGATCTTCACATGCAGCTTGTCATGGTGGCGGCTGGCAGTGTCTCTCTCACCCAGCTTCCTGTTCTCTCAATTCTCCTCTGTTAGTCCCGCCTATACTTCCTGCCTGGCCACTGGCCAATCAGTGATTTATTTATTGACCAATCAGCAACACATTTGACATACAGACCATCCCACAGCACACGTGTCAGGCTCTTCCAGGTCCTCTTCTCATCTAGGTCCCTTGGCTTTCTCTTTCCATGTGCAGGTTCCTTGAGAACCCCACGAAGTCAGCTTAGTGAGAAGCCCTTGCCCCTTGGGATCTGCCCAGTTCTTTTCTCACCCTGGTCTGCTTTCAGCAACAAGCCTGTGAAGTCAGGTTAGCCAGGGTCCACCACTACCACCTATGCTTCCTCCCAGTGGCTTTCCAACTGCCGACCCCCCAGATTTGCTTCTTGGCTACACATTCCGCTTGTTTAAACTATGCTTCACAATTTTTCCGAGGGTTCTCAGGTCTCTTGTCGCCTAGTGCAATAGTTCTCAAATAGTATCTGCTGTGATTGTGCTGACAACGGTCAGGCTCTGGTTTCCTGTGACGTTCGTATGATATTTGGAGGACATTTACTAGCCAGGGTGTTTTGGGGTGAGTTGGGTCCACCAGGGGACTGAGAGGGTATTGTTATCTTGTGAAGAAACATGGAGGGTATGCTGGGCGGTTTTATGTCAACTCAACACAAGCAAAAATCATTTTAGAAGAGAGAACCTCGACTGAGAAAATGTCCACCAGATTAGCCTGTGAGCAAGCCTGAGGTGCGTTTCCTTGATTGATGATTGATGTGCGAGGGCCTAGCTCACTGTGGGTGATGCCTCCCTTGGGCTGCTCGTCCTTAGTGTAATAGGAAAGCAGGCAGAGCAAGTCATGAAGAGCAAGCCAGTAAGTAGCACTTGTCCATGGTTCCTGCCTCTAAGTTCCTGCCCCGACTTTCCTGGATGATGGACTACAAGCTGAAAGATTAAATAGACCCTTAGTCATAGTGTTTCATCACAACAATAGAAATTCCAACAAAGACAGAGGGGTCACAGGCCTTAGCTTCAGAGGCAGAGCCATGGAGATGGGAAGTTGTCACAGGCATTCAGGCTGTTGTTGCATGCATGAAGAGAGTAGAATTCTGAGACAAAAGTTTGGAGATCCCAGGCCGGGCGGTGGTGGCGCACGCCTTTAATCCCAGCACTCGGGAGGCAGGGCCAGGCGGATCTCTGTGAGTTTGAGGCTAACCTGGACTACCAAGTGAGTTCCAGGAAAGGCGCAAAGCTACACAGAGAAACCCTGTCTCGAAAAACCAAAAAAAAAAAAAAAAAGTTTGGAGATCCCAAAGCTGAAGCATCCCAAGATCAGCTCTCATCAGGGGAAGACGTGAAGTCAGTTCTGAAGAACTGGCCCATGTCCTGTATCATTTTGTGCTTCTGAGACAGTTGTGATGGGATGATTTGGGCCTTGCGGGCTGGGGAAGAAGCTGTGGAGATGCTCACAAAGGCCCAAGTCTGCTTCTCCATAGCTTCCCAAGAATGCAGGCTTTCACGGTGAGCATTTTGACACTTGAATGCAAATAGAGGGCACAGCCTCCCACCCAGCCTGTCACATGCTTCCTGCTCCCCTAGATGGCTTGTAACCAAGAACCCAGACCTTGGGCTTGAGCAGCAGAACTCGATGCACTAGACAGATCTCAGCTGTTTGGTTGGTTTGTAACTGAGCAATGGAGCATGTACAGTGTGCCAGGAAGAGAGCTGACACTGTGGATAGGATCATAAGCTGCACATCATGCTTGTTCTCTGGTTGGGGAAAATGGATCATATGATCACCTGAAGTAGAAGGTGGACAAAGGCAAGGATGACAGTGATGTCAGACACAGCAGAGGAAGGAGTCTAGGCCAAAGGAGACGTTGACAGCAGATTCCATCGAAGAATCCATGTTTTCTAAGGAAGACATCTCTGAGAAATGAGTGGACTGGAAATCAAGCCAATTAAAAAATGCTGTCATTCTGGTGAGGCAGGCACTTGGATACCTAAATGTACAAGAGGTGAGAGATGTGGGGTTTTGTAGAAAAAGGGGACTGTCAAGACTATGGGGGACTTAGACATAGTGACACTCTAATTAATACCCTACTGCATTCCTCCTGCCGCTACAACAGAACTGCTTCCATTTGCTGAATCCACTCCTCTTAAGGCCATGCCCTTCACTTCATAAATACCCAGCTTGTCTCCTTTGGCAACAATTAGTTTAGGCATAAGCATCTGGTATACTTATTGTCAGAATTGTAAAAGGAAATATTCTGGAAGTTTCTGGAAAAGTCTCCCCGATGGTCAAAAGGAGGCAGACATGGAGAGTGAACATTTTCCCCTTCTTCTGGACATTGTTATGTCTGAGCATTATCCACAGTGGGGGCTATTGTTTTGCTACCATGAGCGTGAGAGCAAAGTTTCAGACCAAAGATGACTGGATCTCACTGAGCAGCTAAACTTGTTGTATCTGTATGTGGCGCTTGTGAAGATAGCAAGAAAGCATAGCCAGTTTTTCATCTGCCCTTGGGAAACATTAGAGCCACTTGGCATGTGACCAACAGCCTATTGTTAGGGCTTCACCTTCCAGGGCATGTGGGATGCTGAAATTGAGACCAGTCTCTAAATAGTAAGATTTTTTTTTTTTTTGCCTTAGCAAATAGTAACATTAATCCCAGCACTTGGGAGGCAGAGCCAGGTAGATCTCTGTGAGTTTGAGGCCAGCCTGGTCTACAGAGTGAGTTCCAAGCCAGCCCGGGCTACATAGTGAGACCCTGTCTCAAAAACAAAAACAAAAACAAACAAAAACAAAACCCCACAACAACAACAAATCTATCTTAGTTAGGGTTACCATTGCTGTGATGAAACACTATGACCAAAAAGCAAGTTGGGAAAGAAAGGATTTATTTGGTTCCACATTATAGTCCATTATTGAAGGAAGTCAGGATAGGAACTCAAACAGGGCAGGAACCTGGAGGCAGGAGCTGATGCAGAGGCCATGGAGGGGTGCTGCTTACTGGCTTGCTCATCATGGTTGTTCAGCCTGCTTTCTTACAGTGTCCAGGACCACCAGCCCAGGGATGGTACCATCCAGAATGGGTTGGGCCCTCCCTCATCAATCACTAATTAAGAAAACGCCTTACAGCCCGTCTTATGGAGGCATTTTCTCAATTGAGGTTCCCTCTTTTAGATGACTCTACTTGTGTCAAGTTGACACGATGCTAGCCCACACAACTGACCCCTTGTCAACTTGACACATGAACACATCACTTTTCAGTTATAGCCTTTCCTTTTGCATTTATCCCCAAGATCACACATTAATAATAACATTACAATATAAAACATAACTTTAAAAGCCCCACAGTCTTTACAAATTCATACATTCAGTCTTTTAAAAACATTGTCCCTTTAAAAGTCCAAAATCTCTTTTAAAAGCTCAAAGTCTTTCAACTGTGGGCAGCTGTCAAATCAGAAACAAATTAAATACTTTTTACTTCAAGAGGGATGGACCAGGGCACAGTCACAATCAGATTAGATTAAAGCAAAACCAAACCCCCAACAGCCTAAATAACTCACTGTCCAGTATCTGTGTTCCACTCCTAAGGGCCCAGATCTTTTCTCTAGCTCCGCCCCTTCAGCACACAGAGTTACCTTTTGGCTTCAGCTGGCTCCACTCCACTGCTGCTGCTGTTCTTGGTTTTTCCATGGTACTGGCATCTCTAAGTGCTGGGCTTTTCTTTGCAACTGGGCTGCACATTCACCAATAGCCTCTCCTGGGTGCCAAGCCTCAATGTTTCTCCATAACTCCTTCAATCCTAGGGCTTCTGCTGCTACTGAGACTGCACCTTCTCCGGTGGCATCCCCTGGCCTCTCACAGTGCCAAGCTTCAGCTGCTATCCATTACCCTTCCATACTTTCAAAACCAGTACCGCTTGGGTGACTCTTACACATGACCAAGTTTGGCTGCCAGTGCAAGGGACAACCTTGGTCACCTCTGGAACACAGCTTCTATGTGCTGACTCTCAGGAAACACTTCCAGAAGATTTCACCTCAGTGATGCTGGTCTCTTCTTAATCACCACTAATTTCTCAGCTCCAGCTGATCAGCATTGAGTATCCCAGCAAAGTCAAAGTTTCACTTTAGGAGTTCTGGTATCTTGTTAATCACAGCTGATTCTGCAGTCCAGCTAACCAGAACCACAGAATAATAATTCAAAGTAAGAAAAGGCTCTGCTAGAGTCTTTAAACTTCCCTCTAGAAGTTCACAAGCCAGACCTCCATCTTCACTGCCTTCAACATTTCTATCTTCCAAGCTCCTACAGAATAGTCCACTGAGCTCTCAACACCCAGTGGCTTTTCTAGTCCAAAGTTCCAAAGTCCTACAGTCCTCTCAAGAACAACACGGTCAGGTCTGTCACAGCAAAACCCCACTATCCTGGTACCAACTTGTCTTAGTTAGGGTTACTATTGCCGTGATGAAAACATCATGACCAAAGCAACTTGGAGAGGAAAGGGTTTATTTGGCTTCTGCTTCCACATCACAGTTTACCATCAAAGGAAGTCAGGACAGAAACTCAAGCAGGGTAGGAACCTGGAGGCAGGAGCTAATGCAGAGGCCATGGAGAGATGCTTATTACTGACTTGCTGTTTATGTCTTGCTTAATCTGCTTTCTTGTAGAACCCAGGACCGCCAGCCCAGGTTTGGCACCACCCACAATGAACTGGGCCCTCTCCCATCAATCACTAATTAAGAAGATGCCTTACAACTGGATCTTGTGAAGGTGTTTTCTTAATTGAGGTTCCCTCCTTTTAGGTAACTCTAACTTGTGTAAGTTGATATGAAACTAGCCAGCACAGCGTTCAATGTCATTTTGAAATGGGGTTGTCTGTATACAATGTATACTGATAGCAGTGTGCCCAAAGCAAAGGCAGTCGAGTGAGGACATTCAGAGCGGTGCCAACAACTGTGACTTTCCTGAATACGAGTTCCTTCAGAAAGAAAACAATTGGTGCTAGAAGGGTGAGCACCCACCTTCCATACCTGAAGCCTTTCCTAAGCCAGTGTCCCAGACGTCAATCTGTGTAGCTGGAGAATTTTTCTACAGCTCCCGCCACCAAGTCCCGCCAGTCCCAGAGCCCACTTATAAAATAAACACACAAACTCTTACATTATTTAAACTGCTTGGCCATTAGCTCAGGCCTGTCATTGTCTAGCTCTTACTCTTATATTTAGCCCATTTCTATTAATCTTTACTTTGCCACATGGCTCATGGCTTACTGGTACCTTACATCTTCCTTGTCCTGATGGCGGCTGGCAGTGTCTCCCTCTCAGCCTTCCACTTCCCAGAATTCTTTTCCTTGTCCCGCCTATACTTCCTGCCTAGCCAATGGCCAATCAGTGATTTATTTACTGACCAATCAGCAACACACTTGACATACAGACCATCCCACAGCACTTCCCCTTTTCTTTTCTTAAAAAGGAAGGTTTTAACTTTAACATAGTAAAATTACATATAACAAAACAATTATCAAGCAAGAATTACAGATACAATATTAAAGAAGAGATCCTATCTATCTTATATTTGTGAGTTTAAGGTTTTATATCTAACTTATCTTTTATTATAACTAAGGAAAATTGTAAGTATCTAGTCTTTAACCACATCAAAGACCTCAGAAGGATATAACACTACCTGAGAAATGGGAGAAGGATGCAAGCAACTTTTGGGAGTCTTGCAGGGTAGACAGAGACAGCTGAGCCTGGACAGTCATGCAAAGTTTTCTTGTAAAGTTGGGGCATCTGTCTTCAGCCCACAGGTCTAGAGTCTCTTATTCACTTTTTTCTGTGTCTTGTAGAATGTCTGGCAGTTTTCTCTGCAAAGCAGGAACCTGAAGGACCATTTTGTCAAGCAAAGTTCAGTGGTCACCTTTCTATGGGTCCTGCATGTCCAGTTGATCAAGCAGTCCAGGCAAGAACAGTTTCTTGCCCAAATGGCTATTTTTGTCAAGGTGAAGATAAACTCCGTATGGAGTGTCTTCGATGCCCATCCTCCTCTCTGAAGTAAATCGGTGCTGTCAGGAGCAGACATGTCTCACTGTCCAGAAAGTCTAAATTTTTAAAACATTTTAAATGCCATATTCTGTAGGTCTTTGAAGTGTTTGAAGACTACCTATCTATCTGAAATATAACTATGTATACCTAGAAGACTTAACTAACATGGCTACAAATATGATTATCATAGATGACTAATTATTAATCTATTTTTTAATTATCCATTATAATTTTAAATGAGTTACATAAACATAATACCTCAAACAAGAATAGAAATATATATACAGTATAACAAAATTAAGTTTAAACTTGTATCAATAAACTAAAATCTATAGCAATGTAAAACATTTTAAACAAGTTGTTACTCTTTAAAAGTAGGTCCATTAATCTACCCTTTCATCCTATCATATCTAAACTATCCCCTTTTTTTCTTTAGAAAGAGATTGTATTTATAATCAACCTGCTTTAAATAAAAATATTGGTTTTTCTCTGTCTCACACCAGAGGGCTCTTCTGATTTGGGACATAAGAGCTCAGTCGGTAGAGCATGAGACTCTTAATCTCAGGGTCGTGGGTTCGTGCCCCACGTTGGGCGCCATTTGTAGCTGGAGAATTTTTCTACAGCTCCCGCCACCAAGTCCCGCCAGTCCCAGAGCCCACTTATAAAATAAACACACAAACTCTTACATTATTTAAACTGCTTGGCCATTAGCTCAGGCCTGTCATTGTCTAGCTCTTACTCTTATATTTAGCCCATTTCTATTAATCTTTACTTTGCCACATGGCTCATGGCTTACTGGTACCTTACATCTTCCTTGTCCTGATGGCGGCTGGCAGTGTCTCCCTCTCAGCCTTCCACTTCCCAGAATTCTTTTCCTTGTCCCGCCTATACTTCCTGCCTAGCCAATGGCCAATCAGTGATTTATTTACTGACCAATCAGCAACACACTTGACATACAGACCATCCCACAGCAAATCTGAGCCTGTTTACACAGATCATTTTTCTCCCCAAGACCATTGGGGCTGTGTCCAGGAGAAGTCTTAGCTGTCAATACCTAGAATATGCTGCTGTTCACCTTGAGATCTTGCTATTTGGAGCTGCCCTCATGAGAAGCTTCCCGGCCACCAACCAACCTTCAGAGAGAGTGTCCTCCGCTGAGACGGTAGTATACTGGCCACTGAAACCCATTTGTCAGTTGGGATGCACACCTTCTGTGGCTCTGTATCAGTGGTTCTGAACAATAACTGCCCATGTTTTCCAGTCCTCTCGGGCCTGCAGAGGTGACTTCTGGGTGGCCCAGAGAGGCTGTACTTAATGTCAGGCCAGTATTCAGAATGTGGTCTTCACATTCAGACAGGTGCCTCAGTGCCCCAAAGGCTTTACTCCCTCCAACACAGCAGCATTTCAGAAGAATCTCTCTTAGCTCTGACCTCAGCCCCAACATCAGCTAGCAGTCTGGGAACTCTATTTGCATTTCAGTGCCTCAACAAAACTGAAATGCAGGTAAAAAGTGTGTTTATTTTTAATTATCCACCTTCTCACATTAATATGTTAAACACGTTTGAGCATTACATTGCAAGAGATGTTTAGAAATTGAAAAATAAAGCCATTCACAATCCCTCCATGTAACACATCAGTGAATTCACTTCATCCTGGCACTTGATAATCCGTTGTGGTCCACATCACTGTATATGCATCTGTCCATACACATACATTCTTGTCTCCCGGTCTTTTCTATCTCACTAAATTAGACAAGTCTATCCATGCTGCCATACTGTTTTTGTAATAACTTTGATGTTTACCTAATGGGGTCAGCCAATAGAATCGTTTGACTTTGTCAGCAACCCTGTTGGGAGATAAAGAAATTGTTTTTCTCTTTCCCCTGCTTTTTGGTTCATCATCCATCCTTTCAGCTCATTATTTAGGAATAAATGAGCTTGTCCAAGCAAGTCTTGATTGACTAAATCCAAACAGTGGACCCATTTTACTTGTAAGAGGTTATTTTAGGCACCTGCATGTTGCTAGTCTGAGGGACATAAAGAGGGGGAGGAGAGGGAGAGAGAATCAGAGAGGGAGAGAGAGAGAGAGAGAGGGAGAGAGAGAGAGAGAGAGAGAGAGAGAACTAAATCCCTTCCTATAGTAGATGCTGTTGTGTTTGTACTTGGTGCTTGTGAAGGTAACAAAAAAGCATGACCAATTTGTTCCTTTGCCATTGAGAAACATTAAGGCCTATTTTGGTGTGTGACCCTACAGCCTATTGTTTGGACTTAATTTTCAGGATGCTTCAACCTGAAACTATTCCCTAAATAATAGGATTTCTTGTCTTAGCAAAATTTCTTCCTCTAACATTCTTCTCAAGGCTTGTAGAGTGAATGTCCCTTTGTCAGTGGTGTGGAAGAATGAGGGACAAATCAGCTCCACCCAGTTCTCTTCTTTTCTCTGTCCCCAGTGGGTCATGAACAAAGCTATTCTCATCACTGAAAGGACCAGACAAGTGTGACTCAGTCAGTGATGGGGAGCCAGGAGGCAGGAGGTTGGGCTTCTAAGGATTCCCTGGGGAGAGTCCGTAAGCAGCAGTCCACCTGAATGGTTCTTACTAAAGACTAGCATGCAGGGTCTTGCTGTTCTTTGGTGGATCCAGCTTTTAGACAGTCTCCATGGATACTCTGTCTGAAGCTCTGAGGCTTTTGCTAGAATATAGGATTTTTAGTCAGACCTGGGTTCAGATTCTAATTCTAGTACTAGATCTGTCGAAGGCTAACTGTGATTTGGGACATCATCTCTCCTTTCTGATATCCAAGTTCCATGGCTAGTGGAATTGGTGGGAGTATTAAGTGACAGAGTATATATATAAAATTAAGTGTGGCAATAACAGCATATGGGATTCCTGTTTTGTCACAGCAGAGTCTCATGTAACTCCACTGGTGTCAAACTTGTAATGTAGCCAAGGATGACCTTTGACTCTCTCTTGCTTCCACCTCCCAAGCACTGGGATTATAGGAATATGCCGCCATGCCATGCAAGAATTTACTCATATCTTTAACAAGCTGACATCTAATATGGAAAGTAGCTTGTAAAGTATTAAGCGTTATCACTACTATCCACAATCCATATATGGAAAGCCCAGGTGAGGAGGGTTCAAGTTCCAAATGTGCCTGACTTAGAGCTGTCACGATGCTGCTTCTGTGGCTCAGAATCTGTTGCAAGGACTACCAGAGCATTTTTGTCCAGCCCTTACCTCAAGTGATACTCCCATTGTCTCTTAGAAATGGCCATTAAGTCCATCATTAGAGGTTAAATCTTGCATTCACGAGAACATACTTTATTCCCGGTTTCCCATTCACTTTCTCCTTTCTCTGTAACCCCTGAAACTAGCCTAATTCTAGTAAGCAGGTTTTTAGTGCTATAATAGAGGCTGGTAGAACTATAGACCCCTCAGGTCCTGGGCCCACTTTTCATTTCCTTTACGTTTATGTCCTGTGTTGATGATCACTCAGCAACTGCTTTAAGTTCTGAATTCTGCACAATACCATGCTTTATACAGTCATCTATGAAAAATTGCAGAAGTGAGGCAAAAGCTTGGAAGGCTGTCCTCATTGAATAATACATTTTCAGGCAGTGGAGATAGCTTAGTGGGTAAAGTGTTTGCTGTTCAGGCCTGAGGTCCAGAGTTCAGATCCATAGGAACCACTTAAAAAGCCAGGAGGGCAGGGCAGGCTGCTTGTAATTCCAACATTCGAGAGACAGAGACAGAATCCTCAGAGCAAACTGGCTAGCCAGACTAGCCGAAATGATGAGCTTTGAGCTCAGAGAGACCCTTGCTCATTATATAATGTGGAGAGTGATCAAGAAAGACACACAGAGTTAACCTCAGGTCCATACAGGCACACCCACACATGAGCACCTCACACATGTAAATGTGTGCACCACACATACATGTACAAAATAATGCATTCTTCTGGGCTTGATGGGGAAGCAAAGTCTGTTTCCTAGAGTTCAAAAACATATTTTCAGAGTATATTTCTTGTGCATATCAAAGTACAAGTTTACCGCATTATTATTGATTAAAGAACCTCCTCGACAGACATGAAATTGCTTTCATGAAAATGCATGCATGGGCAATTACAGTTATGAATGGCTTTGGCAGCTACTTCCCTACATTATTAATCTGGAACACAGTCAACCTCCTCTTCATTCATATTTGATAGGAAACCTCTGCAGTCAAGGGGGAGTCCCAGTGCTGTGGTGATGGAGTTTTTTATAAGGTTTCAGGGCTCTAGTGGTGCTGTTCCCATATCGGGTGACTATGTTGGACATGGAAACCTGCTCTAACCTTGCCTTTAAGATAAATGACTACTCCTTTGGAAGTAGGCAGTGGCCATGGTAAATAATCAGCAGGGTGTTATCAAGGCAAGAGCGCTCTTTGAGCATCATTTGAAATCAGCCACACTCCTTTGCAGTGGCAAGGTGCTTGGATGCAGAACATTAGAAGGAAGGAGAGCTCCCAAGTGTCTCTGAGGCAGAGGAAGCACAGCTGCTGGGTGCAGGGCCAACATTTGTACCGAGACTTAAGGCTTGCAGAATGTCTCTAGACCATGACTACTTCTGAAGCTACAAGAATCCTGAAGGCAAGCAGGGCAGCTGTGGCTACCAAGTGGAAAGGAGCCTATCAGAGAGGTTTGCCTCCTTTACTTGCCTCTGTTTACAGTTACCTCTCCATTACCTCCCTCACTCTGGCCGAGGGCCCCATCTTGTTCCTCTGCACACTGTATTGCTTTGTTGCTGAGCCTTGCATGTGGACTGATGTTTTCTGTCCTTGCTGGGGTGTGACTCTGCAATTCTAACACTGCACCAAGGTGCCAGGATGCTGCTGGGAATTCACAGAAGCACAGACACCCATTAAAAATATTTGATATTTATCTAATTCTGTGTGAAAGAAATTGAACATGATAGCATTGTATCTTTGAAAGGCTGGGTTTTCAATGTCTGCGTGATGAAAGGACCATTGAAAATCACCACAGAGCAGGAATTGGTGAGGGAGGGATGGGCAAGGGTCATGTCCAGATTGATGGTAAGGTTTAAGAAGTTGTGCAATCTCCAGCAAGGACACATGGCTCATTAGGAAGTAATTGGGGTTATTTATAAGCACTTTTTCTTTGTAATTTCTGTGCATTACTTATTTTTATACTCAGTAAATGAAATGGTCAGATACTTCTTTTGGCTTAGGGGCATTGTGGATCACTCTTCAGACGCTAACAGCACCATGAACCTCAAATGCTTGGAAGCCTCTGGTGTAACTAAAAAGCCTAAAAGTTTGTTTCTTTTTTCCTCAGAAGATTCCCAAATTTGAAATGTTTTCATGCCCGATGACTAGACAGCAGCTTGTGAGATTTTACTGCTGTGACAAGATCATAGGAAAGACCATTTTAGGTGAGGTTTTCCTAGCCCTCTTGGGCCATATTCTGTTGACTGTGATGGGCTCAGTCCCTGAACAGGCTGGCATGAACAGTAGGATAATGAATTGCCCCAGAATGAGTAACAAGCAAACTGGGTATTCATCATCTTCAGGTGTCCAGTTACAGAGTGATGATTTGATGTCATCTGTCTCCAGTGAACACAGAGCATCGTTCTAAAGTAATCCTTTTACTAAGAGATCTCCATTCATATACTTCTCCTCAAAGAAGAGAGATAGGCAGCCTAGGACAGTGGGGGCATGATAGATGCTTGCTAGAGACCCACTACTCATAGCCCCTTCCTACTCCCTAGTTCAGTCCATTCCACAGCCCATCTTACCTCTTTCCTCACTGCTTCTCACACCAAGAAAAGACAGAGATGATGGATGTTACCTGATATTAAAGATGGTTCTGAGATTATAGTGCCTGGGATTCTTCCACGTCTGCTATTTCTACCTCTTCATCTGGGAAAGCAGCCCCAGGAACCGCTTTCCCACTTATGTCCCGGCTGTAAGTGTTGACTCATCTTGGTGACATCTTGGAAACTCTGGAGCCAGTATCCCAAGGAGTAAGGCATGGAGCATCTGTCCCCTCATGACTTCACTGTCATGGTCTTGTAAACATCAGCCAGCAACAACTGCCAAAGGTTTTGTGGGTGTGTGTGAGGAGAACTGTTTCCCATGAGCTTCCAGAGGCTGTGACTCAATGCAGAGATGCCCAGTCTATATCCTACCCAGCAAAACAGGCTATGAGTTAGTCTCTAACTTGTCCTGTTCTCACATCCCATCCCACTGGAAGGGAGTGTGTGCTGTGGATATCTGTATGCTGTGAATATGTTGCTCTGATTGATTGATAAATAAAATGCTGATTGGCCAGTAGCCAGGCAGGAAGTATCATATAGGCGGGACAAGAGAGAGGAGAATTCTAGGAACAGGAAGGCTGAGTCAGGAGACACTACCAGCTGCCGCTACCATGAGAAGTAAGATGTAAAGTACCGGTAAGCCACAAGCCATGTGGCAACTTATAGATTAACAGAAATGGGTTAATTTAAGATATAAGAACTAGATAGCAAGAAGCCTGCCATGGCCATACAGTTTATAAGTAATATAAGTCTCTTTGTGTTTGCTTGGGTCCGAGTGCCTGCAGGACTTGCAGGTGAGAGAGATTTGTCCTGACTACCAGCAGGCTGGGACACAGGAAAACTTCAGCTACAAGTGTGTAACATGTTGGGATCTTCCTCTCTATCAGCTAGTTTTGCTGTGTAAACACACTTGTCTTAAACTCAGAGGCTTAAACAACAGTGGTGTATTGTTACTCATAGTTGTGTGGACTGTCGGGATTGGATAGTCTTCAGTAGATTTGCATGTATGGGTCCTCAGTGAGATCACAGGATAAATTATACCCTTTTATTTATTTTTTGTATTTTGATGCATTGAGGTATTGGGGACTTGATAACCCTAATGAATAACTCTCCTTTGAGTTAATTCCCTTCACTCCTTTATGCAGCACCCACACCCCGGGCTAGATTCCCCTGCCTAAATCACCCCAGAGCTAGGCAGTCAGTGGCAGACAGTTACAGCTGGAATGACCCAAACTCCCCAACCCTGAACCTGCTTTCCCTACTGTACCTTTTTCTTCCCCTGAAAGCCACAAGAAAGGTCTTACCCTTCCTTGTTTTATCATTATCCCTTCTGTCTTCAGACTAGTTGTGGTATTCCCCTGCATGGTCCCCTGGGTGACCTCTTGGGAGCTGTGAGAAACAGATGATTTTCAATGGCAGTTGACTTCTGATCTTATCAGTTAGCCTCATTCTCTGAATAATAATGGAACCAATATTAAAACAAAAGAAAACAACAACAATAACAAAAAAACCCACCACAATAACAACAACAACAACAACAACAATATTACAGCAGTAGCAAGATGGCTGGACCTTTCCTTCTATGGTCTTTCATCCTCCAGGAGGCTAGCCTGGGCTTCTTTCCACATATTCTTCATGCCCTTAGCAGCAAGAAGGGCCAGAACTTGATGCACAAGCACCTCTTTACTCTCCTTGTGCCACACTAGGCTGATGTCCTATTTGGTCAGAGCCTTCTTTATGCCCAAGCCCAGAATCAAACAATAGAAAATGAATATGGCAACCCTTAATGGAAGGGACATCAGATCAGAGTATAAAGGGCTGTGTATATAGGGACAGGAAGAGTCCACCCTGTTCTACTCTTCATGGCTCTGGGCAAGTGTCTTTTCTATCTGTTAACCTCATTCTTGTCATCTTTATAGTGGAATGATAGTTCTGTTGCTGTCAGAAGTGCCAAGATTGTCAAAATGTCGGAACTGTGGCGTGACATGATGATATAAAGATGTGTTGTTGCCTGGCATCCATACCCCAGCATCTTGTTAAAGAAAGTGCTGGGTGTTTGGATTTTAAGAATGATTTTCTTACCTTAAGAAATGTTCCTAAGAAATTATTTTGTTATTATAGAACTTAATTTTCTATAATTTAAGTTGATATTATATTTTAAAATTGTTACACTTATTTTTTTTGTGTGTGCACGTACATGCACACATGTGCATAGCATGTTGCCTGTGTGGATATCAGAGGTTCACTTGTTTAAGTTGATTCTCTCCTTCCACCATGTAGGTCCTGGGGATCATCAGGCTTGGTGGCAAGTGCCTTACTTGCTGAACCATCTTGTTGGCCCTAGATTGGAAATGTCTTCACAAGTTCCTGACAAAATACTATACTTTCTTCTTACATAAATTATGTATTACTTAGAGTACTAGCTGGGATTCTTGATCCCATCTGTCAATTTCCCAATTCTAGATCCCGAGAGAAAATCTAAATGTTCCAGTTTGCATGTGGTAAACCTGTCCAAACATACCCTCAAAGGGGCGGCTCAGTGTAGCAAATGCTGTGTATTTTGACCCCATTTGATTAAGCTAAATGGATACCATAATCACAATGCAATCAGAAGACTGTAAAAGCTACTTGTGAATAGCCACTGGGCAGGTGTCTTGCCTTTGACTTTTTTGGTTGCTCCTGACTTGTTCTGACTTCCTTGTGGTCCCTAGGCGCCTCCTGGGTCTTGGTCTGTCTGCAGGTTTTTTTTTTATTTTATAATTTGATTTAATTTTACATATCAGCCACGGATTCCCCTGTCCTCCCTCCTCCCACCACCACCCCCGCCCTCCCCCCAGCCCACCCCCCATTCCCATCTCCTCCAGGGCAAGGACTCCCCTGGGGATTCAGCTCAACCTGGTAGATTCAGTCCAGGCAGGTCCAGTCCCCGCCTCACAGGCTGAGCAAAGTGTCCCTGCATAGGCTCTAGGTTCCAAACAGCCAGCTCATGTACTAAGGACAGGTCCTGGTTCCACTGCCTGGGTGCCTCCCAAATGGTTCAAGTTAATCAACTGTCTCACTTATCCAGAGGGCCTGATCCAGTTGGGGACTCCTCAGCTATTGGTTCATAGTTCATGTGTTTCCATTAGTTTGGCTATTTGTCCCTGTGCTTTTTCCAATCTTGGTCTCAACAATTCTCACTTATACAATCCCTCTTCTTTCTTGCCGACTGTCTACGGCCATACCACCCTGAACGCGCCCGATCTCATCTGTCTGCAGTTTTTAAATATCTTGTTTTTTCATCTTTCCATTTGGTGCTTTCCATCTGGAATTGCTAGACCTGTTTCTGAACTCTTCCAAAAGACCTTTGCTCACATACACCTTCCCAGCAATTCTGAATTTTGTTGACACTTGTGGTATACACTAGCCATCCTAACTGACACCTTTGGGTTTAATCTGAAGCCTTGGTCTACCTACTCCACTATAAAATGTAAGAAATTAGACAATTTATGTGTTTTTCTCTGGCCAGTCCATATCTTCCCTTGAGGTAAGTTAACATGTCTCCAAATAAACCAGTATTATTTGTTACTTTGTCCCTTCACATGGATCTAAGGAATAAAGTGGGATGCAGAAAAAAAAAATCTAGCATAGATTTGCGCTAGATATCTGTAATAGACACATGTGGTCTTTTCTTTTGGGGCTCTTCATTAGTGATAGATGCATCCCTTAAATACCAGGATGGTCATAAATTCCCTTTCTCAGTCGCTGGCCTCTTGGGGTATGTGTGACTTACACTTGGCCAATTGTAAGCTCTCATCTTAAGCTTTGGATCTTAAGTGGATATCACAGGCAGTGGTCACATCATGAACAATCCATGCAGGATCTGTGGACAGTTTGGGAGTAGAGTTTCTCTGGCACCTGCTACACCAAGTGATGTAACCCATATACCTCAGTGGCCACACCTGGATGTCTTTTTACCGCTTGCTCTGCCTGCCCCCTCTGTTTTCTATCTTTTGAAATTGGTTCTTATCGTGGTTTAATAGGGAAGGCCCCCATAGACTCATGTGTTTGGTTAGCCCATAAGGAGAGGCACTATTAGGAGGTGTGGCCTTATTAGGGTAGGTGTGGCCTTGTTGGAGGAAGTGTGTCACTGTAGGGGCAGGCTTTGAGGTCTCCTATGCTCAAGCTACATCCAGTGTGACAGTCTCCTTATGCTGCCTACGGATCCAGATGTGGAACTCTCAGCTCCTTCCCCAGCACCATGTCTGCCTCCATGCCATGATGATTATGATAATGAACTTAACCTCTGAAACTGTAAGCTACTCCCTATTAAATGTTTTCCTTATAAGAATTGCCATGGTCATGGTGTCTTTTTACAGCAATAACTAAGGCAGTTCTTAATTTTTCTGATAGTTCCAGAAAACAGCACAGTGACCTCTAAATAGACATCTTTTTCTGTATCCGTGAATTGCAGTAAATTTTTGTCACTATTTTTTTTTTTTGTATGTGATATTTTAGATTGGGGAATTTTTATTTTATTTTATTTTATGTATTCAAAAAACTGATTGATATAGGCCACAAAACACAGGTAGGTGCTTAAGGGAATAACAGACTGATGAATAGTGTCTTCCATTCATCAAGGGCAGACCAATTCACAGGTGGAGCACCGAGCCCTTTGTATAGAGATCTTGTTTCATTTTTACGCTCGTAGGTGAGAGAGTCTTTTGCTCTCTTCAGACTTGGTTCTGAGACGCTTTTATGAGTGACACTGCTTTCCCAGCATCCCCGGGAAGGTGTTTCTGTGAGATATATACCTAGAATGCAACCACTGAGTCACAACACACCGGTCATTTACCTTCACTGATGTTCACCTGTAAGCTACTTTGGCAAATTCCCGTTTTTACTAACACTTCTCTGAGATTCCTGTTTTAGTTCATTCGTGGATCTTGACCAGTGTGGGATATCTGGGACCTCCTGTCAGGCGTTCAGTAGTCTCACTTTGCAGCTTTGTTTGGGTTGCTGTGATGACCAATGAGCCTTAGCATCTTTAAAAATGCTTTTATTTTAAACGTATTGAACAAATAGTGCTGGAATTCCCACATTTTCCTCGCCTACACTCCAGCACAGGTTCTTTTAATTTCAACACCTTGCACCAGTGTAGCATGTGTTTGAGAACAAACGCCTCTGTTAATGACTCATTACTAACTAAAGCCTGTGATTTACACTGTTTTGTTTTGGGTGTGGGTATTCCTGTGGGTTAGGGCAGGTGCATGATGTGCATGTTCACCACAGCAGCACATAGATGCAGAACCTTTTATTGCCCTGGAAATCGATCCATCTTCACTTTCACGTCTTTCACAAGCACTGGCCTTTTGTTTGTTTGTTTGTTTGTTTTCTTTCTGTCTCTATGGTTTTGTCTTTTTAGGGATACCATGTAATGGGCCTCACACTGTAGAGCAGATCTTCAAATTGGCTTCTTTCATTAGAAATGGATAAGATCTCCTAGGTAGACTGGGTTGGGGGAGGGGAGGGTATGAGGGATGAGAACATAAGGGAACGGGATGGTCTGGTAGTAGGGGAAGGACGGAGCAGGAGAGCAATGAAAGAGATATCTAGATAGAAGGAGCCATCGTGGGGTTGGGGAGAAACCTGGTACTAGGGAAATTCCCAATGGTCCACAAGGATGACTCAGCTAAGACTCCTAGCAATAGTGGAGAGGGTGCCTGAACTGGCCTTCCCCTGTAATCAGATTGGTGACTACCCTAATTGTCTTCATAGAGTCTTCATTCAGTGACTGATGGAAGCAGATGCAGAACTCCACAGTTAGGCACTGGGCCGAGCTCTGGGAGTCCAGTCAAAGAGAGGGAGGAGGCATTGTTTGCAGGGGTTGGGGGGGGGGTGTGTTCAAGATCATGATGGGGAAACCCACAGAGACAGCTGACCCCAGCTAGTGGGAAGCTCACGGACTCTGGGGATGATGGTTGGGGAATCTGCGTGGCACCGAACTAGGCCACCGAATGTAGGTGACAGTTGTGTGGCTTGATCTGTTTGTGGGGCTCCTGGCAGTGGGATCAGGAGCTATTCCTGGTGCATGAGCTGGCTTTTTGGAGCCTGTTCCCTATGGAGGGACACCTTGCTCAGCCTTGAAGCAGTGGGGAGGGGCTTGGTCCAGCCTCAACTTGATGTGCCAGACTTTGCTGGCTCCCCATGGGAGCCTTACCCTCTCTGAGGAGTGGATAGGGGGTGGGGTTGAGGGAAGGTGAGGGAGGAGAGCAGGTAGAGGGGAGGGAAGGAGAACCTTGGCTGGTATGCAAAATGAAAAAAAAATTAGAATAAAAAAAGGATTAAGCCAGGCGGTGGTGGCGCACGCCTTTAATTCCAGCACTTGGGAGGCAGAGCCAGGTGGATCTCTGTGAGTTCAAGGCCAGCCTGGTGTACAGAGCGAGATCCAGGAAAGGTGCAAGGCTACACAGAGAAACCCTGTCTCAAAAAACCAAAAAAAAAAAAAAAAAGGATTAAAACAAAACAAAACAAAACAAAAAAGGAATATGTGGATTTCCTCTAGGTCTCCTTGTGGCATTTTTAAATCACCAATTGGTGTTGCACTATTCGACTTTGTGTCCCACGGTTTATTCTTTCACATACTGAAGGACACCTTAGTGGCTTCCACATTTTGGCAATTATATATATTTAAAAGCCGCTATGAACAGCACAAGGGCCGGCTTTTGTGTGGCAGGATTTCTCAGCTCATTCTAGTCAACACCAGAGAGTGGGGCTTCTGGACCGTGAAATAAGGGCACACAGTGCTGTAAGAAGCCGCCAGATTCCCTTCCAGAGAGCTGCACGCCTTCTCTTCCTTGGTGATGTGGCCGCCTGTGGCTTCACACCCTCATCGGCGTTTACCATTGTTGGGTTTGGATTCCAGCCATTCTAATACACAGCCAGTGTGTCTTGTTCTAGTTTACAATCCTCCGGGGACATATGAATTTGAGAATCTTTTCATGTGCTTATTTGCCATCTGTATGTCTTTATTGATGAGCTGTTTGATTGGGACTTGGCCTGTTTCTAAACTGTTTTTTATTGCTGAATTTAAGGGCTTTTTGTGTATTTGGATAGGAGACATATCTTCTGCAAATATCTCCCTCATTTGGTGGCCTGTTTCTTTCTGTCCTTAATGATATCTAGATCAAAAACTCTTAGCTTTAATCAAGTCCAACTTATCAATTAAAAATACAGTTTGTGTGTGTGTGTGTGTGTGTGTGTGTGTGTGTGTGTGTGTGTGTGTGCAGTGTCCAGTGTGCATGGGGAAATCAGAGGACAATTTGCAGAACTTGTTTCTCTCCTCTCCCCTGTGGGTCCTGGGATCAATCTCAGGTAGTTGACCTCTGGCCCCCCATATGCACATGAATAGGTGAATGCACCCACACACATATAAAACACACACACACACACACACACACACACACACACACACACCTCAATTTATCTGGAAGTTCTTTGGAATTTCCTATGCAGGTAAACATAGCTATAATAACAATGGTATGTCTTTTTTTAATACATATGCTTTTATTTTTATTACTTGTAATGATGTGTAGTTATGTATGTCTGCATGTGGGTACAGGTATGTACATATGAGTGCAGATACCTGCAGAGGCTAGAGGCATTGAATTTCCTGTACTGTAATTACGGACAGATATGAGCCACCTGATATGGGCATAGGAACTGAACTCAGGTCCTCTGGCAGAGCAGAAAGTGCTGTTAGCCTCTGGCCATCTCTCCAGAATCCACCCACTTTTGTTTTTACTCTTCTGCAGTGTGTAGAGCTTAATAAGGTAACATTGGCACACACCTTCAACTTGTACCTGGTTTTAAAGGGAATGCTCTCAATGTTCCAAATTATGTGCTATGATATGGTCTAAGTTCTTACCGAAGACCTTTGTCAGTCCAGGGGAATCTCCTTCTTTTCCTAAATTGTCAAAGTGCTTTTGTCTTTTTTTATTTTATTTTTTATTATTATTATTTGTTGTGGAATATTCCTTTACACTGTGTGAAGATATGTCACTGTGATTGGTGGGCAGGATTTTCAGGGCAGAGAGAACTCTGGAAAGAAGAAGGCAGAGCCACCAGCCAGATGGAGAGGAAGCAGGATGGGTAATACAGAGATGAGGTAATAAAGCCACAAGGCAGAAAGTAAATCAATAGAAATGGGTTAATTTAAGTTATAACAGCTAGTTACAAACAAGCCTAAGCTATTGGCTGAGCTTTCATAATTAATAATGTCTCCATGTCATTTTTGTGAGCTGGTGGCCCAAAGAAATCTCTGTTTACAATTATCATTATTATTATTTTTTTATTTTTTGCATCCCAACCACAGTTTTCCCCCTCTCCTCTCCTCCCAGTACCTCCCCTCACCTCCCCTCTGCATCCCACCATCTACTCCTTCTCTGTTTCTCTTTAGAATAGGACAGGCCTCCCATGGAAATCAACCACACATGGCATATCAAGTTGTAGTAAGACTAGGCACCTCTTGTATTAAGGCTGGGCCAGGCAACCTAGTAGGAAGAAAAAGGTCCCAAAAGCAGGTAACAGAGTCAGAGATAGCCCCACTCTCACTGTTTAGGAGACCCATAAGAAGACAAAGCTATACAACCGTAACGTAAATGCAGAGTGCCTAGGTCAGTCCCATGCAGGCTCCCTGATTGTTGGTTCAGTCTCTGTGGGTTCCTATGAGTCAAGATTAGTTGACTCTGTGGGGTTTCTTGTGGTGTCCTTGATCCATCTGGCTCCTACAATCCTTCCTCCTCCTCTTCTACAGGATTCCCTGAGCTCAGCCTAATGTTTGGCTGTTAGTCTCTGCATCTGATTCCATCAGTTGCTAGATGAAGCCTCTGATGATAATTGAGCTAGGAATGAATTTAAGAGTATAGCAGAATGTCATTAGGAATTATTTCATTGGTATTTTTTTTTCTTAGCTAGTCATGTTTGGTTCTATCCTAGGACCTTGGGCTATCTAGCCTCTGGGTCCTGATCCTCCAGGCAGTGTCAAGGGTGGGGTCCCTCTTGTGGTATGGGTCTCAAGATGGATCAGTCAGTGACTGGCCACTCCCACAATTTCTGTACCACCTTTATCTCAGCACATCTTATAGAAAGGACAAATTGTAGGTTGAAGGTTTTATGGGTGGATTAGTGTCCCAATCCTTCTGCTGGAAGTCTTGCCTGGTTACAGGAGATGGCCACTTCAGGCTCCATATCCCCCATTACTAGGAGTCTTAGCTGGGTTCATCCTCATAGATTCCTGGGAGTTTTCATTGCACTAGGTTTCTAACTTGTCCCTGAGATACACCCCCCAATTCCATTTGTCTTTCCCAGTACTCTCTCTGTCCATCCTCCCCCCACCTGATCCCTCCTGTCCCCCATCTCTACCGTCTCCACCTGTGATGTCTATTCTATTTCCCCTTATCAGGCATCATCCTGCCCTTGAGCCCTTCTTGTTACTTAGCTTCTCTGGGTTTGTGGATTGTAGCATGGTTCTCCTTTACTTTACAGCTAATATCCACTAAGTGAGTACATACCATGTTTGTCTTTCTTGTTTGGGTTACCTCACTCAGGATGATTTTTTTCCAGTTCTATCTATTTGCCTGCAAATTTCATGATGCCATTGCTTTTAGCAGCTGAGTAATACATATTCCATTATGTAAATATACCACATCTTCTTTATCCATTCTTTGGTTGAGGGGCATCTAGGTTGTTTCCAGTTTCTGGCTATTACAAATAAAGTTGCTATGAACATACCTGAGCAAGTGTCCTTGTAGTCTGATGGAACTTCCTTTGGTGTAGTATGATAGAGCATCCTATATTCCCAGGAATAGTATTGCTGGGTCTTAAGGTGGATTGATTCCCATTTTTCTGAGAAGCTACCATATTGATTTCCGAAGTGGCTGTACAAGTTTGCACTCCCACCAGCAATGGAGGAGTGTTCTCCTTACTCCATAACCTCAGCAGCATGAGCTGTCACACGTGTTTTTGATCTTAGCCATTCTGACAGGTCTAAGATGGAATCTCACAGTCATTTTGATTTGCATTTCCCTGATGGCTAAGGATGTTGAACATTTCTTTAAGTGCTTCTGGGGCATTTGAGATTCCTCTATTGAGAATTCTCTGTTTAGATCTGTATTCTATTTTTAAGTTGAATTATTTGGTTTGTTTTTTGTTTTTTTTTGTTTTTGTTTTTGTTTTTGTTTTTCGAGACAAGGTTTCTCTATGTAGTTTTGGTGCCTGTCCTGCATCTCACTCTGTAGACCAGGCTGGCTTTGAATCCACCTGGCTCTGCTTCCCGAGTGCTGGGATTAAAGGTGTGCACCACCACCACCCAGCTGAATTATTTGGCTTTTTTGATGTCTAGTTTCTTGAGTTCTTTATGTATTTTGGAAGTTAGCCCTCTGTCAGATGTGGGGTTGGTGAAGATCTTTTCCCATTCTGTAGGCTGCCATTTGTCCTATTGACAGTGTCCTTTGCCTTACAGAAGCTTTTCAGTTTCATGAGGTCCCATTTATTAAGTGTTGCTCTTAATGTCTACACTATTGCTGTTTTGTTCAGGAAGTTGTCTCCTGTGCCAACATGTTCAAGGCTATTCCCCACTTTCTCTTCTATCAGGTTCAGTGTGTCTGGTTTTATGTTGAGGTCTTTGATCCACTTGGACTTGAGTTTTGTGCAGGATGATAAATATGGTTCTATTTTCATTCTTCTACATATCACCATCCAGTTAGACCATCACCATTTGTTGAAGATGCTTTCCTTTCCCATTGTATGATTTTGGCTTCTTTGTCAAAAATCAGGTGTCCATAGGTGTGTGAATTTATGCCTGGGTCTTCAATTTGATTTGAATCCATTGATCCACCTCTCTGTTTTTATGCCAATACCATGCGGTTTTTATTACTATGGCTCTGTAGTAGAGCTTGCAATCAGGGATTGTGATACCTCAGGAAGATCTTTTATTGTACAGGGTTGTTTTAGCTATCCTGGTTTTTTTTGGTTTTTCCATATGAAGTTGAGTATTGTTCTTTCAAGGTCTGTAAAGAATTGTGTTTTGGGGAGAAAGCATGTTCCTGCCCAGTACCATGACGGACTGAGCAGGGTCAAGAGACCCACATGCAGGCCTGCCCCAGGCTTCAAGGAGAAAGCTACTTCTCCCTCTCCTTATCTGTGGTGCCAGGCAGATAGGGCACTATTATGGTGAGCAAATGTACAGTGTGTTATGAGAGAGAGAGAGAGAGAGAGAGAGAGAGAGAGAGAGAGAGAGAGAGAGGCATATCTGAAGAGGCGAAAGTGGTGAATAGTGGGCTGAGGTGGGTGGCTTGATTGCCACCCAGGGTCATGGTGATGTCTGGTCCTGGGCTGCTGCTGGGGCCAATGTCTAGGTTTGTGGTCCTGATGCAGCTACTGTGTTGATGTCTGAGGCTCCTGATACCACCAGAGACAGAGAGGATAGGGCTGTTCAGAGTTGGCCCCATACATCACTGGATGCAACACTAGGGAGAACTGATCCTATCCCTCATTGGCTGAAGCACCCAGGAGAGAGGGTCCTACATCTCATATAGGCAGCACAATAGAGCTGACCCTGTTTGCAGGGGCATGGGCAAACTGGCCCTGAGGGCGTGAGAATGGGAGAACAGGTTGTGCCTCTCTTGTCTGCCATGTGGTGGCATGGGTGAGGGAAAGCTGCCCCTCTCCCCTTATCCCTAGACACATGCAACAGGTGGCCTATTTGACTCAACCTCTCACCAGCTGCAGCACTCAGGAGAACAGGCCCTGTGCCTTGCCTGGGCAGCACAGTAGAGTTGACCCTGTAGACAGGGGCAGAGGTGAGCCAGCCCTGAGGGCATGGAAGGGGCATAGCTGGTACTACCTTCCTCATCTGCAGTATGGTGGCAGGGATGAGGGAAAGATGCCCTCCTCCCTTGCCGCTACTACCTCCAGTTGTTGAGGGAGCTGACCCTCCCCTTTACCAGCTCAAACACTTGGGAAAGCAGGCCCTGCACCTCATCTTGGCAGAACAGCAGTGGAGCTGACCCTGTTGGTGGAGGGGAGGGCACAGATGAGCAGGCCCTGAGTCTCCAAGATCACAAGCATGGGAAATCTGACTCTGCCCCTCATCAGCCACATGTCAGCATTGATGAGGAAGAGATGCCCTCCCCCAACCCCTCAATGCCTAAGGCAGGTGGTAGAGCTGGACCCAAGGTCATAGAGTGGGAGAGCTGCCCCTGTCCCCCACCATTTGCAGCACTTGAGAGAGTGGCCCTTACACCTCACCTGGGCAATACAATAGAGAGAGCCCTGAAAGTGTAGGTGTGGGAGAGCCGACTCGGAGGATACTAAAGCAGGATAATTAGCCCCTTCCCTTGCTCATCCCTGCAAGGGTGAACTAGCAAGGACAATGCTGGAGAGCTCACCCTGATGGTAAAGACAGGAGAGAGCTGACAGGCTGACCAACCCTGCAACTACCCAGGCCCAGAACTGGGGTTATGAGTTGGCCCACCCCAACATTCACCCCATCTATGATCTCCTGGAGCATGTGAAGAGACCGGTTCTGCAGATCCAAAGCTGTGGGATCTCCATGAAACAGGACAATAACAGGATATCGAAGAGGAGTCCCAGTGAGGGCCCAGCAGGATGTTTTTTTCTCTCATTTTCTGTTTCCTCTCTAGTATTCTGGCCTGAGTAGCCTGTTTAGTTCTGGTGACCAGCAAGTCTTCAGGTCCGGTAGTGTATCCCTGTTGTGGAATATTATTTTAAGGTGTGTTACTTTTGTTTATGTTGCATTTGTTTCACTCTGTGAAGCTGTGTTACTGTGCCTGTGTAAAACACCTGATGGTCTAATAAAGAACTGGTTAATAGCGAGGCAGAAGAAAGGATAGGCGTGGCTGGCAGGCAGAGAGAATGTATAGGAGAAATCCAGGAGAAGGGCAGATGAAGTAGCCAGAGAACGGGGAGGACTCTGGGGGCCAGCCACCCAGCTATACAGCCAGCCACAGAGTAAGAATAAGATTTACGGAAGTAAGAGAACAGGAAAAGCCCAGAGGCAAAATATAGACAGGATAAATTAAGGAAAGGGGGCTAGAAACTAAGCCAAGCTAAGGCCGGGCATTCATAAGGAATAATAAGCCTCCATGTGTGACTTATTTGTGAGCTGGGTGGCAGACCCCCCACAAAAGAGTAAAATACCACCACCACCATGTCCCTGGCAGGATTTTGGCAGCCTGTATGACCTCTGGGCTCTGGGGTTCTGGGGACTGGTGTGGCCTCTGGGGTTCTGGATACTGATGTAGCCTCTGGGGTTCCAGGTACCTGGGGTTTCTAGTACTGGCATGGCCTTACACAGTAGAGTGGGTGTTTTCTGCGGAGTTGTAGGTCAAGATAAGGAGCCCAAGGGAGGGGGTGCTGTTTGGGACTGGGGTTCCTAGTACCTGTGTGGCCTCTGTAGTAGAGCGAGAATATTCTACTGGAGTTGTTGACTGGGATCAAGGTGCTTTTGCCTTTAACACAAAAGTTTTCTATCAAATGCTATTACTGTGTTAATGGGTTATCATTAGAGCTTTCTTTGAAAGATTGTATCACTAATTGCTAAATTCTTGCCCGTTTTTAAGGTCCTGGAAGGCCTCTGTAGTAGTTCCCAACTTCTTGTCATACAGAATCCTTTCTCCTCTCCTACTCAATAGCTAATCTGCCTGCGGATGGGGACTGTACATTTCAAGCATGTGTCCCTCAGTGCCCAGTGCACTGGCATGTGGTCATGTTAACAACATGTCGGCTCAGTCCTGCGTCTTTATTATGACAGCTACTAGTTCTGGTTGTGTAGTTTCTTGATTACATGTCTTTGCTTCTCCAGTGGACTAGACTCTTCAAGGGCATAGTCCACATCTGATTATTGTCATTATTACTCTAGGACCCATTCCATGACCTGTTCCTTGCTGTCTTTGGTAAACTCTCTTTCTCCTCTTAGACTTCTAGCAGTGGCCAACTTCTCTTTAAGGTCCCATTTGAAGTTTGCTTTATTCTTAGCCACAGGGACCCAGGCAAGGTATGTGGGCTAAGGACAAAGGAATTTGGTCCTTTGCTCCATAGCAACTTTTAAGAAGTGATTTTGCAATAGTCTGGGCTTAGCTGGCCTGGAGTAGAGGATGAGGAAAGAAGCCATAAAGAGTATTCTTTTGTGCTATGGAAACTGAAGCAAGAACAGGGCCAGCAGCCAGGCAGTCAGCCACTATGAGTCTTTGCCCTCTGTACAGCCCAGTTGCATACGTATTCTCTCCACTCTGACTGTTGGGAGCTTTCTAAATCATCTGTAAGATCACCCAGCTCTCCTCCTTAAATGATTAAATGGATTGCTATGCCTTGAGGAGAACATTCTCATAGTTTTTAAAAATGAGTTTAGATCTTCAGGAGCCTCAGTCTTGCCTGTTCTGGAGAGGGATCTGAGTCTCATTGCTGACCCTTTAGAATTTATTTCTTACCTTGAAAGAAGGAAATCCACATTTGACAAGTTAAACAGCCATACAAGGCTATCTATTCACTCATCTACACACTTACCCTAACATCCATTCACTTAGTATTTAAGTATGAGGCAGGTACTGTACTCAGCACTGAAATGCTGAGATGCTGCCTCTGTCTTAGGGTGGTGCATGGTTGAGTTGAGAGGGTTGCCTGTGTTGACATCTCCAGGACAGTGTAGTAAGCATGATGGGCAAGATATGCTTTCAGGTACCAGAGAACAAAGAGACACAGTGGGCCTCTGGGAGTCGCTGAATGGATTAATAGGGGACATAGATCTGGTGCAGCAGCTCATTACCAGGATAAGAGGGAAGGGTATGTGCAAAGCTATGGGAACTTAAGGAGCAGGAAGAGTCTGGGGTATGATCATTAGGGTTTAAAGACAGGATTAGAGATAAGAGAAGAGGAGAAAGGAGGAAGAATAGGCAGGAAGGAGTCTCATAAAGATCTTAATTCACTCTGGAAAACTATGAGTTTTATCCTTAGGACATAGAAATCCATTTAACCATCTATGCAGGAGAGTCAAAGGATGCTTTTGATGATTTAGAAAGCTCCAATCAGAGTGGAGAGGGTAGAGAGAAGAAAGTAGGATTTTCCTTTTCTCATTTGTAAAGTGCAGACGTTGGATAGACCTCTCTTCCTGTTCTGCCAACTTAGGATGCCACACACTTGCCACTCCACTACTCTTTCAATCACTACTGTGCTTGCATTTTCCAGGTCATGATAACCCTATTCACTGCCTGACTGCATCCTTCCAAGGTCCTTTTCATCCACCAGAAGCAGAACTCATGGAAAGAAGGGACAAGACCAAAAATAAGCAGAATATTAGAACAGGAAGCAGGGATAAGCATTGAGGAAGATGGTAACAGCCAAGAAAACCCAGTGTTGAAACAACAGATCTGATGAGTAATCTGAGCGACAGAAAGGAAACAACTGAAGAGAAATGCATCAGTAAGTTCTTCCTGTGTAACAAATCACTGCCAATCTTAGTGACTTACCACAGTCGCTTTTGTGTAAAGATCAAGTGGGAGGCACTGTTGATCTGGGGTAGGCTCAGTTGATCTCAACTGACCTTGTTTATGCTGGAAGGTCAGCTGAGGCCTTGTTGGCCCCCATCTTTCAGGAATGAGAGTTGTCTAGATTTCAGCTGGAACAGGGGAGCCCATGCGGCCACATGTTTGCCATTGATCATTGATCTTGTTTACATGGTACTGTGGTTTGAGTAAGTCCTCGGCAAGATTCATAGTGAAATTTTATTCCCACAGTGGTTATAAGAGAGGGGCCTTTAGGAAGTGATGCAGCCATTAAAGGCCCTGTCTTACGAATGAATGAATGAATGCCCTTATGAAAGAAGCTTCAGAGATAACTCATCTCTGGCCTTTTCACTTTCCACTCTGAGGACACAGCAAAAAGATACCACCTTGGAAGCAGAGAGTGGTCCTCACCAAACCAATGCTTGAACCTTCAGCTTTGATTTCTAGCCCCTACAATTGTGAGAAATGTGTTTGTTCTTTATAAATTCATTAGCGCAGCACAAATGGACAGTTACATGCTGGTGTCAGGATTCAGAGAGGCAGGCTGGGAGGGAGAGACAGACAGACAGACATGGGGGGGAGGGAGGGAAAAAGGAAGGAAGGAATGAAGGAAGGAAGGATGAAAAGGTAATAATATGTCACAAGGCCCACCAAGAGTCAAGGACAGAGAAATGAACTCCAGCTATCCATGGGAGATGCTGCAAGGTACCATTAGAGATGGTCTAGACAGAAGGAGGAATGGGAGACTGGGGCCATCTTTCTTCTCAGTCTACTTAAGTGCATCCTCCGGCTCACATTATTCACATCCCTCCCCTAAGTACATATGCTCATTCTCATTCTAGCTTCCCACCACTAATTCACATCAAATTAGGACATCAAATTGGAAATCTAAGGGCTTATGATTGATATTACATTCCAACAAGACTTCTCCAATGTGGCTCCTCTTCATTTGGAGATGCAAAGGCCAAGAAGGGAAGCTACCTGACTGGCACAGCCCAGAAGTGCGTTGATGGGCAAGGGAAAGGCTAAACATAGTGCCTCACAGTTGCTAAAAGGAGGGGAATTGGAAAAGGACAACTCAGGCCATACTGAAAACCAGTGAGGCTCATGTTGAGAGGTCTTTCTGTGTAAGATGGGAATACTTTATCAGGTCCAAGTTTTGATTCTCGAGGTGGCTGCCTAGTCCATCTCTTTCCATTGGTTCCTGGGTCTTCTCTCAGAAACACCCCATTGGATGACTTTATTTTTTTCTAGGTTGCTGTTTCAACTTCATTCTTGGGCCTGCTAATTTCAGGACCAGAGACCATTTGTCAGTGGAAATGACCATAGAGGATGGCTGGATCTTAATGAAGGCCAACAGCACTGTCATATTATAGCATCACTGAAAGCCCTGTAAGTTTCTTATGAATCTGATTTAAGTCAAATATAGCTGACAAAAATTACACCTATAATTATTTTCCAAGTATTGTAAGACATATTTATGGTTACTTTTGGTCTTTAAAATTCCTCAGAGTCATTTTTTTCTAGATGAAAGGGGTCAACAACTTCACCCTGGCCATGTCTTAACAAAGGCTCTTCCACTCATACTTCATGTCTTCAGGGGAAGGAACACAGAAGTCCCATTGACTTGAAGACTCCCACCTGGGCAGTGACAGTCCCTCTAGTCAAAACTGAGAAGTTGTGATGTCTATAGCAGTTCCTCTCACAAGTAGGCAGGATAAGTTTTGCCTACAGTGTGCTAAGAGAGTTACTTGGAAAATTCCATCTCAGACTCAAACTCCTCTTTTACATCTCCCATTCCTTAAGTTCCTTTAATAGAGTCTAATTGCTCTGGGTTAATTATTAATCTGTCACAGGGCATCCACCATGCACAGCCATTGCCATGGATAATGTATGTTTATTGCTTAGCTTGGTGCTTGGCCCTTAGCAAGGGCTCAGCAAATCTTTTCTTGCTCCAGCACACTTCTGCTCTCTCTGAGGGTCCTCCCTTCTTGCAGTTCTGTTACATGGGCAGCCTCCATGACTTCTATGTGAGTGACTTGATTGGTTCTTTAAATATTTATTAAATGGCTAGTATATGCTAGCTAGGCATTGTCTATAGGTACTGGGGCTCTGGCCCTGAGTTGAGGCTCTTCTTTTATGGAGCTTACAGTCAAGTATGTGGGGTGGCAGTAGGGGTAATCAGTAGAGTGTATGTAAACAACTCCTAAAATACTTAAAAAAGACAGTGGAAACTAGCGAGGGGGCTGAGACTGGGCAGCTGGGCAGCCCCAAGGACTGGTAACAGCTGAGTGTGGGAAAGACAAGATGAACAAAGGGAGTCTGAGGACAATGGGGCTTCTGGGCCTCCTCCACAGTTTTGCCCGATGACTACAGAAAGGACACTTTAGTTCAGACAAACAAATAAATCTAGAGAAATATGACCTGTCATAGCCAACGCAACGCGGTTAGTCACGATTCCCTCAAGGGTCAGAACCATGGACTTGAGTATCAGGAACCCTTAGACCTATGCTAGCATAGCCCCACTTTCTGTTCCCTCCCTGGGCCTCTGTTCCCAGGATTCTATCTGAGAGGTGAGCCTACATGCCGTCTGCCCACCTGTGGCTTCAGGAAATGAGCAGCACCTTCCATGGGAATGTGAACAGAGCTCCAGCGAGACTGATGGTTGAGATTCCCCAATGTCTCACTGCCAGATGTCCATTTCCCTGCCCAGCTGTGCAGCCTTCCTGCCTCCTTCACTGGGTTCCAGCTCTGGGCTATCTTTTCTTTTGAGTCACAGTCCAGATGGTTGGCAAGTCACTATGCCCTTAGTGCCGTGGCAGCCTGGCCTGGGCGCTGTTCCAGAATGTCATTGCTCACTCCCATCAGAAGCTTGAGGACTGCCTGCTGTGTTCCGTGCTTCTAAAACCTCCTTACTCCAGAGGTGGACGTGAGCCCCACCCCCAACAAAGAAGCTGTCTTCAATTGACATTTGCTTGCAACAGAAAAATTAGTTTTCTCCAAATGGAGTCCCATTGGGTGTACAAACCACACTTAAGGGCCAGCAGCAGTAGATGGCCAACATAAAACGAACTCAGTGGTATTTTTTTAATAGACTTTTTGTCTCATATTGCTTTGTTTGGGTCTTTTCTTTTCTTTCCTTTCCTTTTTGATCTTTACTAGTTTTTTTGCCTATATATTATGTTTTCCAATTTCTTGTTTTTTACAGGTTTCGTTTTTGTGTTTGGTGTGTGTTTCTTATACTTTTTCTGTTTTTCTAAAAAAAATCTGTTTTGTTTTTGTTTGTCTATGGTTGAGAGAGAGAGAGAGAGAGAGAGAGAGAGAGAGAGAGAGAGAGAGAGGAGTTTGGTACATGGGGAGGTGGGAAGGGTCTGGAAAGAGTTGAGAGAGGGGAAACAATGATCAGAATATATTGTATGAAATTTGTTTCTCAGTTAAAAAAAGACATTTATAACTCAACTGTTTCCATGGACCCCAAAGTCACACTGAGTGAAAGATGCCAATATGCCAGTCCAGGAGGTACATATGTACTGATTCACTTACATCATTTTCAAAATAAAGGAATGATAGTTATGGATTAAAATAAACAAATAAAACCTCCCCACTCCAAGAACAATAACACACATCAGCAAGAGCCACCACCTATAAACTGCCTACTGTGTGTCTGGAAAGTAGGGCTTCCGTTGAATGCTGACATCAGTCCTGTGCAGTGGACATTGCTGCTGTGACTTTGTACCCTGAGAAGCTGAAGACTAGGAAGGAAGTCAGAGGTGGTACACAAGTCAGTGCTGAAGGTGTGAGCCTCATCCACAAATCCCTGGCTCCCGAAGCCTATTCGTTGCCACTGTACAGTTCTGTAATTCTGCTACTGTCTGCACAGATAGGCAGGCAGCTGGAAGGCCAGGACAAGATGGCATTTGCCTTGACCAGAGACTCTCCATGGAGTGCTCACCTTCACCGTGCACTGCAGTGAAGGAACATTTGAAGAGACTTACTCAAGCTCAGCCAGTGCCTGGGAAAGGATCTCTCTACCAGAGCTCTAGCCAGTCTTGAAGCTGGTAACTCCTTCCTTTCACTAAAGTCATAAGGGCAGTGCTTCCCACATATGCCCAGTAGTTATAATATAAACCTCCCAGGAGCAGAGATGTTCAGCTAGCCATGGGCCTTGGACCACAAGGTACTCAAGCAGCACTGTTTCCTTTCTCTCTGTCTCATGCTGTAACCAGTCACATGCATGTGTGGTAGCTGATGTGGGTTAGGACTGGCCCTGCCTGTGGCAATGCGATAGCTCCCAGTCTCGGTCTCTGACTCTCACCATCTCTCCACTCTGCTATTGCAGTTTCAGCTTCCTCTGAGACTGCTCCTCCTTTTGGTAGATGACGGCTCCAGTAGCAGCAGGGACTATACCCTGTGGAGTGAGTGAGGCACAGCTTTCTAAGACTGCCTATTAAGAGGAAAGTGGCCTGTTTCCCAGAAGTCTCCAGGAAACAATTCCCAGAATCTTGCAGGCTGCAAGAGAATTAACCCATGAAGGTTAAGATCGATTACAGTCCACACACTCTTCTGGTGACTTGCAAGCAATGCCAAGGAGGGGACAGATGTAACACCCTAGGACTTCTATGAGGATAGAGGAACATGGTGACCTAAAAGGTAGTTGCAGTGTTCAAGACTCAGTGTCAAGATGGAGGATCTCTCAGGCTCCTTAAGTATGACCTCTTTGGACCTGCAAATCAACTTACTAATAAGCTCTGAACAAAGGAACCTTTTAAAGGGGGTTATTGTAGGTGGAGTTTCTCTCTGTCCTGGCAGTCAACTCTGTCCTGCCAGCCGATTCCCAAATAACCACACTGAGACTTATTATAAATTATCATTATAATTATAAATGATCAGCCAATAGCTTAGGCTTGTTACTAACTAGTTCTTACAACTTTAATTAACCCGTATTTCTATCTATGTTCTACCACGTGGCTCGGTACCTTATCTCAGAAAGGCAAGTTCATCTCCTTCTCTGTATCTCCTCAGGACTCCTTGATTCTGCCCTTCTTCCCACTGTTCTCTCTGACTTGAAAATCCTGCCTAGCTATTGGCTAGTCAGTCCTTTATTAACAATGAGAACACCACATCTTTACAGTCTACAGAAGGATTATTCCACATCAGGTTATTGTTCTGAAATTTAAGTGCAAGGCTTAAGGGCCAGGGATTGCATAGCTAACTGGACAACCCAGGTGAGTCTCTGTGTTGTGGTCTGGATATGAAGCTTTTCTCATAGACTTATGTGTTTGGACACTTGGCCCCCAGCTAGTAGCACTGTTTTGGAAGATTGTGGAAATGTGGGAGGTGAAGCCTCATTCATGGAAGCCAGTCACTGGCCAGGGTAAGGGTGGTGAGCTTGGGATTTTGTGGCTCAACCTTCCTACCTGTCTGCTCTCCTTCTTTTCCACCAGGGTGTAAGATGGGGAGTACCTGATACACACTCCTGCTACTGTGGAGTCGTTATGCTTTCCCCACCACAATGGAACAAATCCTCTCAAACTGTGAGCCAAAATAAATCCTTCCTCCTTAAGCTGCTTCTGTTAGATATTTGGTCACAACAGTAGAAAAAGTGGTCAGTGCACCCCTATCATACGGTCCCTAACTTCAGCACATCTGTGAAGCTCTCTTTGCCTTTAATGTGACATCGCAGGCTCAGGATTCAAGATCTGGATACCTTTGGGGACTGCGGTACAGTCTACTATTAGGGGTCAAGGGAAAGGAGACCTCGATATGAGTCAGTGAGGAGAAATAGGAGCTAGCCTGCAGAAGCAGAAGGGAAAGAACACTGGAAATGAAATGAAAACTGAACATTTATACATGCCAAACCTGGAGCTGGATGGAGGCTCACTGTGCAGGAAAAGACGCTGGATAGGGCCAGGCTAGGGCCAGGTGGTGAGGGTCTTGTGGTGGGGACTGTGGTCTACGGCCGAGAGACAGCCATTAAAGGTGTGGAGGTCCAGGAGCAGCATGATCAGTGCTGCATCCTGGCCAAACCAGGAATGGACCCCATAGAGCCATGGCTGAAGGAGAGGGGACCTTGATATTGCAGCAGCTACTGGATGGAAATGGACTGGCCTGAGCAGATCAGGTGAATCAAATGAAGTGGAGGGAGTTGAAAAGTGAGAGAGTAAGGCAAGGGGGGGGCCTGGAAAAAAGACTAGTGGTTCATTTCACTTCTTGTTATAACAAAACAGGCGAGGCTGTGTACTCAGAAGAAAAAGACTCAGTTTGGCTTATGTTTGAGCCAGTAGGTAAAGCCATGACCTTGTTGGCAGAGTCCTGAGGCAGTACAGGATGCCATGCAAGACATCAGGGGTGTGTGTGTGCGTGTGCATGTCCATGCGTGCGCGTATCTGTCTGTCTGTCCATCTATCCATCTGTGTCCTTTGATCTCTTTTGTCTGATAAGGTCCTCTCCTAGCTCTATTCTACCAACCTTATCTAATCTTAATTACTTCAAAGGCCCCAGTCCTAAATGCCATAGTCAGGCACAGTGAGGCTGAGGCAAGAGGACTGTTGTAAGTTAGAGGCTAGCCTAAGCTATATGGCTAGACCCTAAATGAAATAATAAGAACTAGTCTGCTCTCTTACTACCTCTTAATGGGGATTCAATCTCAATGTGTATGAACTTTTAGGGGATGCATGCTAGCTGTATACATGGAGTATCTGAAGGGAACAGGGACAGGGGCCAACTTCCCATGGGCATATTGGCTTGAGGTTGTCATTGAGGTCACTTGGGCATCTGGGGAAGCCTAGGACAATAAGGCCTTGGACACAAGAGGGGATGTTGGGATACTGAGCATGTAGGTGGGATGGGAATGTGATCACCTGTCAGATAAGAATTGGGCACAGAGACCATGGCCACCAAGGGAGACTGAAAAGATCTGCTGTAGAGCAAAGAATTTGTTGGCCTCAGTACTTAAGTCTCTGAACACTGGGGTCTTTTTGTTTTAAAAATGTCAAAGGAATGGCTTTTTAATGGTGAAATTTAGGAATGTAATGAGAAAAAAAATCTGAAGTGAGGCGCATCCTAGACTCTGCTCATAGGTGATTGCCTCTCAGTCTCTGGCTGTCAGCTTGTTAGCCTCTATAACACCTGAGCACCTATTTGGATCCAGCAAGGCCCCAGCCACACTTGTCACTGAAGCTGAAATCCTCATGTACCAACATCATGGCTGAAACAGAAAGTAGAGATATAGAGAATGGGCAGGGATGAGCCATCATGCTTCTCCAGTGTCCTGTTACAGTGGCTGGGTGACGCAAACGTTGCCCCAGATTCACTTCCTGCTCTGCCCTCTTTGAGACTCAGCTTGTTAAAGCCAGTATGTGGTGAGGAACTGGAGACCCACTGGGTGGACGCTCTTCCTCTGAGAGGCCTGGGGCGGGTCATCTACCAGCCTGCAGCTGCCTTCTGGTCTCCGTGCAGAGATGACGATCCTCATTGCAAGTGTGGCTTTATAGTCTTGGGAAGCTCTTTCCACATTCATTACTCCCTCAGTCTCCAAACCCGGCAGAAAAGAATAAAAAACCCCATTAGAGATGAGGACCAAGGAATGAATTGCCCAAGACAGGACACAGATCTTCTCGACTTCAATTTCCCTGCCTCTTCCCTCACTATGTGGAGGTCACAGAGCTCAGAACCCACCACACCTGCCTGGCCTGCGGGACTCTCAGCCCACATTACAGGCCTTGCGAATATCTGGGTGCTTGCCAGGTGGCTCTTTCAGGCAAAAGGAAAAGTCCTCAGGAAGTCGGGGGTGGGGGGGTGGGGGTGGGGGGGCACTGACACAGATGATGTCTCACTGCAGCTGCGGGTTGGCTCCATGTGACAGGGCAGATCCTGAGATGTAGCTGAGGACATGTGTCCTGACCTCAAGTAATAAGGCTCAGGCTTTCAGCTTTAAAAAGAGAGCCAAGTAGTGCACAGGACAGACGTGACTCTATCACTTAAGCCTGCCCTGCTATCCATCATGAAACCTCAAGCAGTGGGGCTGAGTATCCTTACCCAAATCCTGAATCTCAGCCCCAGACAACCCTAAGCAACTCTCTTACCGCTACCCAAGATGGAAACACCCCCATCTGTATCCTTATCTACTCTTTACCCAGAACTGTCCTTGCCTGGTCCTTGAGTCTCAGCCAAGCCCTACTCTAACTGTATCATTCAAAATGCCACCTTTCACTCTGTCAAACCCCATCTCATCCCCTGCTCACTCTTAATTTTACCAAAATACCTAACCCCAGCATTTTACTTCCTACCCAAATTACATACCAAATATCACCCACTTTACTGCCACTGAGGCCTTCACTTCTTTCCTGAGCCTTGAGGGGGAGGGTATGAAGGACCTTCTTGTTCACGTTACTGGGAAATTTCATACATGCCCAATGGTTAATGGTGTCTTTGTGAAACTAACAAACTATGTGTGTCTTTTTGTCCACTGTCAGACAAGCTACCTCGGAACACTTTTCATGGCTGGGATCAGGTGTGTAAAGACCTGGTGTGGACTCCTGAGCCTGTCCTTGGTGTCTGTGTCAGAATGAGGGAGTTCATTTTTACAGGGGGTGAGTTGAGCAGCCACATAAGGGCTACAAATGGAGTCCGAGAAAAGTGATGCCATTGACTTATGAGTTGACATGGTGTTGGCGCCGCCTCTGACACAGAGAATGCAGGCACAAGCCATCCGTCTCTTCCAGAAAACAAGAGGCTTGTTTCTCCTGATCTGGTAGTATTCATCAGACCTAGGTGTTTTCGTTTTTTAAAGATTATCTATTTTTATTTTACAGGTGTGAGTGTTTTGCCTGTATGTGTGAATCTACGTACTATCTACATGCCTGGTACCAGCAGAGGCCAGAAGAGGGCTCTGGAGCCCCTGGGACTGGTTGTGAGCCATAGTGTGGGTGCTGGAAACCAAACCCCAGTGTCTGGGAGAACAGCAAGCACTTTTAACCACTGAGCCACTTCTTCTCCAGCCCTATGAATTCCCTGACGCCCTTCTGAGTGACCGACATGCCCAAGCACTTGGTTCTCTGAAAGACGAATGGGGTCTGGGAAGACGAGGTACACTGTAATTGTCCCTGGAAGCACCATCATCAAGTGGCTAAGTGACTCTCCTCTCAACTTGTCTGTGACAACTCTAGCTGTCTTTCTTTGTGAAAATGTAAGCCATATTAGAAATGCTTTCCAGAATGGAAAAATGGTGATATATATATCTGTTTTTTTATTTTATGTGAGTGAGTGTTTTGCATGCATATGTACCATGTTCATGCCTTGCCTGAGGAGGCCACAAGAAAGTATTTGATCCTCTGGAACTAGCGTTACAGATGGTGAGCTTCCAAATGGGTGCTGGGAATCAAACCCAAGTGTTCTGAAAGATCAGCCAGTGCTCTTAACTACTGAACCATTTCCTAAGCCCACAAATATAATAATTAATATATATAAATATTTAAAGATTTATTTTTATTTGTTTATTTGTGTGTGTGTGTGTGTGTGTGTGTGTGTGTGTGTGTGTGTGTGTGTGTTTGTGTTTGAGTGTGTGCTTAGACACAAAGCCTAGAAGAGGGTGTTGGATCCCCTGGAGCCAGAGTTAGAAGCAGAAGAAACATGGTGCTGGGAAGTGAACTCTGGTCCCCTGGAAGAGTAACAAGAACTCTCAACTGCTGAGCCACATCTCTTGTCTTTGCTCATCCCAAACACCATCACCATTGAAAGTTAATGTTTTCCTTTGCTGTAGACCCAAATTAGAATTTTAACTTGCAGAAACTGCTGAGGGATTTTACTCAGTGTTATAGTTAAACCAAATCTTGGGTTAGGCTGTGAAACCTGTTCTGTTTTTAAAGTGCTAGGCACGTTCCAGCCATCACCCTACCCACCTCTCTGGCCTCCCTGTGGTGTGTCTTGTTGCCTGCCTGCATGGGTGAGGAGGCGGAGTTTGGCTGCCCCATGACCTGCCCACACACTGGAGTCTTTCTAACTCCCCCTCTCCTGAGCCCTGAGCCTTATCATATGGGCTGCAGCAGCGGGTATGGGAAGCCAAGGCTGGGGAAAGCCTGGGCTAGATGCTGGCATGGCTGCCTGGGATGGGGCAGAGGCAATGCAGAAACAAGCCTAGCTGCTGTCTGTGGAAGCCAGGTATGGTGGCAGGCTGGCTGGCCGTGACCGCGCTGTTGCGGTGTCCAGAGGCTGTGAGAGCTTGGAAAAGCAGTGAAGGCTTGACTCACTTGTTTTGCTTCTGGCTTGTCAACTGATGGCTGCTCTTTTGTAACCACGTCCCATGCTTGATCCCCATGATCTCATTTCGTTCTTGGAACCATCCTTTGAAGCACGGGCCTACTGCCTGTGCTTTATGACTGAGCCATTAATTAACTTGCCTGAGAGCCCCACAACTCTGGGAGCAGGGCTGGGAGCCGAAAGGTTTGCATTACTTTCCTGCACTCCAGTAAACATGTTACATACAAGTTAGGACAAAAATGGGAGTTTAGTTTGAGCTTTCACTCTCTTTAGTTCTTGAGTGAATTGGGCAAGTGTAGCTAGAGTTTTCCTGCCTGGCCCACAGTCAGGACAAATCTCTCTCACCCGCCAGTCCCCCAGTCGCTCAGACCCAACCGAGTAAACACACAGAGACTTATATTGCTTACAAACTGTATGGCCGCAGCAGGCTTCTTGTTATCTAGTTCTTATATCTTAAATTAACCCATTTCTATTAATCTATAAGTTGCCACATGGCTCGTGGCTTACCGGTATCTTAACATCTCATGGCGGCGGCGGCTGGCAGCATCTCTCTGGCTCAGCTTTCCACATCCCAGCATTCTCCTCTCTGCTTGTCCCACCTATACTTCCTGCCTGGCTACTGGCCAATCAGCATTTTATTTATACAGAGTGATATCCACAGCAGGCAAGCTTTTCTGGAAACCCCCTTCTAGAGCTCCCATGCTATCTATGGTTTTTGTGATACTGACAATTGGAAGTGATGTCCGAAGTTTTCATATGTGGATCTGAGCCTGTTGGAAGTAGTCTCTTTCGCATTTCAAAGAGGTCTTCTTAATTCACCACTGTATAATTTCAATTTTAAAAATCGAATTTATTTATTTGGGTGGAGTGCGGCAGGGAGTGTGCCACAGCACGTGTGGAGGGCAGAGGACAGCTTGCAGGAGTCAGTTCTCTGCTTTACCATGTGGGGCCAGGAAACCAAACTTGGGATTGGCAGGAAGTGCCTTTACCCACTGAGCCATCTCGCTGGCCCAGGCTTAGTTTTGATAGCTATTGTATTTGACCCAGGCACCTGAACTCAGAGTTCTGTGTATTGGCAATACCGTCTTAAAATAAGAAAACTGAGGTTCAGTGATTTTAGTCATTTGCAAAATGCCCTGGAATGGAGAGGGTAAAGATAGTGCTTTCCATCAGAGAAAATGAATACAGTAGTCACTGCTTCCTGTCACTTGCCATGAGAAGAGCTGTGGCCCTGGAAGAAGCTGAGGTATACTGACAACATGGCCAGGCCATTCACCCAGGCCTCTGGAAGAGCTATTTGAAGATTTCCCATGGGGTCACAGGCTCAGCTTCCTCACAGACCATCTGATACCTGTCGTACTAGAGGTTTTTCATTCTCCTTCTGACCCTGTCTGTGAACCAGTCCTTGATTAATGCTAGGACAAACTAGGAAGAAGTGAGCGGCCTAGGTGATCTTTTGGAACCTCTGAGTCTCCTGCTCTATGACACAGGGACACTCAGTCTCCCTGAAGTCCGCCTGTCTCTGGCTCAGAAACAAGTAGAGACCTTGGGAGACTAATGTCCCCACACTGGGGTGATGTCACTTGCATTTCCTGAATTGTCAGCAGCTCCTGTCTCTGACAGGTGGCCGTTATACCCCACAGGGTATTAATACCGCCTTGCAAAGGAAGAAAGTGAGCTTTCACATTCTCATAGGAGCTTCAAGAAAGTGTATTTGCACTGTAAAAACTACTCCCCGGAGCAAAGGAGATTTGATATATTCCAGTGGTTAATTATTTTAAAATCAAATAAGTAGAATATATTAGACTAGTTGGTGGTAACTAAATCTAGTGGGTCATTGGAATTGAGATGACTGTTTTCCTGTCTACAGCTTTGAGTCTGTAGACATTACTTCATTCTTGTATCTCAGCACACAGAGGCCTGGGGTGTGTGTGTGTGGGGGAAGGGGGGGTGCTGATAACTCAGCACCACACAGAAAAGAATGGAAAGGTTGATATTATCCATGTTGCTAATCCCTTCCTCTCTCACTGTCTGATTCCCTCAGGGAGGACTTCTCGGCAGATCTATGAGCAGCTGTAATCATGGCTCATGACAGCATCAGACGTGCATATCTGCTCATCACGAAAAGGAATGTGGCCATTCCAAAATGAACTCAGATTATTCCCGACAGCCCCCGGACTTCCTCCTCAGAAACACTGCCGAATGTGTCCTTCCTCTCCCTGCTTGTCCATAAGACTGTTCTTCATCAGATAGCAACAGTCAAAGGCCTTTTCAACATCATTATGTGTCTAGTGGAGTTGGCTTCTACAGTGGTAAGACCGTTACTCCACAAACATGTTCTATTGCAATCTTAAGGTATTTTGACTTCCTTTGATCTTTTTTTGTAGGCTATCTCGTGTGCTTAGGTCCATTTAGGACATTACTTCCCACAGAAAGTGGGGTCTGCCTTCAACCAACCATCTATAAGTGAGCCTTTGCAATCTATCTTATTTACTGTACTTCAGAAAAATAAAATCATATTAGTTTTTCAATGGGAATTAAGGAATCGCTATGCTTTGGATATGGTTTGACCCTACCAGAACTCATGCTGAATTTGGTTGATAATGCCATGGTGTGTGGAGGTGAGGTCTTTGACAGGGACTTGTGTCAGTACAGGAATTATAATGTAATGCAAATCAGCTCTCCTTCTTTCCTCTCCCCTAATCCGTGTTCTGCAGTCTCTCATCTCTATCTCAGCTTCTCCACCATGATGTGTCACAGCATGTGGCCTTCACCAGAAGCCCAGAAGAAGGGACCAAGGTCAGCCTCTTTTTTAAATTAGATTCCCAGCTTCAAGGGTTCATATTATAGGAACGGAAAATGAATTAAGACAGGACTCAGATAGAGTGCTGCGTTAACTCTTACACCAGTACAGTGCAAGTTACTTTCCCTCTTCTCTTAGTAGACACCAACAAGGTTGTGTGACTTCCATCCTTGTGGTGGGTTCTTGTGATGGGTCCCAGGACTCACTGAGAAGGAGCTGGGCTTGTAGGCATGGGCCCAGGCCCACTCACTGGTTTTTCAATTGAGATGTCGCTTATACATGGGGAAGTATATAAATCTAAAGTGAACAGTTTAATTCAATTTTACAGTTTTATATACACAGGTACCATCATCTCTGCCAAGATGAAAACAACCCAGCGGCCAGCATGCCCCTTCAGTCCACTGCCAGTTAATAGCATTCTCGAAGGTAACTGCTATTCTGGCCCCTTTTATTTTTTGATTAACAATTTGAGTGGATAGAACCAAGGAACAAATAATTGTGCTTTTTAAGTTTTTGAGACAGAATCTCACTGTGTACCCCTGACTCCCACACACACACACACTCGTATACTCACACACACACACACACACACTCACACACACTCAGGCCAGCATTCTTTCCTGTTAAGATCGTCTGAGTCTTTCAAATTTATGTCAACATAGTATGTAGGCAGCCAGTAGATTTGGCCCAGAGGATAAGTGTATTTGCCGTCTGCCATCCTGGTTTTAATTTCAGGGTTTTTTTTTTTTTTTCTTCCTCCAAGTTAAACACTTAGTCAGCTCCAAGAAAAGGTCTGCCACACAGGGTGATAGGCCACTTTCACAACCAGAGAACTTTTCAAAGAGGTTCAGCATATGAAGCATTAAAAAACAAAATGAGGACGGATTAGAAGACACTGGGGTGAAGTGATCTGAAAGGAGTTTGTGCTGGGATCAGGTACATGAGAAATGGGAGGTGAGCATAACCTTGACCTTTGGGGTATAACATTTCTTTAAAATATAATTTTTGTTCTTTGAGCATTTCCTATAGGCATACAATATATCTGTTTGTTTGTTTTTTCGAGACAGGGTTTCTCTCTGTAGTTTTGGTGACTGTCCTGGATCTCACTCTGTAGACAAGGCTGGCCTTGAAACCACAGAGATCCGCCTAGCTCTGCCTCCTGAGTGCTGGGATTAAAGGCGTGCGCCACCCCCGCCAGTTCGTACAATACATTTTGATCATACTCATTTCTGTTCCTCCCTCTAACTTCTCCCAGATCCACTCTTTGCCCCCTTCTCAGCTTCATGTGCTTAAAAAGAATTTTTTTTTAAAATAATTTACCAGGTCTAATTTGTGCTGCTCATGTACTAAGAGGTGTGGAGCCATCACTGGAGCAGGTTGACCTATCAGGGACTCTGGTTAGAGTGACAGATGTCTCCATGGCCTTTGGCTTTTGAATACTTTGTCCTCAGTTATTGGCACTGCTTGAGGAGGCTTAGAAGGTGTGGTCCTGCTGGAGGAAGTATGTCACTGGGCACAGATTTTTCAAGTTAAAGGACTCTCATCATTCCAAGTTCACTCTCTTTGCTTCCCATTTGTGGTTTAAGATGGGAGCTCTCAGGTCCCAGCTTGCTGTTCCAGTGGCCATACTTGCCTGCTGCCAGGCTTCACTGCCATGATGGTGATAGACTCTTGTCCTTCTGGAACATAAGCCCCAAATAAACCCTTCTCTAAGTTGCGTTGGTCATGGTATTTCATCATAGTAATAGAAAAGCAGTTAATACAAAGACTGCATCCATAAAGAAAACTGACTCTTTCTCCCCACCCCCAAAGTCACCAAATGTCAATAGCGCCTCAGCAGGAAGCGAGTTTTGTGAGCCCCTTTCCTCCTATTCTGAAATATTGACTAGCTTGATCTTTTGCAGGTCTTGTGTAGGCAAACGCAGAGGTAGTTACAGTATTTGTACTAACAAAATAGGTAGGAATGGTGGCAGTGAGGTGTATTGTGTCATATGACTTGTATCAGACAGTATAGAGCATAGTAAGAGGATACATTGTATCAGACAGTATAGAGCAAAGGAAGAGGATGCATTGTATCAGACAGTATAGAGCATAGGAAGAGGATACATTGTATCAGACAGTATAGAGCAAAGGAAGAGGATGCATTGTATCAGACAGTATAGAGCATAGGAAGAGGATACATTGTATCAGACAGTATAGAGCAAAGGAAGAGGATGCATTGTATCAGACAGTATAGAGCATAGGAAGAGGATGCATTGTATCAGACAGTATAGAGCATAGTAAGAGGATGCATTGTATCAGACAGTGTAGAGCATAGGAAGAGGATGCATTGTATCAGACAGTATAGAGCATAGGAAGAGGATGCATTGTATCAGACAGTATAGAGCAAAGGAAGAGGATGTATTGTATCAGACAGTATAGAGCATAGGAAGAGGATGCATTGTATCAGACAGTATAGAGCATAGGAAGAGGATGCTGCTGCTGAACTTGATTGTATTTAGTCCATTAGCACCACCTGTTCTTCTCTTGACTGCTGCAGCCTCTTACAAATGCTTCCCATATTCATTGTTCTGGGGCATAAAGAGAGGAAGCATCAAATGTTCATGCATCTGTGGCAGACAGCAGTCTGGACAGCTATGGCTTTCAATGGTAAAAACCAAGCATTTGAAGCGTAATTGGAGTTAAATCTTTTTTAAGTCTAAAGGTTTCCCTTTTTAAGTATCAAGAACTGGAAAGACTCAGAGGATTGCATTATTCTTCAGATCTGTGGCTTTTCCTAACATAAATGAGGAACTGGCCAGGCAGCCAGAAAGGAAGGATTGGAATTCATATGGAATGAGTTCTGCTTCCATGCAAATCATAGACTGAGGCCTTTTAGGTTTTGAAAGCTGCATTAGTCTTTTTTTTTTTTCATCTTTTTGTCGAATATCTGAGAAAAAATTACTTCTAAGAGAAAAGATTCATTCTGACTCACAGTTTTAAGAGGTTTATGTCCACTGTTAGGTGACTGCTTTGTTTCTGGCCTTTGGTGAGACAGAGTGTCATGGAGGACAGTATGTGCTTACCCTAAGAGTAAGAGAGCAGAGCTGCTTACCCTAAGGTGGCAGGAAGCAGAGAGGAGAAACAAGAAGGCTCCAGGGAGAAGATATATTTTCCCACTTCCCCTGACTAGGTTCCAGCATAAAGTGAACCCATCAAGGGATTAATCCACCCACAGGGTCAGAGCCCCTAGGACCCAATCACTCACAAAGGCCCATCAGCTGACAGGCAGGCCCCAGTGTGTGCCTTTAGGGAATGTCAGATTCCAGCCATAACAATAAGTAAGCTTACATTTTTGCACACTTGAATTTCTTGGTGCCTAGGGATTTAAGAACTCATTTCTGGTGCTGAGAAGATGGCAAAAATGTTTGTGGCATAGCCACGAAGACCTAAGTTTGATCCACAAAATCCGTATAGCAAGTTGGTTGTGGAGGCACACACTTGTAATCACAAAGCCGGGGAGACTGAAAGAGGTGGGCCACCAAGGCTTGCTGCGCAAACCTAGCCTTCCTGGTGACTTCAAGCCAGTGAGAAACAGTATCTCAGAAAATAAGGTAGAGGCTCCTGAGGAATGACATCTGAGGTGGAACTTTAGCCTCTACATGCATAGGTGTGTAAACACACCCCCCCAAAAAAATGTGTGCAGGAATGGTAATGATATAGTTTATACACTTAGTTATTAGTACCAGTTAATTCTTGATGCCTAATACCACACAGCACTTTGACAATGAATCTTAAGCTAAAAGAGGGACAGTAGACAAGGAGAGACAGAAAGCAGGAAACTAGGGGCAAATGAAACATTAGCTTCTGAACCAAAACCTCCATGGCTACAATGTCTTGTATGATCTAGCGCTGCCCATTCTCCACCTCTTTTCTCTGTGGTCCCGCCCTATCCCTCCTGTGCTTTCTGAGCCATTTACCCTGCCTTTATTTCCTCTAGCACACCAGCACCCTTGCTTCATTATCTGTTGCTGCATCACAAGCCCCCGAACACCAGTGACTAGGATTAACAGACCTCTTGTGATTCTATGGGTTGACTGTCCTCAGCTGGGTGGCCCTTTTATCCTGGGTGATGTTTGCTTGGACTGTAGCCATGTGAAGGTTCTGCCAGGCAAGACGACTTGCCTACATGGCTAGCAGCAAGGAGTACAGCTGAGGTAGTCTATCAGAGGATACATTAGCCAGGGTTCTCCAGAGAAACAGAACCAAGAGGCTATGTATGTAAAATATTTACCATGAAGAATTGGCTTATGGGATTGTGAAGGTTGGGAAAACTGAGACCTACAAAGTGCATTGGTAAGCTGAGACCTAGGGGAGCCGGTAAAGTATGACTAGTCCAGATAGAGAGCCTGAGAAGCAGGGGAACCGATGGTGTAGTTCCCTCTAAAGGCCAGAAGACTTCAAACCTAGGAAGAAAGAAGCAATGTTTCAGATGAGTCTGAGGGTGGGGGGACATAAAGTCCGTGTTCCTGTCTCAGTGCAGTTGGGAAGTGAGAGCTCTCTTACCCAGGAAAGAGTCAACTGTGTTGGCTCTTTCTGGCTTTCAGCTGATTGAATAAGACCTACTCACGTTGAGGGGAGGAAATCTTTACTAAGTCTTCCAATATAAGTGTTAATCTCATCCAAAAATACTCTTACAGAACCACCTAGAATTTTTTTTTTTTAATTTTTTGAAACAGGGTTTCTCTGTGTAGTTTTGCTGCCTGTCCTGGATCTCGCTCTGTAGACCAGGCTGGCCTATGAACTCAGAGATCCACCTGGCTCTGCCTCACAAGTGCTGGGATTAAAGGTGTGCGTCACCGCCACCCGGCAGAACCACCTAGAATTTTGTTCGATCAAATAGCTGGGCCTGTGACCCAGTCAAGCTGGTGTATAAAATGGGCCGTGATGGAGTGCTCATCTTCTCTGCTGGGTGATCTCCTCATCTGGTTGGACTTCTCGCAGCGTGTGACTGGTTGCTTAGAGAACTACCCAAGCTTGTCAGAGCAGAAACTTGGGCTCTGTGAAGGCCTCACCTTGGCAGTCATAAGACACCACTTCTACCATGTTTGTCGATCAGAGCAAGTGACAAGGCCAGCCTAGACTGAAGGAAGACAAACAGGCTCCACCTCTCCATGGGGAGGGTTGACAAAGACTCGGCAGCTGTTCCTTAAACCCTTTCAAGTCTTGAGGCTTTTCTGTACACTGTCTTCCAGGAAAACTTTCCTTCCTTCTCTGTTCCCCGGCCCAGTCTAGCTCATCTCCTGGGTCTAGGCTTCCTTCTTTCCTTCTGGGTAGACTTTTCCTGAACCCCTGCTCACAAACCTTAGGAACAGGGCAGGTCACCAGATTCTTGGCCCTCTCTGCTGTCAACACCCGCGATCACAGCTTTGCTAGGTTATTTGTGCAGAGACGCGCTTCACCAATGCGTCTATAGTCTTACTGTGTTTCCTGGCATCAGTGGTTAGGGTTTGGGGCGGGAGTTGTAAAGAGATCCTTAAAGGGGAAGGCCTGGGTATAGGTTCTAGCTCTGCCTCTTATTAGCCATGCCACTTTGGACAGGTTGTAAGTGTTCTCTGAGCTATGAAATTAGAAGAGTAATAAAGTCCCTTTCGGGCTGGAATGAGTGGAGCAGGTTTAAAAGTCCCTGCAGATGTTGACACACTACATGTAAAATGGACTTCTTTCCCATCACCCCTTCCCCCCTTTGTCAACAAAAGAAAGCCAACAATATGCACCTTCAGATTTCAGTAATGGTGGGACACATTAGTCCTTAGCTGTGATTCCTTGGTGTGGAGATGGAGCTTGGGGCAGGAAAGAGAGAGCCCTATGCACTTGCATGTGGGGTGTAAAAGTTGCAGATGTGTAGGTTCTGCTGACCACCTTCTGTGCCTACACAATGGGAAGCAGAGACAAGGTGGGAGTCCCTACTTGAGACTATCATGCTCCACCCTAGAGCGCTGTGGAGTTTTCCTTGGAAACAGCCACAGGGCCAGAGGGCATCAAGGAGAGCGTCAGAGGATGTAGAGAAAATATGTTGGCTTTTAATCTGCTTACCCAAGTCCTGTAGAATTGAAAATGTGTCTCCTAAAAAGCCAAGTTTCATTACCTTCCCTGAGAGGAGTCAGACAAGATGACGTCACCCTTGTCTTCAGGCTATAGTACAAAATACAGTCAGAAGATTTGAGAAAAAAACATCCAAACAAACAAAAATCTAAAGTAAATATCACCAATTTCATATAAGCAGATGAGTGCTGGTCTAGAAAACCTTGTCAGATTAGATTAGCAAGGAAGCCATCAAAGAGCATTAGGGTTCTAGCAGAAGGACCACAACCTAGTTGATCAGGCCAAGGATGTGCTCGTGAGGTTAACAATGGGCTACAGTTCAGAAGTTCATTGTGAAACATTAAAAAACCCAACAAGTTGTTCCCTTGAAAACTAGTAGATAGAGCTGGCTGTCATGGCATATACCTGCAATTCCAGCATCGGGGAGGCTGAGGCAGGAGGATCATGAGGATGATCTAGGCCATTGTGAGCTATCTAGTAGGACTCTGTGTCAGATAGACCACCACCAACAAAAACAAAATAAATGAACAACAACAAAATAAAAACCCCTACTAAATTAAAGGGAAGAAGCAGCCTTTTAAATAAAAGGACGGAACTAAGCATTTATCTGTTTTTTTTTTAAATTTCCGTAAGAACACTAGTTATAAGTAACTAAATAGTAGGTAAGAAAAAGTTTCTGTTTGTAGAAGCATAATAGCTAATAAATTAAGCAGGCAGGCTGAGTGAGAGTGTCACCATTTGGCAATCCCTAATGGCTTAATGGATCTCCATTCTAAGCAATTATAGCTGCTAACATTGCAAAAAAAAAAGGAGATAGCCAGGCATTACTCACTCTCCCCATGGAAGTCCATAAATGCCGCCCGTGACGTAAGTTCAGGGGGTGATTAAAGCTGAATTTAATCAAGTGTTCAGATCAGGAATCAAACGAATTTCTTCCACAAAAGCACTCAACAGTAATATCTGGGGTGTTGTGGACCAGAGGTTCTATGGTATGAACACTTGGCTCTGTTACCACAACTTGGAAGCCTCCACAGACAATCTGTAAATAAATGGGTGTGGCTGTGCTCCAATAAAACCTTATAAAGACAGGTCACAGGCTAGATTTGGCCTGTCAGTCATGCTAACATACACAGAAAATAGAAGACAGAAGAAATAATAATCAGAAAAATCTAGGATTTGTAGGAAGATATATAAGAAAAGATCCAGTTTCACCAACAAATAAACTATGAGAAAGAGGGAGAGACAGAGACAGAGACAGACAGACAGATAGACAGATAGACAGAGACAGACCAGCTTTGAAGTTGTGGACTGGCCCCTTTAGCAGGCAAATATGGAAGATGTGACAGCTGTCGTGGAGAAGCCATCCCAGGATCAAAGGACACCAGCAACATTTTGTTGCTGTTACTTTGTTTTTGTTTTCTTACAATTCTTGTTCGTTTGTTTAAAGAGGACACTTCCTAGTTGGCTCCAGAGAGAAAGAGAGCGGCTGGGCTGGGAGCCAAGGGGGAAGGCAGCTTAAAGGCCACCGAGACTAAGGCGGGTTAGCAGGGAAAACTGAATACCAAATCACTATCAGAAGTTCCCTTGAAATCATGCGAGCCAAACCAAACCTACTAAAAGGTCCACAAGAGGAGACATGTGCCTTGTGCCTCCAGTTACCCATGAGAGCGCACTGGGGACAGTGGGAGAAATGAGAGAGTAGACCTGTCTGGAGTTCCGCTTCCCAGTGTGCCGTCCTCTGCGCTTGCAACTCTTCTTCCCGTCTTAAGTTCTGCACAGCCGTGTTTAGCTCGGTCCCCGTTGAAGTCTGATTTTGTGTGCTAGGCGTAGCCTAAGCCTTTCTCTCCTGTGATGTTACTATATTGCTTCACAATGACTTTTACATCTGCATAATATTATTATATCAACTTAAATCTGCCACCATTCGTATAAGCATTTCCTTGCTTTTAGGTTTTCAGGCTGCTTCCAATCTTCAGCTGTTATGAAAATACTGCAATAACTACTTTCCCTCTTTTAGGCTGTTGCCTCACTGTTATTGTTTAATATTTGTTATTGTCACATAAAAATAGACTTGTTGAAGCAAAGACATTAATATTTTTAAGGCTATTAAAACAGAGTGAAAAATTTCTTTTCAAGAGAATATCCCTGTTACTCCAGCCCCAGCACAAATGCTCTGGCTTCTGACCCTGCCTCTACCTGTGTCCCAGGGGCGTTGTTGCTGGGTTCCTTGTATCATCAGACATTGGGTCTCCCCTGAATCTCCCTGGATTTACTTTGTGTCTTCTCTTGGCAAACTCAGGGTGAGGAGACCGGCACTTCTTGGATTTAGTTATTTTGGATGTCTTTTCCTTTACAGATTGGATGGATTTTCTGAGTTTCCGTGTTGTGAGTGCACAATCATTTTTATTTTGCTGTGGACATCTTTACCACAGCCCAGCTCAGCATCGGAATTGTTTTTAAAACTTTTGTTAACATTCATTCAGTTGTTGTGTGTAGTGGGGTTACACTCATGTTATGGCACATTGTGGAGATCATAAGACAACTTGTCACAGTCAGTTCTGTCCTCCCCTGTGGGTCCCAGGGATCAAACTCAGGATATCAGGTTCCTTTATCTGCTCCACTGTATCACCAGCCCCAGAATTCTATTCTATTCCTTGAATGCCCACTCTTCACCCTCAGCAGGTATGTCTGCTGTGAGATGGAGTGGCTTGTTCTTTTAACAAACTCACACAGTGATGCTGACCACTGAGTAACCACCCAGTCCCTCTGTCCTGCGGTGAGTAATTCAGGGCTTGCAGCCAATCCAGTTTTCCTTCTGCAGTCATAATAGTGTACAGTTACCTTTCTCTGGGTTCTTAGATTAAAAAAAAAAAAATGAACTAAGGTCTCTTTATGTAGTGCAGGCTGGCCTTGACCTTACAATCAGCCTGTCTCTGCCTCCCCAGTACTGAGATTACAGGTGTGTGGCACCACACCTGACCTGGCTTCTTAGATTTTAAATGTTGAGCCTCAAGTAACGTCCTCACCGTAAACTGGTTCTTCTCTGCTGTCCACTGTTAAGAACACGCCAGCTGCTGTGTGTGGAGTGTTTTCTGTGGATCAGGAGCTTGGAGAAGGATGTTTTGTCTTCGTGAGAATTCTGCGGGATGCTACCACTGTTGCTACCAACACCTCTCTTCTCGCTGTCAGAAAGATGGAGAAATGGAGGTCAAAGGGGAAAAGTAATCCTGCCAAGATGATAAGTGCACTCAGAGCTTGAACTGGAGCTTTGACTTTAAACCAGACTTTTTCATCATGGTGCTGTGTTTCGATGCACTCGGTTGAATAGGAGACAGAAACAGAGGGAAGCTCAGAGGAGAAACTTATCAACCCCTGCCTGAAGCCAATCACAGTGGGAACATTTCCCAGGGGCAAAGGCAAGGCTCAGTGAAGATGAGTCCAGGGCACAGAGACCTGGTGTCCTGTCCGGAAGGCAAGGACATTGATTTGGCAACGCTCTTGGGGGCATGAGGAAAACAGTCCAGGGTGGGGGTGGGGTGGAGGTAAAGGGCCGTCCCAATGAAACCAGCAGTCCAGGCAATGAGTCCTTTGGGGCTAGTGTCATTGTTTCCACTTTACCTTTCCTGAGCTGGTATGAGGAACAGATGAGGCAGCAATATGACCAGAATGTAACTCAACCATTGTCCTTGTTGTCACTTTTTATACAAAGGCTGGAAAAGAGGGGAAACCCTACATAGTGGGCTATTGGATTTCCCACCATGTCGGCTTCTCTGTATCTCTGTATCTGCTGCTGATACTCACATCTCCCTCACATGTTCCTTCTAGCTGGCCACTGGCCAATAGATGACCTCACCCAGTGCTTCACCAAGGACACGGACAGCCAGGTGAAGCTGCCCACTTTCCTCTCTGAGCCCCTGTGTTCTACACCTGCCCTTCTGTCCCTGTTCTCACCAGAGGCTGGTGTCAAAGGCCCTGTCCTGCTCAAGGCCTTCTCTCCTGCAGCCACCTCTCTCCACGTGGGGGTGTTTCATAGTCAAGCATGCTGTTCTGAAAAACTCCGTCTTGGGGAAACCCCAAGTAAGACCCTTCAGTGACTCCTCTCTCCTCCCTCTTTACAGGAACCACCTCTCATGGCCCTGGCTTCTGGCCTCTCCTGCTGACTTCCCTTGTCTTTGGCTGGCACCGGCACTTTCTGGGTAACTTTTGGGGATCTATCTCTGCTACTTGGTCCACCTAAGTGGTGAGGCTCTGGGGCCTGCATCTTCCACCTGCCTGCCTCCTCCTTCCTGCCCAATAATTTACACAACCCTCTTTTTGCTGACCTCTCAGGTCCACACCTTCCATCTGAGTTACAGAACCATTTTCGTGACTGGTCCCATGACATCTCATTTTGCAGGGGATGTTTATACTAGAACTCTTAAAATACATATCAAACCAGAACCCTGCTTTATTCATTCATTCATTCATTCATTCATTCATTCATTCATTCATTCATGCCTCCCCTCATTGAGTCTAACCTGTTCTCCATGCCAGCTGCCCTGCACAGCTTGGGTAGAAGTAGAGTGAGGAGAAGTCAAGTATAGGGGAATGGAGGTATTATTGACATTCTGTAGACTAGAAAGGAGCTCTCCCATTGGGTCCTGGTTACATCCCAACCTTCAGAATTTAAAGCAACCCAGTGGGTGCTGTTTTAAGCCACCGGGGAAGATGTAAAACAGGCCCTAATTCTCCTGTGACCTCCCTCATTATGACTTCCCGTAGTTAGAATAAAGTCCAAGTTCCTCTCCACAGCATACAACCTTCACCCTTGGTCTCCATGTTCCTTCTGCACATGATGCTGCAGCCACATCTTGTCTTGTTCCTCTTGTCTGGCCTGCCACATACATGCTGGCCTCGGGGGCTTTGCAAGGGCTGTTCTCCTCTGGCCCTCTGCTATAGTTCTTGGCGAGGCTGGGTTCTTTCTATTCTTCAAGAGTCAGTTAGGACGGCATCTCTCAGGGGGACTTTTTCCTGACCACCTTTGTCACTCTAATATGCCACCATGTCTGTTTTTGTCCTAGTATCACCGAGTCTAGCCATCTTTTCTACAGAATGTTTATTCCCTGGTTGAACACAGATTCTGTGAAAGCAGGTTTTGGTTTCATGTTACAGCCATAGCCTTGGAGCTTTGCAGGCTTCTCTATCATAAACCCTAAGAGGATTTTTAGTTTTGATAAATGATTGGGCTATGGATGTAGCTCATTTGGTAGAGTGCTTGCCTACTGTGCATGAAGCCCTGGGTTCAATCCCCAATACCACATGAACAGAGTATTACGGTGCCCGTCTTGACATCCCAGCTACTCAGGAAATTGAGGCACGAGGGTCAAAAGTCCAGGGCCATCTGTGGCTGCAATAGAGGTCAAAGTCAATTTGGACTAGAGACTTGTCTAAAAATGTAAATGAGTATTCTTCGGAGGCAGTTTTAACTCACAAAGGCAAATGGCAGTGCATGTCAATGCTTCTGAGCTGCAATGACTATGCAGAGCACCTGGATCCTGGTAAAGCGAGAGTCTGCTTCTATGCTCCTAGGAACGCTGAGCTAGACTGGGATTCTGCTTGGCTGCCGGGTACCCTGGTGATGCAGAGCAGTTGGTAGCAAGGTGTGTCAAACAGCAGAGCGTTTAGAAGTTTATACCCACTGTACCACTCAACAACCACATAAGTCTTGTTTGTTTTGACAGGGAGGAAAGGCCCACAGGTAATCCTTATCCTTCACTCTAGTGTCTTTCCTCATACGATAGCTGTATTGTATATATAGCCATTTTGGTGTCTCTTGTTTTTCAAGTGTGAGAATCTCTATCTTTGAAAGTCAAGACTCCTTCTTGGAATTCAGTCACCAATGGATTTCTACACCTCAAAACTGCAGCAGCTTCCACATGGGTACCTCTGGTTTGCTATGACCCAGGGAAGGGATGGTGTCCACCCAGCCGATGCCCAAGAGTGGCACTGGCCTGAAGTCAGAGGAGATCCCATCACTGATTGCCTGTAATTGCTTTCACAATTAGCTAATGTCTCTGAGACTTTGAGTCACCAGCTTCTGGTGAATCACAGACTACTGTGTCCATTGAGACTCCTCAGGCAGCTTTGCTCTCTGGCCTGTGTCTGGTGTCCTGCTCTGTCCCTTGTGCCAGCAGCAGCCCAGCTCTTTCACTCAAGTAGCAGGAGCCATGCCCTGTATATTCAGGGCATCAGCCTAAGATAATGCCTGTCAGGCTCAGAGGCTCAGTTGTTTCCAAACCTATTTTGTTAGAGTTCATGCTTGATCATTGGAAGAACAGGGAGTTGGCTTAGCTAGCATGTCTGAAGCCCTGGATTTTCTCACCAGCAGTGCATAAATCCATATGGTGATACAGACCTGCAATCCAAGTTCTTGGGAGATAGAGGCAAGAGGACCAGAAGTTACAGGTCATGCTGGGTTACACAGCAGATTCAGTACGATTGATGTGGGATATGTGAGCCTTGTCTCAAAAGCAAAACAAATGTTCCCCAAAACAAAAGAACTTCAGGGAATGATTGTCCCTTAAATAAGGCCTCAGAAACAGGGCAAAAAGGCATCTAGAAAGCAGCCTTCACTGGGGGCATGTCCTGAGGCTTTTGATCTCCCAAATACAGCCCCCAGGTCCTTAGCTGCTGCTCCACATATATTCTCTTTCTAGATAATTTAACATCCCTGTGAACAAAGCCTTCAGAACACTCGAAATTACAAGAAAGGAAGGGGGGTCCATAAGGTCTGCAGGACAGTTGTCCTAGACCACACCACAGCCCAAACCTGCTCCACTGTGGCTTTGTGGTGGTGTGGACCAGAGTCCACTGGGAAAGAAGGTCTTCTGATGAGCCAGGCCTGCTCAGGGTCTGGAGGAGGTATGGAGAGAATGGCCAGCTACATCAGAGATGAGGTTTCTCTGGGGGGAAGGTGTCATACTGAGGGTATAGCTTCTCCCTAGAGCAGCATGGCTTCTCAAGACTGTCTGTGGTCAGCTTCTCTGCAATTCTCTGATGAGGTAGCCTTCTACTCTATACCTTATGCCCAGAACCACTTCTTTCTCTGGGCAAGCAGTTTCTGCACCTGTCAGTCTCGCCCACCTGATACATAGATATGAAACTGGCAGCATCCTGACTGAGCTGATCTTCCCAATCTTGGAGCAGGCAGCCTTGGTCACTGTGGAGAATAGCAAGTGTACAAAAAGGGACATCATTCCTGATTGTCCATTCCTGAATATGAGGCCCAGTGTGGAGCAAGTGGAGTCCACAGAAAGCAGTCGGGGGTTGGCAGCTAGGCAGGGGTCCAGCCCTTGCTTCACACTGAACCAGGAGGTAGTAGAATACACTGGGTGTGGAGTCCTCCTGGCCTGCCTGGCAGCATGCTAAGCACTCCTCCCAGTGGGACACCGCACAAGGCTCAGGAAGGCTGGCGGCTGTGGTGCCACTCTTAATGTCAGAGTGAGCTTTGTGCCTGCTCAGAGCTCCACTGCCTCCACCAGAAGGAAGCCAAGGAGCAGAGGGAGGGAGCACCAGTGATGGGCTGAGGCCTGAGCAACCAGTCTGGGCCACTGGGTAGAAAGCCAGACCTTCACCAGACCTGGAATTCATGCTTTGCTGAATGGGAGGCTGATTTACCACCACCACCACCCCTCGCCTTCCTATTTTTTTCCTTCCTCTCTTCCAGTTACTCACTCATTCAAGTAACTTAATGCCCATGTGCTTATCAGTTTATAGACAGTGCTGAAATGTGTAAAACAGAATTGCAAACCCCTACCTAACACCAGTCTAGCCCTTAGGCACCACCAGCCACTGCTAACCATTTGGTATTTTTTCTGTGGTCATTTACAGCAAACAAAATTTCTGTGCCATTCTTCAACCTGCTTTTCTCCCCTTACTTCAGAGCCTGTGCATTTTTTTTTAAAGTAGGCTATATGGTTTTCTAAGGGTAGACTCATAAAAGGCTGAGCAGAACTGGACTATTGAAAGGTAGATCCCAAGAAAAGATGAGACAAGCACCAGGGAAGGGATGTTGGGTTGCCTAAGACTCACTTTTATCCACCCAGCACAGTGCCAGGTTGTCCCTGAGTCCGGCAGTGGCCCTGCCTGGTCAATGCTGCTGGACAGTCACCCTGTGAGTTTCTCTTCTTGGGTTACTATGCCCAATTTCCTTTTTCTTAGAGATCAAGACAGGCAGACAACCCCAGACAGTCTGAACTTCTCAGGTTCAGCCATTGAGTTATATGCCAGTCACTGGGACTGTTAGAGGGTGGAGCTAAGGGAGGCATTGCTTAGCAACAGCATCCGTAGAGAGCTTGTGTGTTTGGTTGAAGAGAGTCCACACAAAGTGAGTGAGTCCACTTACTCCCACGGAAGCCAATTTGTTCTCCAGCCACATTAATAGAGGCATGGCATTTAGAATAAAGGGGAGGACTGTCTACTGGCCTCTCGGCCTGTCAGATGTCATCAGTCGTAATGGACTCTTCGGAAGCATGTGATTTCTGAGAGATCTGGCATTCTGGAGTGTGGGCGGAGCAGAATGACCTTAGAAGAGAAGGCTTTCTGAAGAAACTGAGGCTACAGAGCCTGAGTGGGGTGCCATTTGCAAAACCTGTGAAGTCACCGTGCCTAGTTCTAGCAGCCCTAGAGTCGGGAGGACTTACTGCTAATAACAGTATAGCGTCGGACAAGTTATTCAACTGCTGGGAGCTGTGTTTCCTTCAGTTTTAGAAGAGATTTCACATGCTGTTTTTGAGGCCTCCCCTTGGCTGGGGGCCTAACTTTCCACATACCCTTTATTAACTCATAACTAATTCAGGTGTGGAACTGTGACCAAAGCTAGATTCATGCTGTCTAGACTGCCCCCACCCCCTTTTTAAAGATTTGTAAAAACAAATGTGTGTGCTGGGACTTACAATCGTTTGTAACTCCAGATTTGATGCCCTCTTCTGGACTCCAAGGGCAACAGGCACACGTGTAGCACACATATATACACAAATGCAAACACGCATACACATAAAAACACCAGCGGGACGAGAACTGCCTATGGGAAGTGCGAGCAAGTCCCTCCAAAATATAAAAGCACTTTCTGCACTGAGCAAACAAAATGATTCAAGTCCCTTCTTTAGATGGCCTCATCAGGTTAAGGACCAAGTCAAAGAGGTGAGTCCTACTCTTATTCCTTCGCCATTTTTTAAAAGTAGTGTTGGCATAACTGGTTGCTTAGTTGTAAATCTTCTCAGATCCTTTTAGAAAGATGACAGAACACAAGTAATGAATAACTGGAGGGTGTTTTATGGTCTAGCCTCTGCTCTTATGGATTAGAGGTCTCTGAGGTTCTTTATCTGCACTTTAGAGACAGAGAGCTCTGTAGATCAGTGTCTGTTAGGGGTCAAGCTTTGAGTAATTACCCCCAATACAACTCCATGTTACAGATAAGCAAATGGGGCGTCAAGGGGAAGAGCTGATTCATGCAGGTTCTTACTCAGATCCAGTTGCTTTTGCTCCTAACCTTTACCCTAGTCCTAAACGTTTTCCTCTCTAGCTAGCTGTGGAACTTAGTGTGGGCTAGTTTGTTCTTGCTGTTGTTTTTATTTTGTGGTTGTTGTTTGGTTGGTTGGGTTTTTTGTTTGTGTGTGTGTGTGATACAAGGTCTTTCGATGTAGCCTGGGCTGTCTGAAACTTGCTATGTGGAACAGGCTGGCCTGGAATTCACCTGCCTCTGCCTCCCAAGCACAGAATCTACTATGCCTGGCTAAAAAACGTGGAACATTTCATGGATTTGAGTGTCATTCTTGCTCAAGGCCTGTGTACTCTCTGGATTGTTCCAATTTTAGTGTATGTGCTGCCAATGGGAACATTACTGGCTAATTCTTTGTCATCTTGATACAAGCTAGAGTTATCTAGGGAAAAGAACTGCAATTGAGAAGATGCCCGCATCAGATTGGCCTATAGGCAAGTCTGTGGGGGCTTTTTCTTGATTAATGATTCATGTGGGTATTGCCACCCCTGGACAGGTGATCCTGAGTTGTATAAGAAATAATCAATGGGGAGCAAGCCAGCAAGCAGCATTCCCCCACAGTCTCTGCTTCAGTTCCTGCCTTAGGTTCCTGTCCTGACTTTCCTGGATGATGGACTACAAGCTGTAAGATTAAATAGACCCTTTCCTTCCCAAGTTGCTCTTGGTCATGGTGTTTTTATCACAGCTAAAGAAATATGTTATATAGCTGGAGAGTATTTTGCTATAAGAAGAAATGGAATATTTTAGAATATTATTTTAAGGTATGTTACTTTTGTTTATGTTGCATTTGTTTAAATCTGTGAAGCTGTGTTACTGTGACTGTGTAAAACACCTGATAGTCTAATAAAGAGCTGAATGGCCAGTAGCAGGGCAGAAAAAAGGATAGGTGGGGCTGGCAGTCACAGAGAATATGTAGAAGGAGAAATCTGGGGAAAAAAGAAGCAGCCAGAGAAGGAGGAGGACTCCAGGGGCCAGCCACTCAGCTACACAGCAAGCTACAGAGTAAGAGTAAGATTTACAGAAGTAAGAGAATGGGAAAAGCCCAAAGGTAAAAGGTAGATGGGACAATTTAAGGAAAGCTGGCAAGAAACAAGCCAAGCCAAGGCCAGGCATTTATAAATAAGAATAAGCCTCTGCGTGATTTATTTGGGAGCTGTGTGGTGGGCCCCCTAAGTGAGCAAAAACAAACAACAATGTTTTGGCATTCAATGTGGGGCTAGAGTAAAAGAAAATCCATCAACAATGGAACCTGATACATGCTCTGGCATAGGTGAAATCGAATAATATGCTAAGTTAAAAAACAAAAGCCAGACAAAAATGTCCACAGATTATGTGATTCTATTTATAGGATCTCATCAGCAGAAAGTGATGGGTTGCTCGTCACTGGGAGCTTTGGAGAGATGATGTATGGCTGACACTAGGATGAAGTTTCACCATGAAATGATGCCAGTGTTCTAAAATTGTGTTGATAGTTGATATATTGGTTTCATAAAGCTGATGCAGTTAAGCCGCCATATACTTGTCTATGGTTCTAGAGGTCAGAAGTTAGCAATGGCTCCAGCAAGGCTGTTCTGGCTGCAGCCTGTGGACCTCCTGTAGGTTCTGGGCTCCCTGTATCTTTTAACTTGTCGCCTCTATCTTCAAAGCCAGCAGTGTGGTGTCTTCATCTGTCTGTGACATGGACACTGACTCGACACGTATCTTTCAATTTAAGGAGTCTTGTGTGGAACTCAGCCCCCAAGGATCTAGGAAAATCTCTGTGTCAGATGATCAGCAACTTCCCCTGAATGCGTCCCCTAGAAGATCAGCCTGCCATCCTCCTCCTCCTCCTTACCTGCTCCTGTGGCTGTGGAGTGGGAACCTCTGAGATGAGCTGTTTCTGGGGGCTCTCTGCCATTCTGGTCCTTTGCATAACCACGGACAGAACATGGAGTCTTTGAAAGTTCAGATCATCATTTTCTGATAAGTGGTACACGTAATCTAGCTCTCCCCACACTAACTTCTGAGCTGTGGCATGAAGCTGGTAATAGAATTTGCTCCCTGAAGTTTAATTGAAATAATTCAAGTGAAGCTTGTAGCACACAGAAAATACTCAATAATGGTTTATTCTGCAACTGATGATGCTAATGTCCTGGGTCACAGTTTCTTCTTCTGAGGAATGGGGCAATGACTCCTGCTTGTAGTCTCATGGGGTTATTTTCGAAGGTCTAACAAGCTAATAGCCTGGAATGTGTTCTGAGTGGGAACAAAAGCTGGGCAAGTTCAGGAGGTGATTGTGATTCTTTTCAAGGGATATTTAGCTCCCTGCAGACTCCAAATTATGCAGGCTCAGAGGAGCCCAGCATTGCTACAGAGGATCAGCTCTCCCCTGCCGCCAGGCTCATTTAGGTGCCCCTCCCATCTCTGGACACACTGGACAGCTATTGGTGGATAACTCGGGTGCCCAGCTGCCTCCAAACCAGACAACATTGCAAACCAAGCCCAGGAGGGCAAGCCCAGTTAGACTAGATCCCAGCAGCTCCAGTGTTTGTCTTTCTGGTCCCTGCAGGTGGGTTGGGTTGGGGACAGTCTGGCATAGAGTGGTAACTCTCCTTATGTTTAAAATGACTAAAGTACTTGGTAATCCTTTCCACTAAGTCTCAGTGTGAAGCTTTTCAGAAAGGCGTACAAAGCTTGAGGGGGCTGCTGTGCAATGGACTGGGGTGTTTACTCAAACTTCCGTTGAAAGTTAGTCAATGCAGATTAAAGTTAGGGTACAGGCTAAGTGTGATGGGAGGCTAAAGTTAGTTAATTCAGGCCAAGCATTTCTCCCCAAAGGCAACCCAGTATAGAAGAAGGCCTGAGTTTGGTTGCAACTGGATTTAGACTACCTACACATTCTTCCTGGCTGAGGAGGAGTAACCTATTTAGTCTAATATGACAATAGAAACAAATTAGCCTGAAGTTTCTCCTAAGAAGCCCTGATACCTCCAGCAGATGAGTTGTTTCTGGGGGCTCTGGCATCCTAGCCCTTTGCATAACTACAAGCGAAAAGGGCCCCTGATAGCTCTCTGCTGCCAGCATCTAGACTCTGTCCTCAGATTTAATAGCCTTTCCTGCACCGGGCTCTTTTAATGCACAATCTTGTTTATTTCTCAGAGCCTGCTTTCAAGGTAGTTATTCTCATCATCCTGTTATGGATGAGGGACCTCTTTGATTTCAGCTGGATATGTTGTTAGTCCCAGGATTGGCTCATTGGTTGACTCACTCAGGATATATATATATATATTCATTCCCGTGCAAGGCGCTAAGACACACATGAATGAAGTTGACCTGGCCCCTTCCTGGTGGTAGACATTAACTGAAACCCTACAAAAGTATGCCAAACTGCACCTTTGAAAGAGACTAATGCTAGACAGAAGTTCTGAGTCTAAAGAAAGAGCCCACTCCAATAGAAGTGTCTGGACAAAGTAAACTTTGCTCTTGACTGAGAGGCTGTGCTTGGCAGGATCCAGCACACAGAGGAAGTGCATTTGGTTTTTATTCTAACTCAGGTGGTGACCATGCCATTTCCCATTTGGCTGGGGTTTGACCTCACAGTCTTATTTATTGGCTAGTCTTAAAAGAATTGGCACACAGGGAATGAAGGAGGAAGGAGAAAGGGGTCACTGCACCAGGCTGGCTAATTATGGAATGCAGTAGGAGCCAAAGAAATGTTTTACCTAGGTGGTGTGTGTGTGTGTGTGTGTGTGTGTGTGTGTGTGTGTGTGTGTGTGTATCATTTACATAAAAGCCTTAAGAGGTAGGGGAGAGATAAAAAGATATTAATTCCTTGCCCTAAACACCAGTTTTATAGTATTTGATAGGAAAGACTCATATTTGATATTTCTTACACTAAGGAGAGATATGTTATGGTGGAATTAGGAGGACATGATGAGGCAGAGTTTTTGAGACGTGAGCAGAAAGTAACATGGTCAAGGATTTGGTCAGGGACTTTACGGAAAGGTGTGAGAAAGACTGGCCTGGTCAGTAGCAATGGGGCCATTCTACTCTTGGCCTCTATGAATTTGATACTTTTTAAAGATTTCACATGTAAGTATCATATAGCACACACCTGCTTCTAATTTATTACACAAAGCATAGTGTCTGCAGGTTCAGCCACTGCTGCTGTAAGTGGCAGGGTTTTCGGAGGCTGGAGAGTATCTCGCTGTGTTTATGTAGCACACTTTCTGTATCTGAGTTATTGTGAATGTGGCTACAGTGAGCACGGCAGTTCAGGTCTCTCTTTGAGACACGTCAGATGCATACCAGAGGTAACATTGCTGGGTCATATGTTCTATTTTCAAATCTTTGAGGGCTCTCCATATTGTTTTCCATAATCAGTACAAGAGCTGTGCTGGCTGGTTTTATGTCAACTTGACACAAGCTAGAGTCTTCTGAGAGAAGGGAGTATAATTTAGAAAATGCCTCCTTAAGACTGGACTGCAGGCAAGCCTATAGAGCATTTTCTTAATTAGTCATGGATGGGGGAGGATCCAGTCCACTGTGGATGGGGCCACCTCTGGGATGGTGGTCCTGAATTCTATAAGAAAGCAGGCAGAGCAAGGCAGGGGGAGCAAGCCAGTAAGCAGCACCCCTCCATGGCCTCTGCATCAGCTCCTGCCTTCAGGTTTCAGCCCTGCTTGAGTTCCTGTCCTGATTTCTATAGTGATGGACTAGGATGTGGAAGGGTAAGCCAAATAAACCCTTTCCTCCCCAACTTGCTTTTGGTGATGTGTTTCATCACAGCAATAGTGACCCTCTCCAGGACACCAGCTTACACCCCACCAGTGCTGTACAAGGCTTCCCTTTCTCCATGTCCTTGCCACACTGGTTACCTCATTTTTTTAAGATTTATTTTAAAATTTTATTTATGTGTCTGTGTGAATATATGCCCCGTGTCTATGGGTGCTCATGAAGGCCAGAAGAAAGCATCGGATACCCTGGAGCTGGAGTTATAGGCATTTCTGAACCTGACTTAGGTGTTGGAAACAGAACTCTGGTCCTCTGGAAGAACAGCAAGAGCTCTTCTTAACCCTGAGCATCTCTCCAGCCCTTAGGCTCCTTTGTAAATAATAGCCATCCTAACAGGTGAGGTTTCCATTTGTACTTCCCCAGTGAGTGGTGATGGTTAGTGCTTTTGCATGTACCTATTGCCATTTATATGACTTCTTTGAAGAAAACTGTCTATTTGGGTCCATTTTTAAATTGGGTTATTTAATGTTTCTCTGTAGCTGCAGGAGCCCCTGACACCAACTCTTTATCAGATAAGCAGCTTGCACATACTTTATCCAACTTTGTAATATTGTCACTTTTTTCCACTGCTGTACAAAGATTTTTAGTTTATTGTAGTCAGTTTTGTTTGGTTTTGATTTTCTTACCTATGCTTTTGGTCATCAGTCAAGGCTAATTCAGGCCCTTCCTTCACTTTCTTCCAAGTTTTCAAGCTTCAGGTCTTACACATAAGTCTGTAACACATTCTTTATTAGTTGTTGGCATCAGATAATGTTGTGAGCTCAAGGTCCAATTTCATACCTTTGCATGTTGATATCCAGCTTTTCCTGCACAATTTTTTGAGGACAGTTCTCCTCTTGTGTATTCCTGGTACCTGTATTAAGTCAGGATCTAAAGAGACAGAACTGGTAGAATGAACAACAGTCCACGAGGCTGGATGTCTGTGCCATTCCAACCTGGCCCTGAAGGCCTGGAGAATTCCTGGAGACCTGCTGGTCTTCAGTCTAAGTTAGAAGGCAGAAGAAGTTGCTTCTAATGTTGGTGAAGGAATGCTACAGTGACAGGGAAAGTAGACTTGCCAGCAATAGTGAGGACAAGCAGGCAAAACCCAGCTTTCTTCTTCCTTGTCTTTTTATCCTTACTGCCTCCAGAAGGTGCCACCCATATTCAGGGCAGGTCTTCATGCTTCAAAGAATCTGATCAATACAATCCCTGGTAGCTTGTGTTTTCATTGATTCTCGATGCAGCCAAGCATATGCCAAGCTTAGCTGTCACAATACGGTTGTAAAGTTTAACAACCTGTGGGTTCCTTTATAGCTCCCTGTGCTGTTCAATTGCGCCATGTATCTATTTATGCCAGTTCTTGGCTTTTGTGCCTTTTCTTTTTCTTTATTTTTATCCTTGCAGTTTTTTGTTTTGTATTGTCTTTTTAAACAGACTCAGCTGGCCGTGTTCTCTTGCCTCCACCCCCGAGGGCTGGGATTACAAGCATGCATCGTGCCCTGCTTTTAGCCTGGCTTGATTGCTATTGCTGTGTGCTATTGTTTGACATCAGAATGTGTGATGTTGTAGCTTTCTTTTCACTCTAGATCGAGTTGGCTATTCAGAGTCCTTTCTGGTTCCCTGTGAATTTTAGGAATGTGTTTTCCTGTTCCTGTGATATGGAGCACTTGGAATTTGTATGTTGTCTTTAGTAATATGGACATTTTAACAACACGAATTCAGATCTTTCTCCTTCTTGACTGAATTAATTCCTAAGTATTTTATTCCTTGGAATATGGTTGGAACTGTTTTCTTAATTTGTTGCTGGTGTACAGAAATGCAGCTGAGTCTTCCTTGAGTTACTATATTAATATTAGTAGCTTGGGTAGGGTGTTTTCTTTGTGGAAGAGCACACCATCTACAGAGAGAGATGTGTCCACTCCTTTCGGACCTGGGTGTCTTGTCACACTTGCTGAATTGTCTGGTTGGAACTCCCACTCCTGTGCTGAGTGGAAGTGAAGAGTGTCACCTGGTTCTTCTTGACCTGAGAGATGCCTACAGCTGTTCCCCATTGAGCACAGACTTAGCTGTGGAGTGTCATATGTGGCCTTTCTCATGTTGAGTTACATTCTTCCTTCACTTCTTTTGTTCAGAAATGTTTCTTCCTTTGTTTTGAGACAATGTCTTGACATAAAGCTCAAGATGGCTCCAAACTCCTGGTTTTCCTCTCCACCACTGGAATTAGACACATAGCACCATACCCAGCTAAGAAATAATTTAAATTTTTTAATTTATTATTTTAAGGATCTATTTATTTGTTGTGTGTGCACATGGTGCAAGCACACACACACACACACACACACACACACACACACACACACGTGAGTTAAAGTACCGTTGGAGGCCAGGGAAGGCATCAAATACTCTGGAGCTGGAGTTACATGTGGTCGTGAGCCATCTGATGTGGGTGGTGGGAACAAACTCCAGTCCCCTCAAGAGCAGCAAGCACTCTTAAGAGCTGAGCCATCTTTTTCCTTGAGTATTTCTAGTTCTGAAAGAATATGAAGTTTTGTTCAATATTTTGTTATAGAAAAGTGACCATATGATATTTGTTCTTCATTGAGCTGTGAAGTATTCCATATGTACTGGTTTACACATATTGAACAATTCTTACATCCCTTGCATGAATCCCACTTTATTATTGTAGATCCAAAGATCCATAGACTCCTGTGGTAAAGTCGGGTTTGTAGTACATCAGCACCCAGGGCCAATCCGACCATGAAGACTTTGACCTCATCATGTAAATAAACACTCTGATGTATTCTGTGGACTACTGGGAGCCGATACAAATGGGAGATGGGCTCCGGCTGAAGGTACTAGTCCTTAGGGACACACCCTTGCCTCTGTCCCCTTTGTTCTGTCTACCACATGCCCCTTCTCATGACATTTTGACTCTCCAGAGGCCTAGAGGCAATGAGCCAAGTGACCATGGACCAAAGCCTTTAAAACTGTGAACCAAAATGAAATGTTCTTTCTTCTCTATGCTTTTCTCATTGGCATTTTGTCATAGTAATGGAAAGCCAACTAACCAATGATGGTATAGGTTTCATCCAATGTGATGTTGAATTAGGTACATGAACAGTTGATTTTATATCTGTGTGCATGTGTGGTGTGTATGTATATGCTTTTTCACACTTGTATGGGGTACATGTGCATGTATGTGCACGTAGAGGCCTAAAGTTAACATCAGCTATCTTCCTTGACTGCTCTCCATTTTATTCAACTGAAGCAAGGCCTCTTCTCTCTGACCCCAGAGCTCAAGGATTCTGGCTGGTTTAGCTAGTGAGTTAGTTCTGGGAATCTCTGTGTGCTGGAATTACAGGTACTTTCATACCTGCCTGGCTTTTATATGGGTTCTGGGGATCCAAACTCTGGTGTTCCCACTTGAACAGCGAGCATTTTCTCCACTGAGCCACCCTCCTGGCCTGGCACACTTGTGTTTTTTTATTGGACGTCTTTCTATCTGTTTGTCAGGCATATTGGGCTGCAGGTTTCTTCCCCACCCCCATCCCTACCTCCTTCTCTCTCTGCTTCTTTACTCCTTTATCTTCACCTGGGTGTGTCATGGGGATAGCTGGCCTGTTCCCTCCTCTCGGAAGTTTTGGAAGAGTCTTACTTTGCTCATACATTGTTCATCCAGCTGTATTCTCTTGACATCAGGATGATTATTCTGAATTCTTTCTGAGTTAGCTCAAAAGTTCCTCTTTCTGTGGGGTTGGTTACTGGCGCTTTCTCAGTTTGCTTCTGTGGGGCTGTCTTGGCCACAGTTTTCATGATCTGTATAGCCTTGTGCTGGTGTTTGGGCATCTGAGGAAGAAATACCTCTCCAGTCTTTCAGTCTGGCTTCAGAAGGTAAAAGCCGTCCTCGGTCAGGCCCTTGGGTCAACAGCACTGCCTCTGGGGATGTGGCTCTTGTGGCTGAGACCTGTAGAGCTGGCACATGGGGACGACTGGGTTCTCAGTTGAAGACTATTGTCACAGTCTTCAGTGGATGCAGATCCTGTCTGGTCCCTCCCAAACTCTGAGTCAAAATAAGCCTTACATTAGTTATTGTCTGTCTTTTCTAATGGTAACATGAGGCCGACAGGTATAATGTTTGGATGAGGGGCTCTGTACTTCATTTTACTCTGGCTTATACGAAATACATAGCCAACCCTGTGCTTAAGGCAAGAGCACATGTCCTTAATCCCCACCTGAAAGTCCAGGCTGTTTCCAACCAACTCCTCTAGAGCAAGTGGCTCAAGGTCCAGGAACAAGAGGAGTCACTGCCCAGGACTTGCAAACTGTAGACAGCCTTGGAGTTCAGTCATAGAAACAGCCCTGGGAACGGAAGAAAACCAGGGCCAATTTCAATCGCTTTCTGGATCTCACTTTTATTACCTGAGAAACAGAGGGATTATGATATATGATTTCTGTGGTCCTCTCTGGCCTAGCATTTATAACATCTTTATAATTATCTTGCTGTCTTTATTCCAGTTCCCATGGCTCCTATTGTGTTGGGCTGGCCAGGGCTGGCCATGCTGGGCACTGAGAACTTCTGAGATGTCGAGATGCTGGATTAGAGCAGCTTAGATGCCTCTGCTTATCTTTCCTGTTATGAAGCTCATGAAGGGAAAATAGACCCCTCTCCCTGCCTCCAAACCACAAGTCTATCCAAATCTTGGTCACCCAGGCCCCCTGACTAGAAACACCAGGGACTGCTGGGGACTATTCCTGCTGGCCTAAAAGCTATCTGATCCTCTCTTTCCAGAGTCGGCCTCAAGGGATAGTTTAATGAATGAAATAAATGCAATCGTGTGTGCAAGCACCACATTAAAAAAATGTTGTGTTTGTGTGCAATGTGGTATGTGAACGTGCACACATGTGCCTGTGGGTACAAGTGTGAATGGGGGCCAGGGGTAACATCAGGGTGTCTCTCTTCAGTCTCTCTCCACCTTTGGTCTTTGAGACAGGGTCTCTCACTGAACCCAAAGCTCATTGTTTAGACTGGGCTGGTGGCCAATGAGCTTCAAGGATCTGCCTATCTTGGCCTTGCAGCACTGAGGTCACAGATGTGTGCTGTCACACCTAGCTCTCAGTCTTCATGCTTGTCTCAAAGACTCGTCACCAGCTGAGCCATCTGCACCCCATAGGCACTGCATGTTGGGGTGACTTGCTATGCAGCCTCAGTGACTGCAGGACATAGCTATCATTGTCCTGCAGTTCATTAGTGAACTGAGGCATGATGATGCTGGTGTGTCACTCAAGGTAATTTGTTAGCATGTGACAGCATTTGGACTTAGATCCTGCATGAACCATTGTAGCATGAATCTTAAGGTCTTATTAATAAAAAAAAACAAAAAAACAAAAAACCCTGGAGACAGATATTGGGGTGAATGCTGAAAGATCAGAGAAGCAGAACAAGACACAGCTAACCTCACCTCGCCAATTTCTCAGCTGATCTTGTTTCTTCAAACTGGAAGCCTCTGTGTCCTCATCCGAATGGATCTCAGCTAAACTGCTGCTAAAAGCTAAAAGCTTTAAAAAGCTTTAAAAGGTTCCTGGTCCTCATGCCTTATATACCTTTCTGTTTCCTGCCATCATTTTCTGGGATTAAAGGTGTGTGTCATCATGCCTGGCTGTTTCCAGTGTGGCTTTGAACTCAGAGATCCAGAAGGATCTCTGCCTCCTAAATGCTAGGATTAAAGGTGTGTGCTACCACTGCCTAAACCTATGTTTAATATAGTGGCTGTTGTGTTCTCTGACCCCCAGATAAGTTTATTGGGGTGCACAATATATCAATCACAAACCTTCCATATAACTGTGATTCCAAGAAAGTCCAGCCCCCATCTGAGAAAGCCTGGTTCTCAGAAATGGGCCCCAATACTAGGGGAGCTCAGAGATGTGCTCTGACACCATTTAGCCTGCCTGTCTTAGGCATGTTACGAACTCCAGTTTCTCCATTTTAAAGTGGATGAGAGTTGCTAGTTAAGGGAACTCGCAATAGTTTATCCAGTAGGGGACGTGGGTTGAGCCTGGAGGAGATGGAATTCATGGGTAGAGAACAGTTGACTTGGGGACACCTGCCTGTGAAGGCAAGCCCCACGAAGGATGAGAAGGGAAATGACAGGAATGGGCTGACATTTCAGAGGACTACACAGTAGAATTAAGAGTCGACTGACTGCGAATTGGGTGTGTGATGTACTGGATGCAGCTTGGTCAGCAAGGGCAGGGAGGGGCTTAATCAGCATGTCAAGGCTGAACTGGTGTCAGAGTCTTAATAAATAAGCAAAGATGCCAGGTGTTCTTGGAGGTCCCAACGTTCTGGACTCCTGGTGTCCCCCTCTTCTGGTCACATGACATGGTGTACCTGGTGCTCTGGTGTCTTAGGCTAGCTCTCCTTCTTGGTCAGGGAAGAAATTCTGAACTCTTGGTGATCCAGACACTTGGTCGCAGAGGGCTATTCTGCCCTAATTTGGTGCAGATTTCTTACAAGGACATGCCTCTCGAGCTGGACATCTTTTAAAAAACCAAGAATGATGTGTTATGAGCTGGGGGCAGGAAAACGGCTATTCCCTTGGCAGCCCTGGAGGAGGTGTCCCTCTCCCAAAGCTGTGTCATCCCTTGGCTGGAAGCCACCTGCTGGCTGGCTTCCTGCCTTCCTGTCTGGTCCCTGCGGTGAATGGAGTTGCTATTTGTAAACACCAAGTCCAAGCAGGCTGAGAACTAGGCTTCACCACCCCCACCCCGAGGAGGGGACAGCACTTCCCATAAGTGGAGCAGAGCAAGAACTGGTAGCTGGAGATCTCCTGGTCATCAATAGAACATTCGGGAATAGAGTCTCATTTCACTTCATCTAATGATCACCATTAAGACAAATATTGCATAAATTCTCACATATGTAGAGTCTAGGTTTAAGTGTGTGTGAACATGTGAATCTCATGGAAGTAGAAAGGGGGCTATGAGAAGTAGAAAGGGGTCTAACTTACCAGAGGAGGGGGGACTGGGAGTGAATAATGGAATATTTACGTCAAGGAAACAGAAGGAAGAACTATCTGGGGCAGGGGCAACAAGGAAGGGAGCACGGGAATGGGCACCCTGAATGTGGGTGGCACCACCCCGTGGGCTGGGGTCCTGAACTGAGTAAGAGGGAAAAGAGGAGAACCTGGGCAAGTACCAGAACTCACTTCTCTGCTTCCTGACTGTGACCTGAGCATGCCCAGCCACCTCAGGTTCCTGCTGCCTGGCTTCCAGCCACACCGCACTGTATGCCTTCTTAGAGGAGGGACCATAAACTGCCCTCCCTCCCTTCAGTTGCTTTTGTCAGATATTTTATGATAACAATGAGAAAAGTAATGGAAACAGACATATATATATATACACACACACACACACACACACACACACACACACACACACACACACATAAAAACATCACAGTAAAGTTCATTTTGGGTATGCTAACCAAAAGAATAATGTAAAGAAAAATAAATTCTTTCCCATTATAAAAGTAATCTATATCTCCAGGAAACAATAGAAAAATACAGATAACACAAATATTTAATCTAAAGATAATTGGGTTAACTTGTTTATAAAATCCTTTTTAGACCATTCTGTGTGTGTAGTCATAAAACTGCCTGCATTGATACAGCTCATTCTATAGCTGCCCTCCTCTCCCTCATCTTCTTCTCCTCCTCTTTGCCCTACAGACAGACATACATACATACATACATACATACATACAGACACACACACACACACACACACACACACACACACACACTTTCCATGTCAGCTCCCATGGATCTTCTTTCTATGTGGTCTACACAGCAGATGCTCACTTTCTGTTCTTTTCTGCTATTGCTGACAAATCTCAATCGTTCATAGCGTTCCATTTTTGCCTGATTATTTTCAGTTCCATCATTAGAAGGATTCACTGCTGTCAGAAACAGCACAGGTGATGCAGCCCTCTGTGCAAATTGCTGGCGGTCCTCCAGTGCGTTCCTATGAGCAAGGACCACATTTCCCCAGCCCTTTTCCTCTTCATTTTCCCTGGGATGGTGGGTAAAAATGCTAGTTGAGTTGTTTAAAATATTCTCTCAGCAGAGGGCTTTTGCTTTTGTCCACTGTCCAGACTCACTTCACTTCTGTGTGACCTGGGCTGTGCTCGGCTCCAGGGAGTTTTTGTTTTGTTTGCTGCTTCCATGGTGTGTGTGTATATGTGTGTGTGTGTGTGTGTGTGTGTGTGTGTGTGTGTGTGTGTGTGTGCTGCCTGGGCCAAGAGAATTATAGAACATTAACACTATTTAAAAGACTTTAGATATATACTTATACATCTATACTATATTGTCATTTAAAGGAGGGGAAACTGAGGCAAGGGGGATGTGAGGACACTTTCCCATAGTCACACAGGAAAGCACATTCAGGGTGCAATTACAGCTCTGAAGGTGGGGATTCTGGGCTTTCTGATTGTTCTGATTTTTGAGGTACTGGGGACTCAACCCAGGGCCTTATACGTGCCACACAATCATGGTATCACCGAGCTTCATCCCCATGGTCCTTACCTAGCTTCAGAGTACTGGTTGGCCAAGTTCAACACCAATGAGTATACAGCCTTTTGGTGCTGTGATTCAGGGGAGAGTCTACTGAGTGCACAATAAGTGTTTTAAACACATTTGTGGAATGAATGTTTGTGCATAACAGATCAGAGGCAAAAAAAGTACATCTTGTCAAAAAGTGCTCTGGAACCTGGGAAGGCAGACTTCTGTTAGGTGCCCATTTGGGGGAAAATGGCCTTTCTAATTTTTTAAATTAAAACAGGAAAATTAATGAGCTGTTGGAACTGTTGGAAGCAGGCGGCCAAGGCCCCAGGGCTGAGACAGGCGTGTTTGGAACTGTCACCCTGTGGGAATTCCCCAGGAGCTGTTCCTCCTCCAAGAGATGGGCAGATAAACTGACTGGAAGGAGAGCTTGGTTTCTTTTGCATTCCTGAAGGAAGGAAGCCTGGCTGGGTCTCTAGTGGTTTCTAGGGAGCTTCTCAGGCATTGCCTTGACTCCCTCAGTGCCTATCACTCTCCTGTTCCTTGGTCCCCAAAGACCTTTTATTTTACAGCTTTGATCTCCAGAAGAGCATCAGCGCTTTGGGCCTTTCCTGACTCCATAGGTGGCTGGGTCAATGGAAGTGGGGCCTATCCTGCCTCTGTCAATCACTGTGCCACTCTGTTCATGCTAGCATCACTGTTGCCTGAATGCTAATAGAAGTATTTGTGCGTGTGCGCGCGCATGCGTGCGTGCGTGTGTGTGTGTGTGTGTGTGTGTGTGTGTGTGTGTGTGTGTGTATAGCAAGCACTTTGGCCACTGAACCATGTCATCAGCCCTGCAGCAGCTTTTGATTCTTCCGTTATCACTTGGCCCCTCCCAGTCTGTGTCCCATGCTGATGGGACACATCCATGCAGATCCCATCGTTTCTTCTTTTCAACCCTCTTCCTCAAAGCTTCCCAGACAAGAGATCAAAGTCCCTCGCCACCTTGGCCAGGTCTCGTGGCCTGGCACCTGGTTGTCTGTGCTCCACTTTAGCCACGTTCCCCTTTCTGAACCAGATGTGTGCCAATGAGAAAGTGTCTTCTCATCTTTGGACCTCAGTTTCCTCATCTGAAAAGCAGATACCATAACCCCCGGCATCCTGTATCTAATGAGACGCTCAGCCACTCCTCAGTTACTCTCAACTCTCAGGTTCTCCTCCTCCAAAGATGAACAAATTCCAGATATCTTGATTCACAATGAACCTTTTCTTCTGCGAAAGAACAGCCTGATTTTACTCTAAGTTCCCCGAGGAAACCTTTCCTCTTCCCTTCTTTTCTGCTGTCTTAGCCTAGGTTGACCTGCCCCGCTAGAGAGGATGTTCTTCTGAACCCTCTCATTAGTGGGCTTGTGCTGTCACATCCATTGCTGGTGGGCAATTTGGCTTCAGAATGTGAAGCCTCCTGTCTGAACTCAGCCATCTGTTCCCCTAGGGGAAAATAGCACATGCCTATAAATGACGTACTTTCTTACAAGGAGACCTCCTTCGGCTCCATTCCAGGAATCGAGTTTTCCAGGAAGCAAGGACCTGGCCCCAGTGGTTGCTTTATTGAAGGATGTTCTTGGGAACCCATCAGTCATTTTCTGGTCACATTTTCATTGATAGGCACAGAGGACAGGAAAATAATGGGTGCATGTACAAAGGACAGTCCACTGGGACCAAATGGAGGTACTCACCACCAGAATGGGAGCATTCATATGATAAAGGAAATCTGTGGCCACCTGCTGAGCCTCAGAAATTGGCATCTTCTCTGAGGGCCCAGGTGGTCAGGAAGAGGTGAGGGCTTGGTGTACCCAGCACACCAATTAGGTTAGAAGGAATTACTGGCACACTATACCTCCATTCCCATATACTTTGTCTCACTGAACTGAAAAGACACCTGAGCTCCATCGGTGATGAAGACCCAGGCCAATTGCATTTCCACAGGGCACTCCTGGAGTGGGGATTGTCAGCATGGGTAAAAAGACTCAAGTCATACAGGACTTCAGCTGTCTGTAAAACACTCTTCACAAACACCAACTCTTGTTTGCTTGCTCAGCCCCAGGAGGTTGGGGGAAACTGAGTCTTAGAGAGGTTCATCGAGTTGATCATTCAAGCAGAAGGTGGTTAAACCCACACAGTAATGCTTATCATTGTGAGTTCAGCGTTCTCTCCAATACAAAACCTATTTTTCTTTCTTTTTCTCACCCTCCAAGGAACACAGGAATGAAAACACAGGGTAAGGGCTCCAAAATGCTGCTGCTGGCTGGGGGAATAATTCAAGTTCCAGCTGCAAGCTAGCATCCAAACACAACCACCCCCTGAACTTCCCAGGCCAGGCCAGTCCACACACCCTGCTGTCCCTGGCCTCTTGCTGGCAGCAGCAAATGATGGAGGCCAAGGGCAAGGCTGTCAGCAGCAGGCAGAGTGTGGCTGTGTGTTCACCACCATCAGGCCTGAGTGAGTTATCCATCCCTCCTGGAGGTGACTTCCGGGAGGGAAGGAACTGGAGGCAGTGGCTACTCACTCCCTCACTGACTGCACAGAAGCTGAATGTTCCAGAACTGGAAAACTACCAAGCTACTAAACGCCTTCCCAGGCGGGTACCTCAGGGAATCATTCTTCAGGATGTCTTCCCCAGGTTCTGCTCTCGAGAGTGAAACAACCATGGGAAATGTTTATTTCTCTCTCATTTTCTCCCTCATTCTATCACTCCACATTTAATAAGTACACAGAGAGAACCCATTCTGCTGTGTCCTGGACCTTTTGAAGCACCAGTATACACAATACCACCCTGCTCAGCCACTGAGGTAGAGGAGGTGTGCACCTCAGTGATTGTGAGATTTCCTATGTGACATTTCACTTTGGGTGTGAGTTGGGCTGGACTATGCTCTGTGGTTAGACATTATTCCGGATGTTTTTGTGGGAGTGAGAGTGGTTTTTTTTTTTGGGGGGGGTATAAGACTAACATTTAAACTGGAATTTTTTGAGTGGAATGGGTTGCCTGATTGACCCATAGTGAGAACGGTCTTCATGACCACTTGAAGGTCCTATACCAACCCAAGAATGGCCTCCCCCAATCAAAAAGGAATTGTGCAGCAAATGCCTTCTGACTTGAAATGCATCAGCATCTCTGCACCAGGGTTCCAGATAACCAGCTGATCTTGCAGATCTGGGACTTGCCAGCCTCAATAACACAGAAGTCAATTCTTTAAATAAATTTCTTTACACATATATATGGACTTTAAAAAAAACAAACAAACAGGGTTTCACTATGATGCTCTGGCTGTCCTGGAACTCATTATGTTGACTAGGCTTGCCTTGAACTCACAGAGATCCTCCTACCTATGTGCTTATGCCTCCCAAGTGCTGGAATTAACGATGTGTGCCACCAAGCCCAGCTGATTTTATTTCATTTTTTTAAAAGGAAATTGTGTGTGTGTGTGTGTGTGTGTGTGTGTGTGTGTGTGTGTGTGTTTGCATGCCCAAAAGAGGGTGTTGGATCTCCTGGAACTGTAGTTATAGATGGCTGTAAGCATCCCAGCATGCATGTAGGGAGCTGAACCTGCAAGGGTAACACGTGCTCTTAACCACTGAGCCACCTCTTCAGCCCTGGTTCTGTTTCTTTGGCAAACTCTGGTTGATGGACTTTTCAGTCTCACCATACTCTCCACATACGCCTGTAAGTGTAGTGGTATTTGCTCCGCCCATGACCTTGGGCTATCCAGCTTGAAAGAGGTCATGATTCTTGTCTGTGTACGTGACTTCTTGACTTCTTGCCTGGGTATGTGATCTCTTAAAAGGAAAGAGGGAGTGGTCATGCTGCTCTTCTTGGTGTGCTCAGACACTGGACAGCCAGTTGCATTCACTTCCAGGCAGAACAGAGGACGATTTCAGCTGTTTACTCGGTTCTGTATTCGTGAGTGTATTTCCCCAATTTATATCTTAATAAGTTCCAGTTATCCATTAAACAGACTCACTTGGATTGATCTTAACAAGTGACACCCAATGTAGGGCACAAACCCAGGACCCTGACATTAAGAATCTCATGCTCTATTGATTGAGCTAGCTGGGTTGGTTATAACTTGTATTAGGGTTGGGGGTGGAACAATAAAGTTAGACTCAGGAATCTCTTTTGGGAAAGAAAAAAGTAGAATAGATAGGATATTAAGGTAGATTATTGTATCTACTTGTAAATTAATTTAGCAAACTATCAGCCTTAGATAGTTTGCATTGGTATGGATTCTTGTATATTGATACAAATGTAAACTATTTTCTATTTCTGTTTAAGATAATTTGTATATTGATACAGATTCAAAACTGTAGTACATATGCTCCTACTTCTGTTTAAAATATTTTGTATATTGATATATATGTAAAATTGTATTTGCCATACTGTATATATGTTCTATCTCTGTTTAGTATATTTTGTATATTGATACATATTAAGGATATTGTTGTCATATTGCACTATACATTTTTTCCTTCTGATTAAGATACTTTGTATATTGTCACAAATTCAAGGTCATTGTCCTTATACTGTTTGGCTGTTTACAGATTGTTTATTCTTATATGTGAAACCTGTCTTCAAGTTATTCAGGTTGATAAGAATTATAGGTTAATAGTCACCCATGCTTGTCATATTTATAGTCATGTTAGTTAGGTTTTCTAGACATACAGAAATATATGTCAGATGGATAGGTAATCTTCAAACACTTCATAGACCTAGAGAATATGGTATTTAAATGTTTTAATAACCTAAAATTTTGTTGACATGAGAAACAATTGCTCCTGACAGCACCGATCTACTCCCAAGAGGATGTAGGGCATCGAAGACACTCGGTATGGAGTTTATCTTCTTCTTGGCAATAAATAGCCTGCTGGGCAAAGAACTGCCCTTGCCTCGGCTGCTGACAGTAAGCACATTGTCCTTTCTGGATAAGCAGGACACAAGGAAAAGCACCTGGTGAACCTTGCCAAGACAAGGTAAGCTGGTCTTTCAAAATTCCAGCTTCTGAAATTGGTCTGTCAGATATTCTAGGCCTTAGCCATAGTGGATACCCCAGCATTGCAGAGAAACACTGGGTAACTGTCCAGGCAGCCAATCTCTGTCGTTTCTTGCATTTCTGGAAGCTGCTTGCTTGCACTTCCTGTTTACTCAGGTAATATTATTTTCCTTCTCAGGTTTTTGATGGGGTTGAAGACTAGATAGTTACAGTTACAATTCTTTCATGGTGGCGGTGGCCCACACCTTTAACTCCAGCTCTTGGGAGGCAGAGTCAGGAGGATCTCTGAGTCTCAGGCCAGCCTGGTCTACAGAGTGAGTTCCAGGAAAGGCACAAAGCTACACAGAGAAACCCTGTCTCCAAAAACCAAACCAAACCAAACCAAACCAAACCAAACCAAACCAAACCAAAAACAAAAATTCTCTCGTGTCTTAGCTAAGAACATATTAGGTACTAGATTCAGATTCTTCAGGATAGGACAGCTTTTGGGTAATCTCTATAATTTGCCATTTACCTATGATTTGGACATTTAGTATGTTTCTTACTTGTCATTGTTCTTGTTGGTTATAGTTCCCTTTTTGTTTATGTCATTGCCCTTCATTTCTCCTGGACAATACTTGATAATCGTTCTTATTGTAAATAGTTTGTGTTAGGTTTAGAACCTTCTTATTTAGACAAAAAGGGGAAGTGTAGGGGTATTTGTTCCACCTATGACCTTGTGCTATCTAGCCCAGAAGAGGCGATGCTTCTTGCCTATGTATGTGACTTCTTGACCTCTTGCCTGGGTACGTGACCTCTTAAAAGGAAAGAGGGAGGGGTTACGCTGTTCTTCTTGGCATGATGGGACATCGGAGGGCCAGGTGCATTCACTTCCAGGCAGAACAGAGGATGACTTCAGCTGTTTACTTGGTTCTGTATTCATGAGTGTATTTCCCCAATTTATATCTTAATAAACCCCAACTACCCATTAAACAGACTCACGTGGATTGATCTTAACACTGTAGCATCTGTCTGGGGCCACCAGAGTGTCTCTCCCGTTCACCTTCTCTGTGGCTGTCATCCTTCTACACGGCCCCACCCCTGTATCCCTTCACTGCTCTTGCACTATCACCTTTGGGCTTTTACCATGTAATCACTGCACACCAACCAGCTTTGGCCTGGAGCTGCTCGCTCTAAGTCTGTTAGAGTTTGTCCTTGGCGCATCAAAGGGAGTAAGGCAGAAAGGAGAAAGAATCACATTCTCTCTCACTTTCAGTGTCAATCAAGGCTAAATTTACAAATGGAGTACCATTGCAGAAAGTGTTTCTTCCCAGGCTAGGGGAACATGGTTACTAAATAAATCTATTCTTCAAGAGGCCTTTGAGACCCTTCAGTGATGGAGGTGGGCCGGGCTTCAGCCCATCCACGTGGATTACCAATGTCCACCCCCACCCCAGTGGCATTTCAGGGAAGGGTGCTTGTCTATCTTCTTCGATCCCAGGAGAAGGACCTCCTTTGTCAAACTGCCTCCTGAGAGCTCTTTCGGGCTCCCAGTACTTTGTCCCTTTCTGTTAGAATTCATTCTCACTATACTGAAAATAGACAAGTGTTTTTATCTCTGGCTAAGGTTCAAGGATGCCGGTGCGTGCCTCACTCTTCAGGGACCTTCTGAGGGGTCACCAGGCAAGCAGAGCCTCTCTTCTCTGCCTGGTTCCCACACATACTGAGAATCTAAACAAGGAGGCTGTGAGCATCCCACTGATGCTTTTTTTCAGATGAAGGCCAAGTTAGAGAACTTAGCTTTTGCATGGACCAAGTGGTCCTTCTTAGCAAATCCACAATGAGATGGAACCATTTGCTGCACAAGACTACACAGGAGAGGGCATGTGGGGAAGAAGAGCCAGTGCTGGGGAAGTGGCTGGCTGGCTTGCCCCTGAAGGCCACTCTCCTCCAGGCCAAGAGCAGGCTGGCTTCTGCAAGCCCAACACTTTCCTTCCCAGGTCTCCTAGACAGGGGCTCATCCAGCCATGGGGTGGAGCAGGGTCATTTGATGTGCTGGGATAACACTACCCTCCCATTGCACTTTAAGAAAGAAGAGGGGCTGAGGAGATGGCTTAGTGGGTAAAACACAGCACAAGTGTGAGGATCTGAGTTCAAATCCTCAGAACCCATGTAAGAGCCAGGCATGTTAAAATGTCTGTCATCCCAGTTCTCCTGTGACAGACCGCTTAACTTCCAGACCTGTCCAGGCCAGTTGGCCTGGCCTATGTAGCAGCCAACATCAAACAAGGTGGAAGATGAGCGTTAACACTTGAGATTGAGCATGAACTCAAGCGCGCGCACGCGCGCGCGCGCACACACACACACACACACACACACACACGCCACTTATACACAGAAAACCAGAGTGATGGGACCAGCCCCCTCATTATTTTACAAGAAAACCGGGGACTCAGGCCACTTGTCACCTGGGTATTCTGTAACCTTAGTTATGTGACAAATGCCAGTGGTAATACTGTACCAAATACAGTCCCAAAGCAAGAAGAAGAGTCTTTGCCTCCTGCCATTAGCTGATGCTCAGGGAATCCTCAAGCCACCTTGGCATGCTCTGGTGTAGAACCTGGGAGCAGCCCTGGACGACTCGGCCGCTGAGGAAATCTTGGCACAGTACTGTAATTGTGGATTCAGGAAACACTGCCCTTGGCTCATTTAATTCTCTCCACATAATTAGAAGAGGGAGAAATGAAATGTCAGGAGGAAATACACATTTAATTCATGTTAAAGAGCCTGGTTCATTTTTTTAATGCTGGCCCTTTTTGTTCCTGCTCGGTCCTTGGTCACTGTAAATCAGTTTAAAAAAATGGTTTCAAAGCAGAAAAGGACAAGGAAGTGGAGGAGAAGCCCTTCACATTTAATCTTCCCGTGGCGCCAGTTAGGATTTTAATTTTGAAGCACGGGTAAGGAGGCAGAAGTGGCCTTTGGCCCATTGAGAAGCAGAATAATCGCAAATGGTGATAGACTTGGGGGCGGGTATGTGAGACTTCCATCACAAACTACCTAAAGAATGAAGATTTCTCTTAGGGCTGCGGGGAGGAACAGGCATTTCCAATTCCTTCTTAATGGGAATATAAACAAAGCCATTCCAGAGCAAGGGCTTACATGAGCTCTCTTAAAAAATGTAAAGAGAAAGGAAGAAGGAAGGAAGGAAGGAAGGAAGGAAGGAAGGAAGGAGCAGAAAAATGACCTCATTATTATTTTTTTTTTTACCTCGGAGCTGAGGACTGAACTTGCACTTGCTTGACAAGCATTCTACCACTGAGCTAAAGCCCCAACCCTGACTTCATTAAAATTTACTCCGGGAAAAAACGTTGCTCTCCAAGGCTCCTACATCCCTGAGAGCGTCCAGAGCTAAACCTAGAATGGAAGAAACTAGGTGGGATATTTGCGAGTCTTAAGCCACTATGAGATAAATCTGAGGCACTAACACCGGGTGCGCTGACCTGGCTCTCCGGGATCGCCGCGGCCGGCTTGATCTGCCCCCTAGCGGACCTGTGTGGTGCTGCAGCGCTGGACTCCCGCCGCCCGAAAGCCGGCCACCTTCAGACAGCGCCGCGTGCTGACGCGGTCCGCGCACAACCTGGCCACCGCTCTCCGCTTGCCTTCGGTCCGCATCCAGCCACCAGCCAAGCCGCAGGCTAGAGGATTGCGGAGACGCCGGGATCTACTCGTGGTGGCACCGAGAGTGGCGCCGGCAGCTCTCCCATCCTGCGGGGGAGAGCCCGCGCATCTCTGAGGCCATCCGCTGCGGTGCAACTTCCCCGGTGGCGAGGCAACTTTGGGCTAACCTGCAGGCTCGCTTCAGGTGGCTGGGTCCTGCGCACCGTGGGGACAGGATGGTTAGGACCAATGGGACCATCAGCTTCTGAGGCAAGCCTCTGGCGCCTCTCCCGCTTCTGGTTCCCCGAGGCGCTCAGGATGCTCCGAGGGACTGAAAAGTGACAGCTTGGACGACGACACAGAGCCCTTGAAGCAGCTTTGAGGCTGCTGGGCTGGGGGATTCCTGTGAGAGGTGTCTACCCCAGGAGTCTCTCTCATAGCAGCCTTACGTCCTCGGGAGGTGGGGGGCGCTAGGCTCGCAGGCAGGAGTCCCTCCTGGAGCGAGAGGATTCGGGGAGTTCCGGGAGCCGAGGCTGAGTATCTTGGAACAGAAGGATGTGCAGGAGCTGAGCTTTTGGGGGACCCTAGGAAGACGTACTTGAAGTAAAGCTTACTAAGATGGGGGCTGCCTTGGGTGTCCTTTAGAAGGTGGCTGTGCTGTGTCCTGAGGGGAGAGGTGTCAGTTTGGGGCTTCTTTGGGAGGGGATGCTGGGGAAGGGGGGTCCCTGTTCTCGGGAAAGCGGTTAATCGCAAGGCTCCTCTCTCAGCAGGCCGAGCGGCTGACCCTTTCCTGGGACCCACGCTCAAGTGCATCTGCAGAGGTTCAAAAGAGGTAAGGCAACCCGGGATTTCTGCAGTGGTGGCTGATAGCCCGGTGGGTGGGCTTGTGTCCTGAGACTCAGGTAACTTCAGGTTCCCAGGAAGGGGACAAGGACGCCCCACGCGCGTCCTAAGAGAAGCACCAAGGTCTTCTCACTGCCCTCCTGGTTTGTTTCAGGGCGGCAAGAGACAGATCAGTGCCGGGGTGCTCCTGTAGACACCTGGACGGCGCATCGGGCCCCGCCCCGCGCTCCACGCTTTAAAGAGCAGCAAGGCCGGGCGCTCCGTCGCGGTCGCGGTCGCGGTCACGGTCATGGAGGGCACGCCCGCAGCCAACTGGAGCATCGAGTTGGACCTCGGGAGTGGAGTGCCGCCCGGGGTGGAGGGAAACCTCACGGCCGGGCCACCGCGGCGCAACGAGGCCCTGGCGCGCGTGGAGGTGGCGGTGCTGTGCCTCATTCTGTTCCTGGCGCTGAGCGGCAACGCGTGCGTGCTGCTGGCGCTGCGCACCACGCGCCACAAGCACTCGCGCCTCTTCTTTTTCATGAAGCACCTGAGCATCGCCGACCTGGTGGTGGCTGTGTTCCAGGTGCTCCCGCAGCTGCTGTGGGACATCACCTTCCGCTTCTACGGGCCCGACCTGCTGTGTCGTCTGGTCAAATACTTGCAGGTGGTGGGCATGTTCGCCTCCACCTACCTGCTGCTGCTCATGTCGCTCGACCGCTGCCTGGCCATCTGCCAGCCGCTGCGCTCGCTGCGCCGCCGAACCGACCGCCTGGCGGTGCTGGCGACGTGGCTCGGCTGCCTGGTGGCCAGCGCGCCGCAGGTGCACATTTTCTCGCTGCGCGAAGTGGCGGACGGCGTCTTTGACTGCTGGGCTGAGTTCATCCAGCCCTGGGGACCCAAGGCTTACGTCACGTGGATCACGCTCGCCGTCTACATTGTGCCTGTCATCGTGCTGGCCGCCTGCTATGGCCTCATCAGCTTCAAGATCTGGCAGAACTTGCGACTCAAGACGGCAGCGGCTGCGGCGGAGGCCGAGGGGACTGAAGGATCTGCGGCCGGCGGAGCTGGGCGCGCGGCGCTGGCTCGGGTCAGCAGCGTCAAGCTCATCTCCAAGGCGAAGATCCGCACAGTGAAGATGACCTTTATCATTGTACTGGCCTTCATCGTGTGCTGGACGCCTTTCTTCTTCGTGCAGATGTGGAGCGTCTGGGACGTCAATGCGCCCAAGGAAGGTAGTGTGGGTGGAGAGGAAAGAGGGGGGCAGGGGTAGGCCCTAGTTCCGCTATCTCTGTACTTTCAAAGTTCCGGGGTCCTCCTGGGGCATGGTTTGATATCCCAATCCCCTGGTCCATAATCTTTGAGGAGATAACCTCTCCGAGTCTCCAGGACTTAAAGGTTCTCCAGCACGGAAATAACCCATTAAAGTACCAACTCTTGCCAGAATTCAGGTAAAATGCCCCATAGGCCTTGGGCAACTCTGAGTGCAAAAATCCTTATTATGGAGGGGGAAACTGAGGCAGGTGACTGTCTTTCCTACAGAGAGACAGAATAGAGGTGGGTTTCCAACCTGAGCACAGGCTCAGGCTCCTACTTTGAGTTCACTTTAAATTGAACGACTTTAAGTTAAGTTGCCTTGGACCCATAAGGTCAGTGTTGGCTAGGGTCAACCTCAGGAAGGGACAGCTGGTCCTGGGAAAGCTGAAGGAGTATCTAATGAAGGTTGAATGGATCTCCTGAGGGACTTCTATGGAGGTCAAGACAAGTTCCAGAGCCTCTCATCTGGTGGCAGCCATGGAGAGAGAAATATTTTAGAGGACCTGGGCAGGAACAGGGCTGGGGTGCCCGAGACTGAGCCTTGTTTTTGGGAGACCGGAAGGGAGCCAAGAGGACAGTCATCAGCTTTGACCCGGAGGCTGTGTGATAGCCACACAGAAGGGAAGAGCCTTTCTCCCTGGAGACCCCTGAGGTTATAGGATAATGACTGGAATTTGTTAGAAGTCTGGAGGGGGTGGAGTGATACATCTGGAGGGGGTGGAGTGATACATCTGGAGGAGGGAGCTGAGGAAACAGAGCAGTCTGGGCTCCGGGCCTGTGGTGTGTGCTGGGCACCAAGTACAGCCCCACCTTGATCCTACCACCCCCAATGACTTATTTGGAAAAGCAGGAGCCATCTTCCCTGGTAGCCCTGCCTTGTACCTTTGTTTTGAAGATTAGCACAGCCCACATCTAGGAAGGCCTGGTCTCGCTGCACAGACCTGTCAGAAAGGACTTAGCTGTTCCAACCCTAGATGGTGCAAAATGGTATTATGGATATAATCACCACTGCTCTCAACGCCAAATCCCTCTGCTTGGGAAGCTAGGTTCTCCGTGCAGGTGACCTGAGTTTCACAGCTCTGTTCTTTTCTGGAAACCACAGACCCCTGGATTCACAGAGCCCTCCTGCTTTGCTCCATAGTGGCCAGGATACCTATCACTCGGCATATACTGATGGCCTGTGGTAGTCAGGGCAAAGATTGCTATGTGGATTCTGTCCATTGTGTGGCCTCTGGTCACACATTCCAAAGGCCCAGAAAAGGAAAGGCACTTCTACTGGGTCATAGAGAAAGTTTGTGCAGAGCGACAGCTGGAGCTGGAGTTTCCTGAACCAGGGTTTGTAGGAAGGGCTGTGGCCAGGGAGCCGAGGGAGGTGTAAGACTGAAGTGGGAGTTCCTAAATAAGGCCTCAGGCCTAGCTGCTTCCTCAGCAGAGCCGGAGGATCTTAGCCCATGTGGTACAAAGGGACCTCCAATACCAATGGCTGCAGATGCTAGATGGGCACCCCTTAGGGCCAGCCTGGGGGATGCTGGTTGTATTGGTAATTTTCTTGTCTCTGTGACAAAAGCAGTTTAAGGAAGAAGGGTTGACTTTGGCTCATAGTGTGAGGGGACAGTCATTGAAGGGGGGGATGTGGAACAGCAGGGGTGCGGGGGCTGGTCACATTGCATCCACTGGCAGAAGGCAGATAGAGATGAGCACTGTTGCCCAGCTCGGATTCTTCTTATTCGGTCCAGGCCCCAGTCTATGGACGGTGCCACCCACGTTCAGGGTAGGTTTTCCATCCCCATGTAAACCTGGAAATGTCACCCTCACAGACCTGTCTAGAGGTGTATCCCCTAAGTGACTAAATCCTGTCAAGTTGAAAATGAGAGTCGACCATCACACATGACATCTGGCCCTGCCTCCTGCACTAACTGACTCTGAGACGCTGGGCCAGGGGACTGTTTGTCCCTTGACTCTCCGTGTCTACCTCTGAGGGTGAGGCCACTTCAGTGCCTATAGTGGCAGTGGTGGGAACACCTTGGAGGGCCTGGCTCTTCAGTGGCCTAGCCCTGTGGAAAGCCATGGGGAAGGTGGACCCTCCAGCTTGATTCTGCAGGTTATACATCACAATCTCATGGACAGTTCTCAGCTGCCTTGGCTCCTGGAGGAGGGTGGTTGTGAGGAGGTGGTTGTGAGCACTTCTGTGCTTTGGGCTTGTATTGTGCTGTTTCCCTGGGTTCTGCTGCAAGTGACTTTAACCCTCCACTCCCAGAGGGTTTGTTAATGGTTGGAAAGAAAGCTGGTGAGTGGAAGCTTGATCCGGAGCCTTTCCCATTTGACAGGTGTCTGAGTGGGCTGGGGGCAGTGAGGAGGGAAAGGCCGCACGGAGGCCTTGGATCTGGAAGCTAGCCTGCAGCTTGGGGGACCTTAGATTTGGGGAGCTAAGCCTACAGGCTGGGCCACGGCATACTCTCCACAGAGCCTGGGTTGGGGCTGGGCCTGCAGCCTGCTGGCTTTTACCCCACCACCTTGTCCTGGGCAAGTTAGAAGCCAAGAGCACCGAAAGGCTCCTCCTAGTGCCGGGGCTGTAAGGGGAGCCCCTAGACTTCTTTAGGCCCTGCTGACAGAAGTCCTCAAGCACAGGAAGGAGCAAGTCCCTACCAGAGACTTGTTGCCACCTGTAGGTCTGAGGTCTCTCAATAGTGCATGGCCATTCCTGTCTAAGCAACAGGAATAACAGCCAGGATGGAGCAAGACTCCCTTTCTGGGTATTAGTTTGGGTCAAGTGAGGAGTTAGATGAATGCTCACCTGTGTGTCACCTGGGTGTGTCCAGACTCCCTGGTTCTCATCAAACTCAGCATGTAGATATGCCCAGCCCGAACATGAGGAGACCGATGCTCTGAGAAATGCCTTCAAGATTGGTGCCGAGTCAACAGCAGGGCCAGGGTCTGACCCCATGGAGTCTCCCACTGGAGATGGACAGGCTGAATTGCCCCCCAGCACCCCACCGCACCCACTGAGGGAAACCTCAGCATCAGGATTTCCTGGGCCCTTGACAAAATGCTGGTTTAGACCCACAGAGACAGAGGAGACACTGCCTGGCTGGTCCCATCATCCTGACATCCAGGCTCACCCCATCCCATCTGACCATGTCTACCCCGCCCCATTGCTGGGACCCCTAAAGCCTTGCACAGCCTCTGCTGCCTTAGCCTCAGCCCTCATCATCTGTGTTCCCCCTTTCTCTTCCCGTCTCTGCCTTCTTGGCTACAAGCATGACCTTTCACCTCACCACTCTTGGTAGTTTGGGACAGATCACCTTGTGTGTATGTGATTGTGTGTGCATATTATACATGTGAGTGTCTGCATGTATGTGTGCTGGTACATGTCTGTGTGTATGCACATGTGTTCATGTGGGTATGGGTGCATAAGTTAAGGTGTGTTTGTGTGTGTGTTCATATTGGTGTGTGTGTGTGTGTGTGTGTGTGTGTGTGTGTGTGTGTGTGTGTTTATGTGGGTGGGTGTGGGCTTGTGGGTGAACCTCTGTATATGTGTATTCATGTTGATATGTGTTTATATATGTAAGTGTTGTGTGTCCATATGTGTGTTCATATGGGTGTTGTGTAATTTTGTTTGTCTTTGTGTATGCATGTGTGTTCATGCTGGTGTAGGTGCATGTATGTGTATGCATTGTGTGTTTGCTTACATAGGTGTTCATTTGAATTTATATCTCTGTGTGTGTATGTTCACGTGTATGTGCGTATGTTGTATGTTTGCTTGTGTGGGTGTTGGTTCATGTGTGTGTGCATGCTATGTTCACGTGAGAGTGGGTGCATGTGTATGAGTGGTTATGCATGCATGTATAGGTTCTCATACACTTGTATGCACGTGCGTATGGAAGCCAGAGGTCAACTTTATGCAGTGGCTCAGGTGCCTTCTGCTAGTTTTTTTGAGCCATTGTCTCTCGCTGGCCTGGAACCCACTGATTCAGCTAGACTGCCTGGCCAGTCAGATCCCCTGTTTCCAATTCCATCTCCTCAGCGGTGGGGTTGCAAGCATGCACCACTGTGCTGGCTTTTCAACATGGTTGCTGGCGATCTAACTCAGGTCCTCGTGCTTGGAAGGCAAACACTTTAACATCTGAGCTGTCTCCTCAGCCTAATGTGTTGTCTGCTTCTGAAAAATAAGAAGCAAATTTTAACAGGTACCAGGGCTTTAGGGAGCCAGCGAGGGGTGGGAGTGGTTTTGAGAGCAGGGGTAGCAGGGTGGGCTGTGGCAGTGGGTGGCGGCTGGCTGGCCTGGGATGCTGAGAAGCATGGAGGAGAGAGCATCTTGCTTCCCCACAGGGGGAAGGCTGGTGGGGACGGTCTAGCTCTGGTCTTGGAAGTGTCCCAGCTGGACCCTTGGTGAGGGAGAGAGGAAGAGACTAGGTGTCCACAGTGTCCTCTTCCTGGGCTGCTTGCTCCTTGGGTCCTAGCCACTGGATGGCCAGGAGATGGCGCTTCTGTGCCAGGCTTCTGTCCGCTTGGCCACACCTCGCACCTGAACAATCCCTCTCTGCTTGTTCTCTCCCCATTCACCTGACTACCGAGTGTGAACTTAATTTTCCCAGAGGGAATTGCATTTGAGTCCAGTCACCGTGTAAGCAGGCCATGTCCTGTCATCTAACAGGGAGATTGTCTTTTTTGCCTTTCTGATGTGCTAGAGGAGGTGGCTGATTTATCAAGGCTTCCTGTCTGCTAATTTCATGCTTCAATTCAGGTCAGTCCCTTATCGACCTCTTCTTATTTTCCAGTTTCTGCTTGCAGCTAGGGACATGGCCACAAATGGGACAGAATCCCCAGCCAAGGAGTATTAAAAAAAAAAAAATGAGAACATGATGGGATGATTCCACACTAGAAGCACTCATTTACCATGTAAAGTGAATGTTCGTAGGAGGCAGTGGCTGACTGTTTCACTGGGGGAAGAAATCAGGAGGGTTTCAGAGAGGAAGCAGTGTTTGAAAAGGTTTCTGAGGGCTGAATAGGAGCTTACTGTACAAAGAAGCAGGTTCACATTTCATAGTTGGAAGCATAGACTGTTATTTTATTATTTCTTCCCATTCTCTACCCATATGAGTTGGGGCTAGTTAGAAAGAATTTTAGTCGTACAAAAATCACTGAGATCCTGGTTAAAAGGCTGGTCTGACTGGGCATTCTGGGAGTGGAGCCTGCATCTTTGGTACCTGTACAGGTGATGCTAAGTGGTACCCATGCAGCCGGCCACCACACTTTGAGTAGCAGAACTTTAAGACATAGTCTGTGACCTAAACCTGCCATGTGCCTCCCATGTGCTTCCTTTTCCTCGAGAATGGCATAACATGGAACATGCAAGAAGATCTGCCTTTTCTTCTTCATCCGAGCCCACCAGTCTCCCATGTTGCTCAGCTATGACCAGAGCCTGAACAAAGGTCATTTTAACCTCAGTAACCCCAGGTGCTCCTCACAGCCCTGAAATGCATGGAGCTAGAATACCATAGAGAGTTCTAGAAGAATCATAGTTGTGAAAGTTCAGTCTTTGCAAAGATTCATCCCGTGGTGTATCCTGGGACTCCGTCTTGATGTTAACATACATTTAGAAGGGATATTTTGAAGGGCCTGTCAGAAGCCTCCTACTATACCCTACAAGTCTCCCCCCACCCCCTCGGTTCTACATATTCTGGGGGAGGCCTTGCCCAGGAGTCTGGCTTCCTGGGTGGGAATTTTAGGAAGTTGCTGGTGAATGGGAGTCAGAGGAGAGGAGCCACAAGCCTTTGTTTGCACAACCTGTGAATGCCTGGATTGCCTCAGGAACAACACAGCCTGTGGGGGCCGAGGCCAGCTGCCTACCAGCTGTCCTGGGCTAATCTGGGCCTTCAATGCAGGGCATAGTGAGTGCCGGGAAGTCCAAAAGGGGGCGGGGTTATCGGGGTGTGAGTGGAGCTGGTCTGGTGGCCATAGAAAGCCTGGTGCTGCCCCTCCACAACCTGCTGTGCCATCCCCCCCCCCCCCCCGCCCCCGTGAGTCACATGCACAGGCGCCCAGCACCAGACTCTGGCTAGTGATGTGGTTGCTTCTGCCCATTCCTCTACCACATAGAGGGAGCTCCCCCTTGCAGGTGTCCCCAGACCCTAGTCCACCCAGCCTCTCCCTCAAATGCTGCCACTCTGATTTATCTCAGAGTTGGTCATTTCACCCAGTGTGTGAATCCCTGTGCCCAGGAACTTGATGAGTCAACATGGGTCCCCAGCGCCAGCTTGGTTCTGGCAAGGCTAAATGAACTGGATTCCGAGGCTAGATGGATGTTTGATCTCTTCCTCCCCCAGGTAGCTCCTGGGCAAGCGGATGGCCCAGCACTTCCTCTCCTGGTTCCTTTCTGGCAGGGACCAGCCAGACCAGGTTGCTAGCCTGGGCGCCTGCCAGGACCTCTGCTCATGGGGAGAGTGTGGTTTTCACTTCAGGAGAGAGGAAGACAGAATTTGATAGCTGGCCTTTCTGGACAGTCCCCTGAAGTCCTGCTCACCCTGTTTGTAGAAACCTACCCTGCTGGGCTAATTACGTTGCCAGCAGTGAAAGTTTCCCCAGATGGATTCTCTTGAGTTTCTCTCATGTATACATCCAATCCCAGGGCTCTGTTTTTCCTTCTTTTATTTTAATTTTTGAGAAGCGTGAGAAGAAAGGAACTAAGGGCAGTTTCTTTAACTGACCTCTGATCAGAACCCCTGACCATGGACTTAAACACATGACAACAGCTGACGGCCATCTTTTATCCTTTACCATCTTTTCATACCGGCTTTAAGACCCTCTCCATTTTCCCACTTTCCTTCAGTGTCCAGATGATGGAAACAACACTCAGAGGGCAGATGTGGCTAAGAGAAGGACCACGGGGGACTTAGACCTGGAGGTTTGGGAGGGGTCCTGTCTTCCAGACACCTCCCTCCTCAGGGTAGTTTCTCTGGGCTCAGGTCTCCTTCTGTGAACCGTGTCTGCTCCCAGGTGACTTTTGTGCATACCTCCATCCTGGCCTCTGGATCTCTCTTATCTCTGTCCTCACTCCACGATGTCTCTGTCTTCTGGGAAACGTGGCAGGAGACCAGGCTTACAAGGATCTTGCAATCTGGGATGTCCCTACAACGAGGATAGACGTAGGCTGGGTTGCTGGCCTTGGAGCATCTTGAATCACTAAGCATTCCTGAAATGTGGCCACTCCTTTGTCCAGAGGCAACAAGAAGCCCCCACTGTGAGCACTGAGCAGCCTGCACTCTGGCAGCTGAAGGGTGAGCTGTGAGTCCTGAAGGGTTGAGACTGCAGCATTCCCCTTTTAAAGAGGTGGGACCACATCATCCTCTTTTGGAATGGGTGAGGCCTCAGCATCCTCTTCCTGAAAGGATGAGACTGCAGTCTCCTCTTCTTGTGGGGTGGGACCACAGCATCTTACAGCCTACTGGATTTGCCTAAAAGCAGAGATAGGTCAGTCAGCACCCCTAGACTGAAGATGTGTCCAACCTTTTGGTTTCTCTGGGCAACACCCGACCAAGGAGAAAATTGTCTCGGGTTACATGTTTAGATTTCAAGGATGTCCAATTCACAGCCTGCAGGTTTTGAGAACATACATATGTTTATTTTGTATGACACTGAGACATGGTGTTGTTGACAGATTTCATACTTGTGTAGTGCACAGTCAAGCTTCAAAAAAAAAATAGTGTGATGTCTTCAGTAAGTTTACAACTGTGTAGGTCTGCATCCATAGATTTCCTGGGCTGCATATAACCTGTGGGCTGTAGTCTGGATGTCTCTGCAAGCTTTCCATAACTAGTCTGTGTGTTGGGAAAGAAGATAAACATGGGCAGGATCTCAGTGTGGGGGAGCATCAAGGGATGATGTGGTCCTGGACCTCCAGGAGGTAAGGCTGGTAAGCAGAAGGCAGAGGGGAGGGCTGCACACATGCTCACAGCAGGCGAGTCCTGGCTTATGCCCCAGCTGAAGAAAGTCTTGGCATTTCCAAGCGATGTAGGTCCCCCATATCTGCAGTACAAGGCTAGATATTTCCCGGGCACTGAGAAAAACAGCGAGAGCCAAGGGCACTTGTGTCCACTGTGAGTTATTTGTTCTGTGGTGGAGCTGAGAGCCCATGTCAAAGTGCGTAAACTTTCCAGAAACTGACAAGCTGGTAGAGCTGGGCACTTTGACCATGCAGGCTTCAGGGTGTGGGCCTCTTATGCCAGCACAAGTGTCTACTCCATGTGTCTGCTGATGTTCTTGGCCCAAGAGCCACACTCTGGAATCAGTCGGTGACAGACACAGCCATATGGCTGTGGAGCTTCGAGACGCTCAGCTATGGGGTCTTGTATCTTTGCCCCACCCAGGGTGCTTCACATTCCCAGACACACCCCAGCCCGGGGAATACAAGCATGCCTGTTTCCTATGCAGGAGGCTAACGCTGTTGGGAATTACTAGAGCAACGTGTGCAGGAAGGGCATCCCCATCATTCCAGCAGGGATGTGATGATATGCAGGCTGTGCTTGCTGTTGAGGAATTTGAATTCTGAACCACACTTGTTTGTCAGCCAATCAGTCTCACTACATTCCTACAAGGAAGAGAGCTTTGGCTTCCCATCTCATGAGGAAACAGATGTACAGAGATGTTGAGTAACTTCCCCAAGAACACACAGCTCCAAAATATGGAGCCAGATCCTTGTCCCCATCTGTGTGACTCAGAGATTTGATTCTGGCACAATTTAATTCTGTTCAGTGTAGTGTGAGGAGGAGCTTCTTTCTGTGGCCCACACTGCCCTAAGTGTGCTTGCTCTGGGGTCTGCACCCACTCCAGGGCTCACACTGCCCTAAGTGCGCTTGCTCTGGGGTCTGCAGGCCACTCCGGGGCCCTCAGTATCTACTTTTTGTTTGTTTGTTTGTTTGTTTTGAGACTGGGTTTCTCCATGTAGTTTTGGTGCCTGTCCTGGAACTCACTCTGTAGACCAGGCTGGCCTTGAACTCACTGAGGTCCGCCTGGCTCTGCCTCCCGAGTGCTGGGATTAAAGGTGTGTGCTACCCCCATCCAGCTCAGTATCTACCCTTTAACACCTGCCACTCCTATAGGCATTTCATCAAGGACTGCCTGATTTTTATTTTTATTTTTCCATTTGGGGTCAGATGACAAATTCTTTAGGCTTTGGGGTTCAAGGTCTTGTTTACAATTGTTCAACTCTGCCCCTGAAGTGCAAAAGCAGCCATAGAAAACCTGTGAATGGATGGCCATAGATACATTCTAATAAAACTTTATTGATAAACACAGTGCAGGCAGACTTTAGCCCATGAGCCACGGTCTGCTGACTTCTGGGTCCGTGCTTGGGGGGACATATCTGGAGAGAAGGATAATGATCCCATTGGAGGTATCGAAAGTCCTCTCCCAGGCACTCACCTCTAGGACTCTGTATTTGTCCTAGGAACAGGGATATTCTCTCTGTGGTCCACACTGCCTTGCTCAGGTGCACTTGCTCAGGCAGCCTTGGCTTTGGAGCTGAGATCTGCTAACAGGAGCCTTTTCGGACCACAAGAATGAGAACCTGTTTTTAAAAGGAGCTAGCTCTATTACTTTTGGGTGGAAAGGTGTGGTGTGTGCCCTCCGGTGGGGGGGTTCCCTTCCTTCTCTACACTTACTCCCCTCCTCTGTAAACCGAGGTGCAGACGGCTCTGGGAGCTGCACCTTCCCGGGAAGCCTTGGACAGAGGTGCTGACCCAGCCTGCCTGCATGGTCTTACCCCATTAGAGAAGCACCATAACATGGGCCGACAATGTTTCCATGCTTCGGTCATTCTGAATGCATAACCATGATGTCAGTGGCTTCAGGTGACCCACCAAGATTATGCAGGGAGAAGATCCATATCCAAAACACCTAGACCCAGAGGTGTCTCTCTGGATTTTGGAATATTTGCACATAGGCAATCATCTGTCTTGGGGGTGGGACCTGAGTCTAACCATGAAATTCATACGTGCTACATGTATACTATGCAGCCCAAAGGGAATTTTACACAGGGCTTTTAGTGCTGTTGGGTTTTGGCTGACATATCACATGAGGTCGGGTGTGGCACTTTCCAACTGGGAAATCACGTCAACACACAAAAACTTTCTAACTTGGGAGCACTTGAAATGCTGGGTTTCCTCATCAGGTCTGCTCAGCCTATCCTTTGTACTCTACCCAGCCAGGCTGGAGCCTTTGGGTCTGGCTATGAGATTCCCTCTCATTTCATCTCCGTCTTCTCTGGGGCTGATGGTTTGTTTCATTGTGTTTGTTTGGCCTTTATTGATTTTTGCCTCTTTTATGATTTGACCATAGTCTATTTTTAGTCTTGTGGGTGATTTTAACCTTAAGGCATCTCACCACTATTTCGCTTCTTCTCTTTACTCAGGCAAACAGAAGCAAATAGAAAATCCCCTTTCATAAAAATAAAGAATCTGGCCAGGCAGTGGTGGCACACACCTTTAATTCCAGCACTTGGGAGGCAGAGCCAGGCAGATCTCTATGAGTTTGAGGCCAGCCTGATCTACAGAGCGAGATCCAGGACAGGCACTAAAATTACACAGAGAAACCCTGTCTCAAAAAAAACCCCCAACCAAACAAACAAAAAAACAAACAACAGCAACAACAACAAAAAAAAGGAATCTGATCATATTGGCTTTTCTTCCTCTGTTGTTCTCTGTTTGTTACTGTTTTTATTTTAGGGATTGGATGTTCCAGTTTGGATTTCTGAAAACACTTTTTGCAAGAATCACTTTTTTTTTTTTTTTTTTTGTCTATTGTAGCTTGCTTCTGTGCCAGTGGGCATACTAATGAACTGGATCAGTTGCTCTTAAATATGGCTGCCATTCAGAACCCCTGAGGGCCTGTTCCACCATTGCTGAGTGCCTCCCAGGGCCCCGAGAACTTGCATTTCATCCAGGTTTTCAGGAGCTGCTGTGCCCTGGGGTTGCCACTCTGTGAACCCCTCAGGCCTCCCAGCAGCTCCTCTTCCATGGCTGCTGGGGACTTCACTAGCAAGCTTCTGTTCTCTGTACCGAGATCTTGCCATTCCTGCCTCCCAGGGGAGATCTCTTTCCTGGGTTGAGATCTTGACTTCTGGAGTGAGTTTTGGAAGTGTTTCCGAAAGATAGAAAAGCAGGGGGGTGGGGGATAGTGGAGGTGTCAGCCCCCATCCTGGGTCTTTCCTCGCAGCCAGGCAGAGAATCTTGTCTCACTGTTTTATCTCCGCTGGGTTTCTAGAGAAGCGCCTAGACTCATCTCTTGTCAGAAACAGTCTCCACTCTTCAGACTTAAGGCCAGTGAAAGAAACCTAGATTTCGTTTTTTTTATTCCTTCTGCTTGAAGTAAGTTTGTCTCTTCATTCTGGTGTCCACAGAGTCCAGTGGGGTGCCTGGCATGTGCTCACAGCCACCACCTCTTCCTGGGCACTCCTATGTACCTGGCACTTTTTGAACCTTGCTGGCTTCCAGACAGGATGGGGATTCTCATTGTCCTATGTAAAGATGAAGGAACTGAAGCCCCGGGGAGATACGGTGATTAGATATAGCAATTGGTACTGGCTGGGCTATGCAAACGAGGTCTGGCATCTCCTGGGCACCCCTGTGTTCTTTGGTGTCAGAGTAGCAGGCACTCAGGCATTTGCTGGGTGATGGATGAAGGAGCAAGTGACGAGATGCATGCAGCATCCGCTGAAGGAAAAAGGCCTTCAGTGCCTGGGGCAGCTGGAGGGTAAGGGCAAGGGTGAGGTAACGTTAGGGGTTGTACCGAGCCCTAGTTATTTCGGGTAATGGACCCTGAGCAAGGCTGTGGAAGAAAGACATGCTGTGCCTGGTTGGTTCCTTGTCTTGTGATCCAGTCTGCGGTACCTGCGGTTGGAGGAACACCCATGGCCGCTGCAGCAGGCAGGTCTGGGATGGTCCCAGCGTGACCCCTTGTTCTCCTTTCCTCCCGACCCACCTTACAGCTTCTGCCTTCATCATCGCCATGCTCTTGGCCAGCCTCAACAGCTGCTGCAACCCTTGGATCTACATGCTCTTCACGGGCCATCTCTTCCACGAACTTGTGCAACGCTTCCTCTGCTGCTCTGCCCGTTACCTGAAGGGCAGCCGGCCTGGAGAGACAAGCGTCAGCAAGAAGAGCAACTCATCTACCTTTGTCCTGAGTCGCCGCAGCTCCAGCCAGAGGAGCTGCACTCAGCCATCTTCAGCGTGAGCCCACCACTCCAGCCAGCGGCAGGGGTTATGCGGACTCTGGTCTGCCCCCTGGTGGCCGTGCATGGAGCTGTATAAGGTGCCTATTGGTGTGTCCTATTCCTTGAGGTGGCTAGAGCGTGGGGCATATTCTGTCTTGGGGTCGGGGAAATGTCTCTATGGGAGATGACAGAGTCACTCAGCCATCAGAAGGTTGCCTGGGCTCTCACCTGTGCTTCTATTACCCCAACCAGAATGCTCCTGGGTGGCGGGTGGGCTCTCCTGAACCTGGCTTTCATTCCATTATTATTATTATGTTTTTACTTGTTTATCCTGGGATCTTGTGAAAGGCAGTACGCCACGGATTGGTGGCCAGTGGGCTGGGACAAGGAATGGGAAATGAGGCCTCAGATGCAGAGTGGTGCTGATTTCCTTGTGACCCAAGTTGTGTGGACAGATCTTAGCCTCCTCAGGGACCAGTTTGTCGCGGGGGAAAACACTGGGAAGTGGGGACTGAACTGGGAGGCCACCTGGCTCAGGAAGGCAATGAGAACATGGGCTGAAATGCTGAAGAAGCTGATGCTTGATAAACATTTGGGGAAGAAAAATAAATGAGAGCCCTCCAGGACAGACAGGACTGGGGAGAACTGTTTGTACATGACACTGACCCGTTCATTTGAGACCCTACGGAACACACATGCAGGTAGCCCGTCTTCTCTCCCAACTCTGGAGCTGACAAATGAATAGCAAGGTTGCAGAGTGCCTGGTCAATGTAGAAAACTCATTCATATTTCCTTAGACTTCTGGCGAACAATGGGAGAGTTAACTTAAGAGATTCCATCCTTAAATGTGTCAGAGTGAATAAGGGAGAGCCAGGGTTAACAGAGGTAATGTACGACTTGTGCCCCGAAAGCTGGAAATACCATGGAAGGAAATTAAAGGAGACTAAATAAACGGGGACACCTCATGCTGATGGATCAGAGATGTAATATTGTTGGACAGATTTGATGTAATCCTCATCAAAATCCTAGCTGGCTTCTGCACAAATTGATAAACTGATCCCAAAATTCCTAAGGAAATGGAAATTGGGGTGGTTAACATGCTTTGAAATGCGTGGTGGGTGCACAATTTTGAGAGCATGTTAAAAATCACTGAACCAGGGGCTGAGGAGACGGCCCACTTAGAGCAGTATCTGCTGAGCAAGGATGAGATGCCCATCATCTGTGCAGAAGCCAGGTTCAGTGGCAGGTGTTTGTAACCTCAGCCCTGGGGGGTGAAGACACATGGATCCTAGAGACTTGCTGACCAACCAGCCTAGGAGACTGATCAACTTTGGGTCCAGCAAAAGACTCTCTCTCAAAATAAATAAGTCAATAAAAAATAAGAAAGAGAGTGACAGAGGAAGACATCTGAAGTCAACCTTTAGTTTCTATAGGTACATATGGATGTACAACACACACACACACACTCACATGCAAGCAGACACTCACACTCACACACACACACAATCACTAAACTATATATATTTAAAAATGTGAGAAAAAGAAGTTCACGCAGTGAGTTCTGGATGAATTTCTTAGTTTCTCTTTCTCAAGTGCCGCCGTTTCTCTTGTGACTTACCACCTCCAAGTGTCTACAGCAGAGGCTGGCTCTGTTCTGGCCAGGGAAAGTGGTATCACTCCCATCTGCCTTTAACAAAGGCCCAAGGGATGCTCTGCAGCTGCTGTGTCTCGTCTTCTTTAGAACAGCAATTCCCCAGGAGTCTCAAAGGTTTTGTTTATCCAGTAAGTATGATTTCAAATGTTCTCTCAGCCTTGAGGGCAGGATACAACTCTGTCTCAGAAATACCTTCAGTCATTAATACAGGACACAATTGACTAGTGGTTTTCTGTCTGTGACTGGTCACTATGCACTCTGGAGCATCTTTGAAATACCCAGACCTAATTATGGACTTACTGAGATATATCAAGGGTACTTCCAAAAAGCCTCGAATCTGCAGATCCACTTTACCACACTCCCATTTCTGAACACATTTTTCTTCTGCCACATTGCAGTATTTGCCCAAACACACACACATATCCAAATGCACACATGCACACATAAGTATGAGCTAGCACAGTCTGGTGTTCAGGGAGGAGGGAGCCGTGTACTGCAGTGCCCATGTTCAACATCTGCAATTAAAGGCAAGCTACTTGGCACCAGCTGGAGAGAGGAGGCGATGTCATCTTTGGACTCAGAGGCATTGCACAGTGGTCCACCTCATGCATGCAGCGTTACCACCAGCCAGTTCTTTGAGAAGCCAGCAGGATTCTGCTTTGGGGCATTTGTGCCCATGTTCTAGACCACCCAGGTGGCCTGGGTGCACACTGGCAGTAGGGTGGGGGTCTGTTAGCATCTGCATCTTGAAGATGTCCTTTGTCCTTGCTGTTCACTGAGAAGCTGCCCTCCTTAGAGCCAACAGGTGTCACCAGGGGTCAAAGGAACAGTAACTCAGATATTCTGACCAGGGGCACAGTGTTCCTGGGATCCCCAGAGGTGCAAGGCTTTGGACATTGAAACCTCCTGGGATGCTGTGTCATTCTGTGTGGAATCTCTAGCTGGTACCTGGGGTCTTGTTATGGTCCTGACACCTGTGTCTATGACATAGGCGATGATTGACTTCATCAGGAACATTGGATTGGCACCTCCCATCCAATCCCACGGGAGAATATTTTCACCAATTCTTGTTATTTTTCCAATCAAAGCCTAGCATCTCTAGGGGTCTCAAACACTCCCCCAATCCTGTGTCCTATGTCCTCCTTCTTCAGGCCCCACTCTTGACATCCCCAATGTCCCTTCCTGTTTTCCAACCTGTTTACAATCCATGTTCAGGGCTGGAGGTTGTATTAAACTGGAGCATGCTGAATATTCTGGAATGTTTCATTGTTCTGACCATGAGGAGTCAGTGTGCAAACTGTGAGAGTTATTTAGGCCCTGCAAAAAAAAAAAATCTACACTTAAAAATCTGTGGTCTCCTTTTGGTACAAATCAGAGTCATCCATTCCAGAAGCACAAAGGGATGTCTGTGCAGCCTGCCTGGATGATGATCCTGGCTACAGCATGTAACTGTTCTGTATTCAATTGCAATGAGATGCCACTTAGCACACAGTGTGAATTCCTTGGTATTCTTCTTCCATGGACTTTGTGTGGTGCCTCCATGTCCCCGCATCTGGTGAGTGATGTGGTCAATCCTGCTTTACCAGCTGCTTCATAAAAGGTGCACTTAATAAATATTTTTTTTCCTGTATATTTCATTGCCTTTTTCTCCCTCCCCCAAACAGTGACCTCTCATATCAGTTTCCTGGCAGGCTCCAGGGTCACCTGTCTGCTGGTGACAGCTGCATGGGCTGTGGCAGGGTCAAGAAGGGGGGCCCGGTATTCTTCTCTGGAGTCCTGGGTGTGCTCGTGTGTTTGTGGGAAGATGCGAGGATCTTGGACCAAACCCTGTGTGGGATTTGTCAAACCCACCGTGTGCTGTGGTCTAACTGGAGACTTGGAATTCTTTAGTGTCACCTGGAAGGGACCGAGTTCCCAATGGGGAATGTGTGGAGAGCAATCTGAAAACTCGTATACGTTTATACTCTGGGGGAGATGAAGAGGTGTTGCGAGTTCACTCTGTTATTTTCATAGCTGGCCCAGATACGTATGCCCGGGGCCTCAGACACTCATGGCATCTATTAGGGCTGATGGCCACACGTGTCACATGGCAAAGCCAGATATGCTCTGGGCTCAGTGTCTTCTGAGCCAGAGGGGAGATTCCAAGATGTTTGAGACTGGGACCTATCTGGGGATGCTCACCTGCCCTGAGTACTCATTAGCAGCCTCGGGGGCAGCAGAAGTCATGGGAAAATAACCTCTTCACATGGGCGAGCCTTGTGCCCAGCAAACAAACAGAACCGTAAAGAAAACAAAACTTGGTGCTGGCTAATTTGCCCAGGGGTCCAACTGAATTTTCTAGGTTTCAGAACCAGAGAAGGACACACAACCGACTCACGGACAAACAAAGCATGGTGTTCCCTGGTGCAGCCGAAACCCTTTATTGCAGCATCCTCCTCATCCAGCAGTCACTGCTTGCTCTCTTTTGCATGAGGAGCCGGGTCACCCCCTAGGGGACTGGCGCTGGTTTGTGGTATTACAGTACATGTGAACGCAAAGCCTTGCGGTAGCTGCCTCTTAACAAACCGTTTCCCCTCAGGCAGGCTCGCAGGGGACTGTGGTGGGCTGAGCAGAGCAAAGGGGTGCCTTGTGTTTGCACACGGGGCTGTCATTTCCTTCTGGCTCCCCTGTCCCGTGTGTTCCCATCTTGAGGTGAAATTGAAAGGAACCGCGAAAGAATGAGCTCTCAGGCAGCCCACGTGGAGCAGAGCCGTGGTGCTCACCTTTCCCAATTCCCCCTGCCCAGCCTTCCCCATCGCCCAGCCTGGCGTTAGCCTTCCCTCCGCAGCGCCACCTTGATGTTGCCGCAGACCTGACCCAGGGCAATAAAGAGCGGGTTGCAGAAGGTGCGGATACACAGGGAGTAGATGTGGCTGATGCACTGGATCTCGATCAGGTAGCTCTTAATGCAGGGCACCACGGCCCAGATGTGGCAGAAGGAGATGCAGGCGAACAGGAAGCCCCAGAGCAGGGCCAGGGGCACACCCAGCAGTGTAGACAGCAGGCGGTAGCACCAGTACTTGGAGACGGTGAAAGTGGTGTAGCTCACCTTCCACACACCATCGAAGCTGTAGGTGCCCTCGGGCTCGGCGATCACGTCTTCAAAATCTACCTGCAGGAGCCAGAAGGGGACAGCTCAACTCGCAGCCTATGTGGGCTTTTCTAGTGTTCACATACCTGCATCAGACACCCTGGGAGGGAAGCCGGACAGATGGTTTAGCAGCTGAGAGCACCTGTTGCTCTCACAGAAGACCTGGGTTTGGTTCCCAGCATCCACATACTGGCTCACAATCACCCATAACTCCAGTTCCAGGAGATCTGACACCCTCTTCTGAATTTCACATGCCCCAGGCTCACAGTGTGTGTGTGTGTGTGTGTGTGTGTGTGTGTGTACATATATAGGTATATATGTATATATATGTGTGTATATATATATGTATATATGTATGTGTGTGTGTGTATACACACACAGGCAAAATGTTCATATGCATAACTAAAATAAAACTAAACAAAAAATAAACAAAAGATTAAACAAATATGCCAGCCGCCACCATGACAAGCCGCATGTGAAGATCCCAGTAAGCCACAAGCCACGTGGCAAGGTATAGATTTATAGAAATGGATTAATTTAAGCTGTAAGAAAAGTTAGCAAGAAGCCTGCCACGGCCATACAGTTTGTAACCAATATAAGTCTCTGTGTTTACTTGGTCGGGTCTGAGTGGCTGTGGGACTGGCAGGTGAGAGAGATTTGTCCTGACTGTGGGCCAGGCAGGAAAACTCTAGCTACATAAATAACTCTGTGGGTGTCTGTTGAGCTTCAGTAGGTCTTGGTGAGGTCTGGGACTGTATCTCTAATGATTGCCCAATATGGATGATAACGGTGGTTCCCAGCCCTGCTAACTTGCCACATGCTATAGCAGCACGGTACTCTGAAGCCTGTCCAGCCTCCTCATCCTATGCTTGGGTAAAAGCATGCTCAGAAGTGGAATAGCTTGTTTAATAGGGCAGGGCTAGAGTCACAGTGCCTGCTATACTTTGGATCTGCAGTGGTCCGCAAAGGCTTGGTCACCAAGATGGTACTACTGTGAGATGGTAGAACCTTTAAGAAGTGGCATCTAGAGGCGGGGTGTGGTGGGGAGTCAGGGCATTTGAAATGTGCTCTGGAGGGCACACTGGGAGCTCTGGTCTCCTTCATTTTTCTTACTCCCTGTTCCCATCAGGAACAGTTTGGCTTCACCATGTGTTCCTACCATGATGTACTTATCATACCACAGTACTGAAAGCAGCCAACTGACTATGGACTGTACCTCTACAGCTGTGAGTATAATGAACGTTTCTATACATTGCTTATTTCAGGTGTTTGTTATCAAGACGGAAAGATGACACCACCAGTTTTTTTTTGTTAACTTGACACAACCTAGAGTCATTTGGGAAGAGGGGACCTCTATTGAAAAAATGTCCCCACCAGACTGGCCTGTGGGCAAGCTGTGGTGCATTTTCTTAATTAGCGATTGCTGTGGGAGGGCCCAGCCCATTGTGGGTGGTGCCATGCCTGGGAGGTGGTACTGGGGTGTATAAGAAGGCAGGCTGAGTGAGCTTTGGGAAGCAAACCAGTAAAGTGTTTGTCTTAATTAGGGTTTCAGTTGCTGTGAAAAGACACCATGGCCACAGCAACTCTTATAAAGGAAAACATTTAATTGTGAGTGGCTTAGAGTTTCAGAGGTTTAGTCCTTTATCATGATGGTGGGATATGGCGGCGTGCAGGCAGACATGGTGCTGGGGAAGGAACTGAGAGTGGAGAAGGGGCTACATCTTGATCCTGCAGGCAACAGGAAGTGAACTGAGACACTGGGTGTGGCTTGAGCATAGGAGGTCTCAAAGGCCACCTCCACAATGACACATCTCCTCCAACAAGGTCAAACAAAGCCACACCTCCTAATAATGCCACTCCCTATGAGATTATGGGGGCCAATTACATTCAGACTAGTAGTGTTCCTCCATGGCCTTTGCTTCAGTTCCTGCTTCCAGGTTCCTATACTTGAATTCCTGTCCCGACTTCCCTCACTGATGAAGTGTGACCCGAGAACTGTAAGCTGAAATAAACCCTATCTTCCACAAGTTGCTTTGACCATAGTGTTTTATTACAGCAACATAAATTCTAACTAAGACATATATATCCTATTATTTAGTGATCCTAAAGAAGTTTGGCAGCCAGGAGCTAGAATGAGGCTCAGCTGGTAGAGTATTGGCCTAGCATACACAAAGCCCTGGGTTCAATCCTTAGCACCACACAGACCGTGTAATTCCAGAACTTGAGAGGTGGGGGCAAGAGGATCAGGAGTTCAAGGTCATCCTCAACTATACAGAGTGATTAAGGACAGCTTGGGTTATATCAGTCCCCGTTTCAAAACAAAAACCAAAAATACAAAAAGAAATTGGATGGTCATTTATCCTGCAGAGATTTGTGGATCAGCTGTAGACATGTCATAAGCTCTGGTCCTCATGGAGCTAATGTGTGTAGTAAGTGCTGTGTTAAGCTGGAGGTTGGGCCTGGTTACATCTAAGGGGCATTTAACTCAGACTATGTATGGAGCTTCCTGGGGGAAGCTGGTGTCTGAAGGCTATGAGGTGGGCAGAGGGGTTTTAGGCTGGAAAAGAGCATGTGGGCTGAAAGAACAGAAGCTACAAGAAGCCAGTGAGCTATACAGTGTGCCCCTCAGGAGATACAGGTGCTTCCTGAAGGTCAATGCAAGCAAGGATCAGTGTGGTGCTGGAGAGGGGATGTGGGGAGACTTCACTACCATGGGCCCTTCAATGGTGGTGGGCAGTGCTCAGCTGAATCTGGGTTTTGAGCAGATTGCTTAGTTATTGCAGCTGGGCATTAGGAGCACTAGGGTGAGCATGGATGCGGAGGTCAGTGAGAACTTGGTGATACCTGTTTTTCAGTAGTAGATGTGAGTTGGAAAGATGGACAGGTATGGGAGCTACTGGCCCATTGCTATATACACCCAGCTTAGAACTGGCATCTTTACTTTTGGTTTGTGTGGAGCAAAAATGGAGAGTTTCTATGTCTTCAGGGATCTCCCAAAGTTTAAGATCCTAGAAGCTAGGCTAGAGGGCCCTTCCAACCTAACATGGGTTCATTCCCCACCCTCACCTCTCTTAGAGGCCTTTCCAACCTCCATGGTGGAAGTTGAGGACCTTCCAGAGAGGATCTCCTGGGGTAGTTTGTAAAGAGACCCACATGACCTCAGGAACTTTGCCAGCAAAGAGGCATTTGGCCAGAGGTTTGGTTCTCTGACTTTGTCGCATCTGGCTCCTCTCCACTGTCCTCCTTGCCCAACCTATCCTTGTCCTGCCTTGCTTTCATGCGACAGTCCTGAGCAGAGGGCTCCCTGATGACAGGCTTCCCATTCCTCATCACCTTACTCGGGGAGCACAGAGGCCCAGAAGTGGGGGCTCTAGCTTGGACCAGGACCAGGTTCAACCCAGGCATCCTGACTAATCCAATGTCTTCCCACTAGCACAGCTGGAGTCAGATCCCAAGGTACATCTGGCTGTGCTGCAGCCCTCAGGGAGGGTGACCACTCCCAGTGAGATCTAGCCCTTGGTGGGCAGAGAAACCTATTCCAAGACAGAACCATAGTTCTTTATCTTTACCACCCACCCAGATCTGAGGGCCGTCAGTCACTGTAGCCCAGCCTGCCCCTTTATTTCAATAACTTCCTCCGTTTCACACTTTTCCTGTTTGGGTCTGGCTCCAAAGTGGCTGCTGTGCTTTGGACCCTGCATAAGCTGTCATTGGCTGGATGAGCCAGTCAAGTTTTTGAGTTTTTCTGGGCTGCATTTTCCTTGCCCTGTTTTGTAGCAGTTGTCAGAGGATTAAATAAATGGAGACATGTGAAAACTGAGAACACTAGCTAGCACTGAGTGGTTAGCTCCTGCGAGAGTTCGCATCTGAGATGTCCTCTAAGGGAACATATGTTAAAGCCTTGGTCCCAGGGTAGCACTCCTGGGAGACCAAAGAACCTTTGAGCTGGTGCCTAGCAGAAGGTTGTTAGACCCTAGGTGGTGTGACCTTAAAGGCAACTTTGTCCCTTCCTCTTCACCTTTCAATTCCCTACCATGAGGTGAACGACTTGCTCCAACATGTGTTTTTGGCCATGATGGACTGCCTCATCATCGAGTCAAAGCAATGGGGCCCTCTGTCATGGACTGAGACATCCAAAACTTTGAGTCCAAACCAAGCTTCACTCTTTGTAAGTTGGACATCTTGGGGACCTGATACACAGAAGCCGGCGGAACAGCTGTTGATGGAGGCAGAGGCTGAAGTAGAGTGCATTCCTCAGTAAAGAGCTAGTCATGTCTATAATGCCAACCTCAGGGAGGCTGAGACAGGAGAATTGCTATAAGTTTGGTGAAAGCCTGGATTACATAGCGAGTTGCAGGTCAGTCTGTCTATAGTGTGAGATCCTGTCTCAAACAAACAAACAAACAAACAAACAAACAAACAAACAAACAAACAAGATAAAAAAACTAGGAATCTAGGGTCCAAAGGTGGGCTTGTGTGTCAGTGCAGCTGCTGACCAAATGGGTGGGTTTGACATGACTATCTATCTATCATCTATCTATCTATCTATCTATCTATCTATCTATCTATCTATCTATCTATCTATCTATCATCTATCTATCTACCCATCTAACTATCTATCTGCTATCCATTATCCCATCCATCTTCTACCCAGCCACCCATCTACCCACTTCTATATCTCTATTCACTCATTCATCTCCCTTCCTGTTTGTCTATCCACATGTCCACCTGTCTATCTGTCCTCTTTTCTTCTTATCTACCCATGGTCCATCTGTTCTTCCACAGAAACAAATACTTATTGAGCACCCAGTGCTCAGTACTCAATATCTCCACACAGTAGCTGCTCATTAATGAGGAGTACTTGTTCAAATGCTCTTAAGTTCCTATAAAATATGTCTCAGAAGTTCTGCTGAGATTCCAGATCATGAAGAGGGATTCTCCTGCTGACATCATCAAACTGTGTGTACCTCTCATTGACAGTTGATAATGGATGGGATTCTTTCTCTCTTTTTCTGCTTATAGTGCTTGTCCCTTCTGTGAAGATCTCTCTGTTGTGTTTTTTAATTACCATTCCTTCCCAGAAACCATTGGCATCCACACTTGAATTATTTCCTAGGATCATCTTCGAGGGCTGGATGTTTGGCAACTGGTCTCTTTTCTTTGAAACAGCAACATGCTGTTGGAGGGCTGTGCTGTGCTGTGCTGGAAGGAGGCAGCTGCTCCTCTAAATTAAATCTGAGACCTGTGAGCACTCTGGTCACCACTGCTGGTCTGGAGAGCCATTCATAAAAAGTGTTCCTAAGTGTCCCTCAGCAGTTGGCCATGCCAGTGCATCAAGCACACTGTGACTTCATTTCCTATTTCTTTTTCAGCAGCAGAAGGAGGAAGGATTTTTCCTGGGGCTGAGGAAGCCTCAGAGCCACCTATGTGGAGGGTGGGAAGGGAAGATTGGCACTCTTTTGACCCATGTGTCTTCTTCTCTGGCATAGTTATTTTTGGAGTACCAAGAAAGCCAGTTGGGTGATTGGCACAGGCCAGCACAGCCCCTGCAGTCACTGAGAGAGTTGGGGAGGTGTAGGACAGCAACTACCCCTGTCAAAATTCTGCCTCCACCCAGAATTCCCCATGACTGAATCCTTGGTCATCCAGGGTCAGGCCAATTCAGATAAGGTATTTAGGAGTGGGGGAGGTGGTGCTGGGATTCCAGCTTCCATTTGGCTGTTGAGTTATGGTGTGACTCAAGGTGCCATGCTTTTCTTCTCTGGGAGTCTAGTTATTTGCTGTGTTGAACTCTACAAGAGAGGATAGACACAGTTCTCAGCATAGCATCAGCTTGGGAGACAGAAGACAGGAACAAGCAGCTTAGTGTAGCTGGGTCCTGGTGTCCTGGCCTGCTTGCTGTCTTGCTATGTAAATGGTGGCCATTCAGTCCCAGAAGGTCAGTACAGGAGCTGACTTGGTGCTGGAAATAGTCATAGAGATTCAGTGCAGTCATTTCATGACTACTGAATAATAATATTAATGAGGATTTATACTACATATCCACTTTTCATTTCATTTCTCTGATCATTAATCTTTACTATGTCTTACAAAAGTATTGCTGTACAACAGACTGGGATGACCACAGTAGGACTGACCCTTACCCACACAGTCTGAAAAGCACTGGTGTATAAAATTATAAGGTAAAATGAGATGATAGCTTCCAAAACAGTCTTAAAAGATGGATGAGATTTGCTTCTTTTGTTAGAAATGATACTAGCAGATTTCTGTGTGATCTGGGGTGACCATGATAACACCCACAATGCATTTGGGCTCTATTGATCATCTCTGCCCATGCATCTTATACTAGTCATTTCAGAGGGTGTTTAAGGGTCAAGCATAAGGCAACCCAAGTCAGACAGACAGCGAAGCTTGTGCCTGAATCTCCTCTGCATGCTTCTTGTCCAGGGTCATCACATGGGCTGGGGGCCTTGTCCAGCACTGCTCCAGGGATGGACCTGACTGGGGTGGTAAGGGAATGAAGAGAAGACAAACACAGATAGACAGACAGAAAGCTAGGGTCAGGGGGACTGAGCTCTCTGGTGGAGAAACCACAGCACCCTGGAAGCTCAGCATATTTATTATATAGAGTTGAACAGAGAAGTGAGGTTATTGCATAAAGCTGAACAAAGAGGCAGGGTTTATGGTATGGAGTTAGATCAAGGAGCCTGGTTTAACTGATCTTTGTAGGAGCAGTCTCTATGGGAGAGCAGTTTTTAGGCTGTGAGTATCCAGAAAAAGAAAGCTATGTGGACACTTTCTGCACACATTATCAACATCCACACACAGACCAAAGGGGGAGGTTTTGCCATTTACCTCTGATCCTCACTGTTATTCCATGGGTCTGAGGCTCTGGGGCTTTTGACATAACTGTTCCTATGTCAATAGCACACATTCACTCAGGACTTCACTCACTCCAGGCTTTCTCCATTCTCTATAGCTGGATATCCCAGCAGGAGCTGAAGCTCAGAACACAGTGCAAGAGGTGGTCAGGTATTACCAGTAGCTTGGGCTGAGAGCATCCAACAGGGCTACTTAGAGAACCTTTGCTGGAACACAAAGGAACACAAAGGGACATGTGTTTGTGTAAAGGACCAGGAAAGAGACCAAAACAGGGCCACAGGAAGTGAGAATGAGACTGGCTAGCAGCGCCCCACTGTCCTCCCAGTGCGGTTTTTCACATCTAGCCTCTTGCTGGCTCCTTCTGGCATCTCTCTTGCCCTCTCAGCTAGTGCCTTTGGTGAGGATGGTGCAGGTAGGGTGGGGAGTGATGGAAATACCTTGGCTGGAGCCCTAGACTGTGTACCAGCTTTTGGCTGCAGGCTAGTAAGTCTCCTCAAATAACCTTCAATGAGTCACAACTCTTTGTATCTATGTCCGTGGGTGGTTTTGTCCCATCTCAAGCCTGAGCTTGCCATGTGACTCATTTTAACTACCAGAATGTGACAGAGAGAGTACTGGACCAGCTCCAGACTGAACACCAGGAAGTCCTGGCACCTCCTGCTTTGGGGACTCCTGAGTCACCGTTTTTTTGTGGTTTACTTTTATACCTTGCTCTAGAAGCCAGTGGTGCTAAGTGTGTATTACAACCTGCTCTTCTAGAAATAGTCCTAAAACTCTGAGACAGAGACTCAGCCATCCCAGCATCCATCTGAGTCCTGTCCTCTGTCTCTACCTGTGTCCTAGAATAGCACAGAACCTTCTTGAATGGTCCAGCTCAGAAGAGCCTCCAAGTGATGTCAGCCCTCGACTACAATCTGACTGAAGCTGTAGGGCATGTCCCTAGAGAGAGGAGAACTGCCCAGCCAATTCCACAAAGCTGGTGGGGTGATGGATTGCACAGCAGTTGATTACTGACAAAAGTGTGTCCCTGGGGAAAGCACCTTGGGTTCCAGGTTGATTTTCTAGAAGCTGGGGTGGGGGGCTTATTTGCTGATGTCAAAAATGAGAGCACAAGACATTCTCTACCTTGGTAAAGACTTCTGATGGCAGAACACAGGGAACTGTGTTTTAGAAAGCTAAATCCTCAAAAGGAGACCACATTTTGAAAGGTCTAGACCAGCTGTTCTCAACCTGTAGGTGGTGACCCTTTTTGGGAGTTGAATGACCCTTTCACCGGGGTTGCCTAAGACCATTAGAAAACATAGACATTACATTATGATTTGTAACAGTAGCAAACTTACAGTTTTACAGTTATGAAGTAGTAACAAAATAATTTTATGGTTGGGGTCACCACAGCATGAGGAGCTGTATTAAAGGGTTGCAACATTAAGAAGGTTGGGAACCAGCCTGGCGGTGGTGGCGCACGCCTTTAATCCCAACACTTGGGAGGCAGAGCCAGGCGGATCTCTGTGAGTTCGAGGCCAGCCTGGACTACCAAGTGAGTTCCAGGAAAGGCGCAAAGCTACACAGAGAAACCCTGTCTCGAAAAAAACCAAAAAAAACAAAACAAAACAAAACAAAAAGGTTGGGAACCACTGGTCTAGACCAACATAGTCTCTGTATCACTAAGTGAGGATCCCTCTATATTAGTTCCATATAGCTTTGTGTGTGTTCATATGTATGCATGCATATGTGGGTGCATGTGTGTGTGTGTGTGTGTGTGTGTGTGTGTGTGTGTGTACATGGAGGCCAGAGGCCAACACTGAATCTTTCTCAGTTGCTTCTCATGTCCCTGAGACAGTCTCTCACCTGGAACTCACCTTTCCAGCTAGCCTGGCTAGCCTGCAAGGCTCAAGGATGTTTTCACCTCCCCCAGCCCTGGTGCTGGGGTCACAGGCACATACAGCCCTGCCTGACTTTTTATGTGGGTCTTAGGGAACTAAACTCAGGTCCTCATGCTTGGGCAGCAAGTGCTCTTCTGACTGAGTCATCTCCCCAGAGCCCATGTCCTCATTTTGAGAGGAACGTTACTGAGGGCAAGGCACAGGAAGGAAGTGCCAGTGAGGACTGAGTGAACTATGATCCAGCCTCAACATGCATTTCTGCTTTCTCACCCACAAATTGTCTTTTGGATGCTCTGGGCTTTCCTCATTGGATAGTTCAGTATTCTCCAGCAGCCAGAATAGAAAAGAAGAGGCTTTATTTGTGGTACCAATTCTGACTAGCTAGTGGGCTTGGCTTCCTGGAAAAGTACTGTGATCCATTAGTAATGTCTGCATGCACACAGGCAGGGGTGGTGACAACACCTGCCTCTCACATTCACTCCATCAATATTCTTCCTACAACTGTGAAAAGCCTGCATAGCACTGCTCACTCCACTCATCTTTTTAGAATGCCTGTTCCTCATTTAAAATTTTTCTCATTTAAAAAAAAAAATCCACCTTGGGTATCGTTTTGCCATGAAGACGGCTCCTGATTTTCCCAGGCACAAGTCACTTTTCTCCCCTAACCTTCCAGGACACTTCATCTGACACAAGCTTATGGCATTTGGCACCTTCCCCTATACCAGCTCCTTAGTCCAGTTTCATCGGCAAGGCTTGGATTCTTCCCAAGGGCAAGCATTGGGTCAGCTTTATTACTGCACAGCAGTGTGTCCCAGCTTCACCAAAGCTCGAAGTGGGACTTTGAGGGAAGTGGTAGATGGCTGGCTCCTCTCAGCACTTCTTGTCCTTAGCTGAGAAGCAGGAGGTGCCATTGGAAGGAGGAGGGTGTTTTGTAGAAGGTGTGAATTAGAGTGGGTGGAGAATTCAGGTACTGAGAAGAGTTTGGACACATCTATCTGCTGCTCTTTCTTTGGGGCTGACTTGAGGCACTCAAGGAGGGAGAGATAAAGTTGCTGCTTCAGGATGGAGTGCCCATGTGTGAACCAGTGAGGAAAGGACTTGGAATCAGCCATGAACCTTCTCAGAAGTGACTCCAGTGGCTGGGGTAGGCTGGGGTTTCTAGGCATGCATGAGGAAGGCTGCTAGAGTCTCTACAATTGAGTCTTCAGGAGGTGTCATCATGTGGGGCACATGTACTAGTGAGCCTAGCGGCCCCAAAGCCTAGTACGTGGTATGCATCCAGCTCCCACCATATCCTCTATGTCAGCATGGTGCCTGGTATGCAGCAGGTTCTCAGTGACTTGTGGGGGTCCACAGCAGGAATGGGCGGGGGAAGGGAGTGAAGTGCCCTCTTCCCAATTCCTCAGCTGTCATCTCTCATGACTTTCACTCAGCCAGGGGCCTGACCCGAGTATGAGAGACTAGTTCAAGTCTAGTGGGTGTATAGGTTCCATTTCGATCAGACTCTCTCTTTCCAGCCTGGGTTCAAGGGCAGCACCACTAGGAAGTGCCTCCCTGTGCTGGGGCTCCCCAGGTGGCTCTGTCTCCTTTCTCTCTTGGATTTTACTGTGTGAAATCTGGCAGCTGATTGCAGAGGGAAGTATATGTCCCTCTTCTCTACCCAAAAGGATTTTTCAAGACACTCAGCAAGCTTAGTGTCTTAGCTGCCGCCAGAAATGGGGACCACAGCTGGCGCTTCCCGGATTCTGTCCTTGCCGTTCATCCTAGCCCACAAGGACCCGGCTGACATGTGAGAACACCCTGGCAGAGGCCACTCAGCATGATGCTGTGGCCTTCTGTGCCTTCGGCCTTGGCCTCTGTCTTATCTCTCTGTTCTCCCCTCTCACCTGCCATCCATCCTTGTCTTGTTTCTTTCCCAGGTGATGACAGGGACCCAGGCAGTAGAAGGCTGTCCTGTTCTGACAGCCTGCTCCCACCCCTCAGACAGTCAGCTCTCTCCCCCCCCTCTTTAAAAAAAAAATACACAGTCCTGAAGTCTCAGAGAACCTGTGTGTGGTATTTATCTCCCGAAATACTCCCTGTTCTGTATTTCTAAATATTTCATTTCTGGCTCATTGAAAATGAAGGAAAGGAAATGCCAGACAGTTTCCCAAAGCAGACGATGACCAAACAATGTAAGTTAATTTCCTCTGGACAAAACTATTTGTGCATCCTTGATTTAGTCTTTAGGAGCTGTTTGAACGGGGATCAGGGATGCCAAAGAGGACACGCCTCTGCCTCAGAAAAACTGCAGAAAGCAGGGTATCTACACCGCTGTCTCTGTCTCTTTCTTTGGATCATAGTCTGGACCCAGGGCTTGACGCCACCTCCCTCTTGGTTCGGTAGACCCCGAGTCCCCTCTGCACTTGATACCCCTCACAGCCTCCCGGAGCAACTGTGCTTTCCCATACTTCTCGTCCCACCCCCAGTGGCTCACCAAGGACTCCAGAGGGCTCAGTTTTCCAGCCTTCTGGACTGGAAGCTGCTTGAGGGCTCTGTTTAGTTTCAATGAACTATATACTTCCTGGGAGTGAGGACCATGCTATACAACTTCAAATCCCTCATCTCATTCAGCCCACACATGACATTTCTGCTGCTCAGAGCTGTCTGAGGTTCATTTACCTGATGGAGGTAAATGTTACTGTTTGCAGTGCCACAGGAGGTTCAGAAGCTTAGGTGACATGTCCAGTGTCTTCCCTTTGGGGGAGGAGTCTGGAGTTGAAACTAGGCAGTTCAGCGGGACCACTCTATGGAAACCATGACTGCTACACTTCTCTAGTATTTTGAAGCTGGAATTTTTTTTGTATGTCTCTCATGTAGTTCCATCTCCACTTTTAGTGCCTTATGTCAATAAAACACAACAGTGTGAGCTGTTAGAGAGGTCAGTCCCAGTGAAAGGACAGAGAGGCTTCCTACAGGAGTCAGGAAAGTCCTTCTGGAGGAGGTGACATTTGGTAGTGGCCTTGAAGTCTGAGTGGGGTGGAGTGAAGGCAAGCACTTCTGCCCAAGATATAGGGACGTGCTCTGTGGGGCTGGCAAGGGGAGTCACCAGGCAGAACAAACAGGGCAGTAGCTTATGTTGGGTGTGGACAGGCACATGAGAAGTTGGGTTTTCACCACATAGAAGGAACTGTCCTGAAGGAGGCCAGCTCTGGCTGTGCCTTTGAATGAATCCTTGGTTGTGTTACCAAAATCTGTGGCTCATATGACCCCAGGTCTCTAAATTCTGTGTCATCATAATCACAATATAAAAAGAGAGATGCATTGTTGGGCGTTGGTGGCGCATGTCTTTGATTCTCACACTCAAGGTAGAGGCAGACAGATCTCTGTGAGTTCAAGGCCAGCCTGGTCTACAAATTGAGTTTCAGGACAGCCAGCGCTACATACAGAAACCCTGTCTCAAAAAACAAAAAACAAAAAACAAAAAACAAAGAGGGGGCAGCTTCACTATTGGAAAACTTAAGAATGTCTGGCACAATTTGAGCAAATGAATCAGTTTTCAATATTACATTTTATGAACCAAATATGGAGCATGCACTTCTGAGAAAAATCTGGAGTCCACACTGAGGTGTGTCCTCAGTATAAGACATACACCAAGTTCTACAAACATATATATAGCCTTTTATGCAGCTTAGATGTTGAGATGCTACAATTCTGGATATAGAGTTTAATAAAAACATAAAAATTAATTAAAAAATTAACCAATTAACTAGTGTGTGTTCATGTGTGTATATGCATGCACTGTGGTGCGTGTGTGGAAGTCAGAGGGCTTGCAGGAATCTGTTCTCTCCTCTTACTACATAGGTTCTGAGCTGGGGACTGAACTCAGGGTATCAAGTTTGGCAGTGGGCATCCTTATCCACTGAACCATCTTGTCAGCCTCATAGAAATCAATTTCTGCTGTTAGATTTTTCTTTTTTTTTTTTGAAAGGGACTACTAGGAAAAGTTTAAACTTCAGAGCAGGTGGGTGCTTTGGTCATCTTGGTACTGTCTGCTTAGTTTTTCTGTCAGCCTGGCCTGACTCTTGTCTAATCTTATAAAACTACACGTGTAAAACTAAACCATAGCGACTGTCGTGCCAAAACAGCACCATGCCTACCATCGTGTACAGGGCACAGCAGCTGGGAAGGAGTGGCTGCCGGACTCTTGGTGATTTTACAGTTTGCAGGGGGACGGTAGAAGGGTCACACCGCACCTCTAATTCTACAGGCAGCTCTGGCCTGTGATTCTCAGTGCTGAGTCCAGATACGCAGCCCCTCTGGGGACTCTGAGGCTGGTGGCTGGGACTTCGCTCTGAGGGAGACCCCTCTGGCTTTTAAGTGGAGATTGAATTGTGGGGACCCAAGGCTAGTGACTTGAGTGTTTCCTTCCAGGCACCTGCTGAGAGGCCTTCACCTGGTCCTGGTCACTAGGCCTGCGGTGAGGCAGGGAGCTAGGCTGAGGCAAGGGAACTGGAGGGATGCCGATAGGTCCCAGTGTGCCAGAGGGACAAACACTAGGCACTGCCGTACAGCAACCAGTGCCTCTTGGAGGGGCCACCGGTGAAGCTGCCCTCAGATTAACCCCAAGCCCACTATGGAGACAGCCTAAGTGCCACAGGCACGGTAGAGCAACCCGCTTGGCCTGGTTCTGAATTTTCTCAGCGATTCCTCCTGGGCCTGGGGCCAGAGCCGAGGGCAGGCACTTGGAGCTACTAGTAAGAAGGCATTTTTGGTGTCTTCCCCTCAGCCCCATCACGCATGTGGCAGAAGTTTTCTTCTTGCCTTCTAAGGCCTGTACAGATTTGCCTGTTCACTGGGGTTTGAAGAAGGCAGTATCCAGGGGTTTTGGGGAGGCTGACCTCAGTGTGTGAGGACCATGATGTCCTGCTCGGGCACAGAACCTACCTTCACAATGTCCTCATTGATGTTCTTGGGGTCGCGGTTCACCAAGTCTATCTCCTTGCAGTGAATGTCCTTGATGATCCGTGCCTCCAGATCCGAGTGCTCTTCGGTCATCATCGTGGGGCTGGGGAGGGAGATTCTTCAGAAGGAGATTCGAGCCTTGTAGCCGGTGCCGTTGACAGTCCTGGGGCAGAAGGACCAAGCTTGGGGTCTCCAGACCAGTGCCCCTGGAGGCTAAATAGGCCCCACCCAGCATGCCGGCTGACAGCTGTCCTGCATAACTTTAGCGGGCCTCTGGTTAAAGCTGCCGGTGGCAGGCCTCCAAGCTAAAATTAAGACTGGATGGCAGAGCGCTCCTTAAAGGGGGCTGTGCTGGCCATTGGCCTCACGCGAGAGGAGACCTGGCATTCCCTGCCAGCCACCAGGGCCTGGCCTTCCCGGTACTCTGTGGAGGCGGGCTGAGCAACTCTCCTGGAGTCCCTGGAATTTGTTGCTGAGTACTCAGGCTCCTCCCAGAATCAGCTGCCCATTGGAGAAGGGAGGTGGGCTCTGTCCCAGCCCTGTCTCTTGCTAGCTGCTAAGTGACCTTGGCACATGTCCCTTCTCTGGGCCACCAGGACCCTAACTGGGAATAGGGATAATATAAGGAACAGATAATAACCATCAAGACCCCTCCCATCCTGGAGGGGAGGAGATTGGCTTTGTGGGGGATTCTACTGGGTGAACTGGAAATGTCTGGTAGATTCTCCTTAGATTAGTGACTGGCTGTGGTGGCCAAACACTGTATATTTGTTGTTTTATCATTTAAAAAATTAAAATCATATTCTCTGTCTCTCTGTCTCTGTCTCTGTCTCTCTCTGTGTGTGTGTGTATATATGTGTGTGTGTGTGTGTGTGTGTGTGTGTGTATGTGTAAGTGAGCAGGTGAGCAGTCCACAGCATACATGTAGGGTGAGAGGATGCCTTTCTGCCGTGTGGGTCCTGGGACTGAATTTAGGTCACCAGGCTTGGTGGCAAGCACCTTCACCTGCTGAGCCATCTCTCTAGACCCAATGTTTTGTCCCCCCCCCCATCTCCCTGGGGGACTGAACTCAGGTCCTCTTGCTTGCACAGCAAGCCCTTTATGGGCTGAGCCATCTCCCTGCTCCCAGTTCACCCTGATTGTCAGTTTAACTGGATCGAGACACTTAGGGGATGAGGAGAGCACAACCCTGGAACTGACTGTGAAGGCGTTTCTACAGATGAATCCATGATGGATTCAGAATTGAAGCAGATGATCTGAAGGTGGTGGAACTGTGGAAGGTGGGGTCTAGTAGGAGGAAGTGGGTCCCTGGGAGCTGCACGCCTTTGAAGGGTGTACCTTGTCCTGGCCCCTTCCTTTACTCACCTCTACTTCCTGTCTCCTGTGATGTGGGTCGTTTTGCTTTGCCATGATGGATATGTCACGGATCGAGAGATGCTTCTTCCTCCTTCATTCCTCTAACCCCAACAGCTACAACAGTCTTGCTTTTTGTGTGTGTGCTCCAGAAGGAAGAACCCACACCAGGGCACAGGTAGGGCCGGCAAACAGTCAAGGTTTATTTTTAGCACCCTAAGTGCTAAAAGAGATAAGAGCACCCTGCAGAGCCTCTAGCATCAGGACTTGTAAGTCTTGTCCTACCATTTCTCCTCCTCTTGCCTAGCCCTGGAGTGGTCCAGGTGGTCCCTTTCCTAGAATCGATGGAGGCTTTTTAGCCGTCCTCACCCACAATGCAACCTGTTACGGGGAAATCAGGACACTGTATGAAAGTCTAAGTGCCTGTAGAGTCGAAAAATCAGGACACTGTATGAAGGTCTAAGTGCCTGTAGAATCGAGAAGTTTGTTACAGAAAGGACATCAGTGTCTTTCACATGCTCCTCAGGGGAGGCTCTGAATGCCGGCTGGAACCTGCCGAGGTTGGCTTTGTTGGTTTTCTCAGGGCCCGTCTTTCCTCTTCTTTAGTTAGCTTGGCTGTTGTGGACCCAGGTACAAACCTCTTCTTTATCTTCTCTGGTGTTCCTGCCCTTGCCGTTGTTGCAGGCATTTTCTCTAACATTTGTTCTAAGTGAAGAGTGAGCTATGTTGATCTGAAGCTGTCTTTGTTCTGATTTGACGCAGAAGAGTCTAACATCTTGGCCCCGCTCTTCCATGCCTTGGAGCAGGTCTGTGGTTTTCCTCTGAAAGGGGAGTCAGTGGACTACAGGTTGGGGTGGGCTTGGGGATGAGACATGAAGAGGGGAACACTGGGTGAGGGTGTTGCTCCATTTTCTATGTGCCTGGGTTGCCACCTTCAAATGGCCCTGGTTCCAGCCTTCAGGCTGTCCATCTACCAGTGAGGTGCCCCCTTCAGACACTTTCTCAGGCCATCTTACAATTTAGTTGTGTTTTCAAACTGCAGCATATGGAGGATGACAATTTGGAATCCTGGAGGCCAAGGGCTATGGGTTGCTTATCCAGTCATCTACACATTCATTCAGGATTTAAGAGCTGGGATAAAGTTCTTCATCAAGTTTTGTCTTGCCTCAAAGGCCTGGGCTAGGATGGAATGATTGGAAGCTGATGGACTCCTGGGCAGTGTAGCAAGTGATATAAATTAGATGTGGTTTATAGACAAGTCTACAGGACGTGGTGTTTTCTCTGATGCCCTCCAGAAAGTTCTCCTGGTAAGTGGCTGTAGACTTAGGCATTCAAGGGTGGGTAGGAGCCCATCATAGAAAATCCTTTAAATAGAACAATGGCTTCAAAGGGGTGTGAAGTGGCACGTTGAAAAGCATGGAGTGACAAGATAACAGGGTGTCTGGGATCAGAGATGGGTAGGTGATAAGGGATGGGGACAGGCTGCAGCCTCAGTGTGAAGCATCCCAGGTGTCTTGCAGAAGAACACACACTTATATCTAGAGGTGGATGATGGCTTAGATATGAAGCAGCCCCAGCAAAGGCCTGCATGTAGAGGTCTGTTCTCCAGCTGGTAGTTCTGTTCAGAGATCTTGGGTCATGAGGGGGTCTAGCTCCATTAATGGGTTCATCCCTTGGTGAGTTCATAAGCTACCAGGAGGTGGGGCTTGGTGAGAGGAAGTAGGATACTAGGGGCATGCTTTTGAAAGGCACATTTTTGTCCTAAGAGCTGACCTCCCACTCTTTCTGCTTCCTGGAAGCCATGAAGTGAGCAGTGTTGCTCCACAGAGCTCTTCCACCCTGATGCTCTGTCTTATTAGATGCAGGCCCAGAAGCAATGCAATCAAGTGACTATGGGTTGGAACTAAATGAGTCAAAAATAAATCTTCCCTCCCTTAAAATGTTCCCCTTTGGCATTTTGTCATAGCTTTGAAAACTAACACAAAGTGTTGGAAAACCACTAACTGCATTGTGGTGGCAGAGTTTATTATCCGGCTTGTGTGTGAAGAAGGTCATGGGTGCCCACATATAAGTTAGATGGAAACTGGATTAAGTTTGAGGTAAGAAGGCTGATCAGAAAGCTAGAGTTGGGAGGGGGTGGACTGGGGGTGTAGCTCAATTGTTAGAAACCCTGGACTCCATCCCCATCATTACATAAAACTGGGTATGGTGGTTCAGCCTGCAATTCCAGCACTTAGGAGTAGGAGGGTAAAGATGGGCATACCAGGAGTTCAAGGTCATCTTTGCTACATGGAAAAAGTTTGAAGTCAGCCTGGGTTACCTGAGACTCTGTTTCAAAAAAATAAAGAAGATAGTAAAACTGGAGGCATACTGCTAATAATAGATGCAGAAATCATGTGGCTTCAACAGTATGGGGATATCTCCCCTCTTTACTGCAACAGACAGTTTAAGACTGCTTTGGCCACTTCATGAAGCGGATATCTGAATCATCGTTATTCTGTTCTGCTCACCTCAAAGCTACATCATGCATAGGTGGAGGCCCTTTCTCCAGCCATCACATCTGAGTCTAGATAAGAAGAAATGGCAAGGAGGAGGGGCAAGGGAAGGCATTTGTCATTGGAGTTAGTCCCATTAGGAGCTTTGCTAGAAGCCCCACTCAACAGTTTTCATTTATGTTTTATGTCTGCCATTGGTGACCCTCTTAGCCACACAGGATGGGATTGTAGATTTGTAGCTTAACACATTGTCACTTCCCTAAAGACAAATGTTGGGTAACTAGAAAAACTCTATGTCCCTTAGGAGTTACTGGGGTCTTTTTCATGCCCCTTTATAGGTCCCTAGGATCTCCAGTCCTAGGAATGTAGAGTTCGTTCTTTTTTTTTTTTTTTTTTTTTTTTTTTGAGCTGAGGATTGAACCCAGGGCCTTGTGCTTGCTAGGCAAGCACTCTACCACTGAGCTAAAGATAGGATCTTTAGAACTAGGCAAAGGCTTCTGATGTCTTCCCTACCTGGTTTTGAGGCGTGTATTTCAAAGAGAAACCACAGTAGTCAAGGGCTGAAGAGATCCAGCTTCCCAATTATGTAGATAAAGAAACTGAGGTCCCTAAAGTCTTGGCTGGTGGAGGGAAAAACTTGGGATTTGGAGACAGAGTTGCCATAGGCTTATGAGCAGGTCACTGTCCCCAAACTCACTGGTGTTATGATTACTGAATATCCTCCCTTCCTGCCATGACAGAGAGACTGAAAAAGCTTGATTGTTTTTGAAAAAAGACAATGAAATCCCTAGAGGCATCAACCGGAATCTACTGCTGAGACAGGTGAAAGCAACTGGGCCAGACTAGGCTTGGAGCCTTGTTTAGGTTGCACACTTGACTGTGACCTTGGGTAACAACGCCGTATCTAAGGAGAGTGAGTACAGTGAAGGTAGGGTTTGAAACATGTCTTGGGAGAGACAGGGCAATTTGGGCCTGGAAAAGAGATGGCTGAAAGGGAAGGACCAAAGAGCTTTGGTCAAGTTACTGAAAGCTTACAAGTGCGTCCAACCCATGATCCACAGGTCACATGTGGCTGAAGAAAGCTATGAATGTGGACAAAGTCTAGACTCAAGTAAAACAGCATGAGATTGTTTTGTGGGGTTTCCTTTTTATAACTTGATTGCACAGTTCCTAAGTATGAGTTTTCTAGAGGACAATGTCATGTCACAGGGTCCAAAGGTTGAACAGAACTGGAAGATGTGATGTATTCAGTGGTAGACTTTGAATTGACAAAGCCCAGTGCTTGGCTCCCAACAGGCTGCTGGACAGTGACAGCTGGAAGGCCTGTTGTCAAGGTACCAGGAAGAACTACATCCAGACATGGAGCAGGCTGCTCAGGAAAGGGGGAGCCTGCCTTGGCCGGAGGCATGAAGGCAGTGAACTGAGGGAGAGCCAAGGGCAAGAAGAGAAGAGGGATAAGTGAGCTATCAGGCCAGCTAGCAAACGCTTCAGGAAGACTGATTACATAATTTACCAAGTCCATATCACAACAGAAAAGAAGAGCCCCTGTGAAAGAAGAATCAAAAACATGAAACTTGAGGCCTGTACAGCTTGTGACTTGACATCTGGGCCACAGAAGGAAAGCAGACCTCTCAGGTGGGAAGTGGACTGGCCAAAGCCCCCCAGACTGACATCACCAGGCAGACTTCATGTCCCAAAGGTTCCATAACCTTCCCAAACAATGCCACCAGCTAGAGGACCAAGTGTTCCAACACCTGGGTCTGTAGAGGACACATTTCATCCCAACCATGACAAGGCATCTTCTAAGTATGTGGCCCTGTGGCTGTCCACATAAAAAGCTGGCTCTCACAAGGCTCTGCTGGTCCATGGTCTAACAGAAGCTGGTGCTAAAATAAGCCTCTTTAGTACCAACCTGTTCTGGTTACTTGTGTTATTAATGACAGAAAATGCTCACAGGCTTCCTTGCCTCCCACAGAGGGGAGGGTCATTCTCTGTATTACTCCTTTTTCTTGTTGCTATGACAAAATACCTTCTAAGAAACACCTTAAGGAAGGAAGGGCCTATTTTGGCTCACACTGTAAAAGTGCCGTCCATCATGGCAGGGAAGGCATGGCAGCTGGAGAGGGAGGCAGCTGGCCATATTGTCCACAGTCAGGATGCAGAGAGAGATGGATGCTGGTGCTCAGCTCACTTTCTCCTTTTTACACAATATAAGACCCTAGCTCATGGGATGGAGTCACTCACATTTAGGATGGGTCTTCCCACCTCAATTAATCCAGTCTAGAAACTCCTTTTCAGACATACCAAGACCATTATCTGCCATGGAATAATCCTCTTGCACACTGTAAATATTTGTCACGTGAATTGGTTTAATAAAATGATGATTGGCCAGTAGCCAGGCAGGAAGTATAGGCAGGGCAACCAGACTAAGAATGCTGGGAAGAAGAAGGGCAGAGTCAGGAGTCACCAGGCAGATGCAGAGGAAGCAAGAAGAGAGTGTCATACTAAGAAAAGGCACCAAGCCACATGGCTAAATGTAGACAAGAATTATGGATTAATTTAAGTGTAAGAGCTTGTTAGTAATAAGCCTGAGCTACCGGCCAATGATTTATAATTAATATAAGCCTCTGTGTGGTAATTTGGGAAGTGGCTGCTGGGTATTTAGGAGTTGCTGACAGGACAGAAACTTCAGTTTACAGTTGTCTCCTAGGTGACTCTAGCTCCTGTCAGGTTGGCAATCAGTGTAAACTAGTACTCCTCTTGCATCCAATGTCTTCTTGAGATCTTTTCACCTTTCCCTTTCTCTCCATTCACCCCCTTGAGCAGACACCATAGTAGGAGACACTGACCTCTGCTTTGTCCTGGCAGAATTCATTCTTCCACCAGAAGCTGTTTTCATCTTCAAGGACCAACTGTGAAACACTATATTTAGAAGGCACCATACAGGAGCTGGCTGCTGGGAGGGTCGTGTGGGTGAGCTTGCTGTTCTCTTTCAGACTGAGACTGGCCTCTATCACTAAGTAGCTAGAAGAGTGCTGACATTCAGCATGTCAGCAATGCACAGGGAGATGAAACCGAGAAAGGGTTCTGCAGATTTCTTGGAGAACACAGTGGCTGACCCAGGGCTCACTAATGTCCTAAGATTGTGCACTTGGTTATCCCCTGCTCTGGTCTGTTGGAAGCTTCCTGCTATTGTTGTGAGGGGTGAGGACAGTGGGGGTGGGGGAAAAGTGGGGGGATAGAGGAGGAGCTGCCTGTCTCTTCTGTCTCTGTCCACCTAGATCCCCAAAGGACCTTAGTCTCTGCTTCAAAAAGCAGCAACATCAATTTCACTCAGCCAGACCTACAGGCAGGAGCTATGCAGGGAGTTCCATGGCTCTAAGTACCTCCATTCATGTAGCAGTCGTCGATCTGAGCCTGACAGAACTCTGTATGGAGGGAAGCACTCCCAGGGCCACATTCTCCTTCAGCTTACTTTCACTTCATGCTGGTATTTGTTCTCAGCTCTGTGGGTGAGAAACCAAAATGAATAATACATTATTTCAACAAATAATGGGGCTGAGAACTCTGTAGAGTGCTTGTCTACCATAACCCTTGGTTCCATTACCAGTGCTACATAAACCAGGCATGGTGGTGCTTGACTACAATTCCAGCACCCAGGAGGTAAGGGCAGGAGGACCAGGAGTTCAAGGTCATCCTCTATGAGATGTTGTCTCAAAAGAAAGAACAAAAGAAAAAAGAATCAGCAAAGATTTCTTGGATGCGGTATAGAGCAGTCACTGCGTATAACATGGTGAAGATATAGACCTCAACTTGGTAGGCAGGTTGAAAAAAAGAAAGAAAAACAGACAGAGAGAGAGACAGAGACAGAGACAGAGAGAGAAATGGCTGGATAGATAGATAGATAGATAGATAGATAGATAGATAGATAGATAGGCAGGCAAATAGAGCTCCAAGCATACTGCATGCACAGACAGAGAGGTGCAGTCCTTGAAAGTCTGTCTCAGGTTTCAGGCAGACATGGCTCCTGTCTGAGGAACCTCATTGTCTCCCTGCTTCCCCTAGTTATGGAAAGGATTGGACCAATGTCCTCATGCCTAAGGTCTCTACCACTGAGCTATGTCTTCAGCCCTCTTTTTACTTATTTTATGATAGCGTCTTACTAGGCTGTCCAGGCTGTCTTTGAACTCTCTCTGCAGTTGAGGCAGGCCTTGAACTTACAATGTCCATGCTTCAGCCTCCTGAGTAGATGGATCTCAGGTCTGCACCCCTGAGACTGGTTATCTCACAGTCCTTTAGAGAATAAGAGGGCCTTGGGGATTTGTGAGGTCTTTGAAGAAAGTCCTGAAGTGCCAGTGAGCCAGTGGGAAGCTGTCTTCCCTCAGTTTGGCCATTAGATTTTTGGGCCCTCAGCAATGAATTGGCAAGAACAGAAGGGAGGGAAGGAGCAAGTCACATGTTTCCCAGGGTTACTTTATCCCCTGGGCTTTGTAAGGAAGCCTAGCTCGGAGCAATGCCATGCTAGGGCTGGAGCCTGAAACCCCAGTACCTCTGAAGGAGATCTTATGGAAAAGAGCATTTTGACATTAGAACAGTCAACAGGGTGGGCTCTAGTCCAAAATGACTGGCATATAAAATTTAATATTTTATTAATTATTTGAGAATATCATACATGCATACAATGTATGATCATATTCACTACCCATACTTCTTGTCATTTTTCCTTCCAGATCTCTTCCCCAACTTTTCGCCTCTTCCCAATATGTGTCCTCTTTTTTTAATTTTAAATCTACTGAGTCCAATTTGTGCTGACCATAGACTTGGTGTGGGCCACCCACCAGGGTGTGATTGACCTACAAGGGGCCACACTCTTTTTTTTTTTTCCTTGAGACAGAGTTTCTCTGTGTTGTTTTGGTGCCTGTCCTGGATCTTGCTCTGTAGACCAGGCTGGCCTCAAACTCACAGAGATCTGTCTGGCTCTGCCTCCCGAGTGCTGGGATTAAAGGCGTGCACCACCACTGCCTGATGGGGCCACACTCTTAATGAATACTTACTCTTCCTTCCCCAGAAGCTGTCAACTGTCCATAGCTCCTGATCTAGGGATGGGGGCTCATGAGCCTCTCCCCCCTCTATCCTGGAATGCCGATTGTCTTGTTCTTGTGCATATCTTCTGCAAGCAACTACAGCCGCTGTGAGTATACCAGTGCAGCGGACTTTGGCACAAGCAGGCACGCAGAGCTCTTTATGTGAATGCTAGAATTTTGTTGCCACAAGCCATGAAGTCTCCAGGAGTGAGGGAGCTCCCTCCCTGGCACCTTAAAAGACATCATGACCTTGTCTACACTCTATCCTCAGTCTTCACACCTCCTTAACTCTGAAGTGTTGAACGCTTGTTCTGGGGCTCACAAGCCCTAAACTCAAGGTGTCACCAAGCCAGCACTGCTTCGGGGGTTTAGAGAAGAATCCATTTCCTTGCTTCTTACAGCTTCTGGAAGACTCCTGCATTCCTTGCTTCATGGCACCCCTTCCATGATCAAAGTGCACCTCAGCTCCAAGGGCTGTGAGACAGACATCTGCCTCCCCTCTGTCCTTCCTTTCTTGCTCAGGTCCACTGTTAAAGTGTCCATGGTTCCCAGGCTTCTTGCCCATTTGCTTGTAAGCGTCTAGCTTCTCCTCACTCACGGCTTCCGACTCTGGAGGGATTCTCAAGCTTCTCTAAGGGCAGCTTTCCCAGACAGTCATGATATTGCTGACCCCACCCAAGCAGAGCCTGCTGGTCAGCCGAAGGTCTATGACTGTAGACTCTTTCCCTTCCTCTCTTCCTACAAGATGTAATGGGTGGATGAAGAGCCATGGGGATTCCTGCAAGGAGGGACTTTCCAACTGCTGGAGCTGTGCGAGTCAAACAGAGTGGGCACCTGGGAGCTCACCCAGAAAAGGTAGAGTCTCGTGGCATCTAGACCTTGAAGGCTTGGGTTTCTGAGAGGATCTTGACCTTAAGCTTCAGTCTTGTTACCTGTGAAACTGCCCAGGTGGTGGCAGGAATAGAGTGAGGTCTATGCAGGCGTGCAAGCAGCCATTAGGGCCAGTGAAGGAAGCAACCAGGTGGGAGAAAGACCTGGCCTTGATAGCAATCGCTTTTGATAGACCTGGAGCCAAGAAACCCTCTCTTGTCTTTTGAGTTGAGGAAAGCTGGTGGGGGTGTTCAACACCAGTGTGGAGCAACAGGAGTGGTGGGAATGTGGGCCCCATTGGGTGTGCAGGCTTGGAGCTGATGACAGACTCAACCTGAGAGGGTGAGAGGCTGTGTGGTACCATGTAGGCTGTGGAGAACCCCAGAGTCCAGGCCACCCATTAGGTCAAGGTTTTAGTCAGGGTTCTCTAGAGGAACAGAACTTATAGAATGAATTTGTTTCTATCTATCTATCTATCTATCTATCTATCTATCTATCTATCTATCTATCTATCCGTCCGTCCCTGTCTATCTATCTATCTATCTATCTATCTATCTATCTATCTATCTATCTATCTAAATAAATAAATAAATAAATAAATAAATAAATCTAAAGGAGATTTATTTCAATGCCTTAAAGGCTGTGGTCCAGCTAGTCCAACAATGGCTGTCTACAAACAGAAGGTCCAAGAATCCAATAGTTGTTCAGTCCATGAGGCTGGATGTCTCAGTTGGTCTTGAGTATATAGCAGAATCTCAAAGAAGTAGGCTCTAATGCCAGTGAAGGAATGGACTTGCCAGGGGGAGTGACAACAAGCAGGCAAAGAGAGTAAGCTTCCTTCTTCCATGTCCTTTATAGAGGCTACCCACAGAAGGTGTGGCCCAGATTAAAGGTGGATCTTCTCACCTCAAAAGATCTGCAGTAAAAGTGGGTCTTCCTACTTTGAATGATTTAATTAGGGAAAAAAATCCCTCGCAGATGTATATCCAGCTGCTTAGGCTTCAGTTAATTCCAGATGTAGTCAAGTTGGCAACCAAGACTAGCCTTTACATTCAGTTACAACAGAGAGCCTGAGTGAGAACTTAAGCATCAGTAACGTTTAAAGCTCCTTCCACCATCATTATTGAAGCTTTAGAACTCTGGTAGTATAGGGGTGAAGGTTGAGGCTATAGGTCATGTGTTCCCTGGGGAATTGGGTGGATGGGGAGGAGTAGGGGTACAGATATGGGAGTAATATTCCAGCTGCCACATAATTCAAATCCTATTAAGATCCCCTCATTAACTCCATAAAGCTTCACATATCTCAAAATGGCTGTTGTCACTGGATGTAGGACAAAGGGCTGAGTCTAGAGCATCAAAGTGACCTTCACTGGGAATACGTCCTGAGAGATGTATTGTGTCATTATACAATTCTGTTAATATTGGAGCATCATACACGACATTTAAATAGACTTTGAAGGTACAGTCTACTCTACACAATGGCATGTATTACTATCCTTGTGAGCTGTTGTTGATAGAAATAAGATGTGAAACATGATTGTATCTTTCCTGAGAAGCCACTCTGGCAGCTGGCAACAGGAGAGATGGAACTCTGGGGAGGAAGTGGCCAGCATTACGATTAGATGTGGAGTCAGCCACTGCCCAGGATCCAAAGGAAATAAAATATCCCAACTACCATGGAGAGCTTGGTAAACACTAGCTAAAATTGAGCCTTGCCTCAAAGGAACAGCGTGTTAGGATGTGTAGAAAAGGACTGTCAGAGTTTAATAATGTGTTAGAAAATGGGACTTTGATCATCTCCAGAAAAATCCCTGAGATACCGAATGGGATCATTAAAAAGTCTGTGAGGAGGAGCGATTCATCAGGTTGTGTTTATCTTGTGAATGTGGTGTTTCTGCCAGATAATTACAAATTCTTATTGCAGAGGGGCTTTTGTAGCTCGTGATGGGTCACTGTTTGGTTCTGATGCATGAGCTCTTGGTTTTACACAGACATACAAGGGTATCACTTCAGTATTTCATTTCAACATAAAGGGTTGGCACAAATTTGTGAGGAGAAACTTAACTTTTGCCTCTGTACAGATTTTTTGCCATTGACTATTTATGGGCTCTAGTGAGCAAGCATTCAATTATGTGTGTGTGTGTGTGTGTGTGTGTGTGTGTGTGTGTGTGTGTGTGTTTGCAGGTGCCCACGTGTGCACATGCAGAGCCCAGAGGTTGACATGTCTTCTTCTATAATTCTCTACTCTTTTGGAGACAGGATTTTTTTCTGAAGCCAGGGCTTGCTTGTTTTGGCTAGACTGGCTAGCCAGTGATCTCTGAGATCCTCCTGTCTCTGCCTTCCCCAGCAATGGGGCCACAGGCATGTGCCACGACACCCATGTGGGCATTATGGATGTCAGGTCCTCATGCTTGTACAGCAGGGACTTTACCCATTGATCCCTCTTCCAGGGCATCTCATTTTAAAATTCTGCATCTTCATGTTTGTGTAGATGTGTGTATAGAGGGCAGAGGGTGATACTGGATATCTTTCTCAGCCACTCCCCCGCTAGCTTTTGAGGGAACAGGGTCTCTCACTGTCTTAGTCAGTGTTCTATTGCTGTGAAGAGACACCATGACCATAGCAACTTTTTTGTTTTTTTCGAGACAGGGTTTCTCTGTGTAGCTTTGTGCCTTTCCTGGAACTCACTCAGTAGCCCAGGCTGGACTCGAACTCACAGAGATCCACCTGGCTCTGCCTCCCGAGTGCTGGGATTAAAGGCATGTGCCACCACCACCTAGCTGAATTATTTGGTTTTTTGATTAAAGAAAAGAGTTTAATTGGGGCTCACTTACATTTCAGAGGTTAGTGCATTGTCATCATGGCAGGAAGCATGGCAGCATGCAGGCAGACATGGTGCTGGAGAAGTAGCTGAGAGTTCTACATCTGGATCAACAGGCAACAGGGCTTGGCTTGAGCATTTGAAACCCCAAAGGCCACCCCAGTGACACACTTCCTCCAACAAGACCACACCTCCTAATCCTTGTCATGTGAGACCACTCCTTAATGAGCAAACATTCAAATATAAGAGCCTATGGGGCCATTCCTACTCAAACCACCACACTCACTGAACCTGGAACTCACTGATTCTGCTAGGCTAGCTGATCAGCAAGTCCCAGTGATTCTCCTCCTCCTGGGCTTATTGGCACACATGGCCACATTCAACTTTTATGTGGATGCTGGGCATCGAATAGGTCCCCAATCTTGCAGGAGAAGCATTTACTGAATGAGCCATCTCCCCAGCCCCCAAGCGTTAAGTTTTTATTAAGGGAAATGGGCTGTTGTTTCAGAAGGCCTCTATTTTATCTGTTTTGTGTACAAGGCAGAATGGCCCATTGGTTGTCTCCCTGAAGCCGAGAAGGGTAGAGGGAAAGAGATAATGGTGATGTGGGAAAAGACCAAGTATTAGGTACCTGGGCAGATATTGGAGGTTTCTTAGTTACTGTTCCACTGCTGTGAAGAGACACCAAGGCAACTCTTATTTAAAAAAAAAAAGCATTTAATTGGGGCTTGCTTACAGTCTTAGGGGATTAGTCCATGATCATTATGGTGGGGAGCAGGCATGGTGCTGGGGCAGTAGCTGAAAGCTTTACATCATGATCCTCAGTCAGAAAGGAGAGAGAGAGAGAGAGAGAGAGAGAGAGAGAGAGAGAGAGAGAGAGAGAGAGAGAACAGAGAGACAGAGAGAGAGACAGAGAGAGACAGAGAGAGAGAGACACAGAGAGAGACAGAGAGAGAGACAGAGAGAGAGAGAGACAGAGAGAGAGAGAGACATAGGACCTAGCATGGGCTTTTGAACCTCAAAGCACTTCACCCTCTCCAGTGATATATAACAAGGTTACACCTCCTAATCCTTCCTAAACAGTTTTGCTAGCTAGGGACCAAACACTAAAAAATATGAGCCTATGGGGGCCATTCTTATATAAATCACCACAGGGGGAAAGCAGATTTGGAGATGTGAAGGATAGTTTCTTTCAGCTTGACACTGGTTCCTACTTCTGTTCCTGCTTGAGTTTCTGCCCTGACTTCCCTCAGTGATGGTCTGTGGTTGGAGTGCATAAAACAAAAAATAAAGCCTTTCCTTCTCGTTGTTTTTGGTCTTGGTGTTTACCACACAGCAATAGAAAGTGAATTAATCCAAGGGCTAGGCAGGGAGGCACGGGTGTGAGAAGAAGAAAGCTTTGTAAAATGGGTGAGCTGGAAAGTGGAGCAGGCCTTCAAACGCTGCCAGGCAGACGCGGTGGAGTGGGTGGGTTTAAATAACACAGCACAGAAACAAGACAGCCTCTTCCTTCATAAAGCCAGGCCAACTGGGGAATACGTGAGTCTACAAGATCTTCAAGGTTGCTGACTCTGTGTACTGAGGAATTATCTGTACTGGCCTCTCAGATAAAAAAGAACTCCTGTCAGAAACTGGCTGATGGGAAACAGTGAGAAGTTCTAAGCAGTCAGAATTGAGCTTCCTGGAGAACAGGGCCTGGTCCTCAGGCACTATAGTGTAATGAGTCTCTGTCCACCCAGCCAGCTCCCAAATAATGACATGGGGACATATTAATTATGGAAGCTCGGCCTTTATCTTAGGCATGTCTCAACTAGCTCTTATAACTTAAATTAACTGATTTATATCACTCTATGTTCTATCCCTTGGCGTTACCTCTTTTCTATATTGCATCCCCATTTCCTTTTCTGTGTCTCCTGGCTTCTCCTGCCCCTCGACGACTCCTCTTCTTCTTTTCTCTCCCTGGAAATCCCGCCTGTACCTCCTGCCTAGTTATTGGCTGTTGAGCTCTTTATTAAACCAATCACAGCAATGTATTTTCACACAGTGTACAAACATCCCACAACACTACAGGGACCCATAGAGAGAATACATGTTGGCTACAGTGCACAGAGGTAGCCAGAAACCTCTGTGAAAGAAGGAGGCTGAGGAAAAAAAACGAATCGCATGAATAGTACATCATCCATGCCAACTATTGAGTTGGCGATGATAGCATCGCTGGGCTTGTTTCCCATGATGCTTTAGCAGGGAACCTCTAGATAGCTATTTCTGTGCACAGACAGTGAGGCATGTCAGAGCAAATTGAGAGTAGGAGCTGCTCCCAGCTGGACTCTGAATGCTTTTAAAGGACACTGATGGTTACCAAGCTTAGACTAAACCCCAAACATCTGGAGACTGGTGGGTTTGAGAAGACCAAGTGTAAATGGTGTTGTATAAACTCATATTTACCCTGGCTCCTCTGCACACTTAGTGTGACTTTAGGCAAGTCACCTTCCCTTACTTCACTTTAGCCTCCTCTTCTGTACATAGGGTAGGGTAGGCATTTCCTAGCTCATAGGGTTGAGTGAGCAAAACCATGATTTAATGTGTGTAAAGCACACAGTGCCTGACCCATGGCAACAGCTAGATGTATTATTATTATTATTATTATTATTATTATTATTATTATTAAATTAATAACAAGAGCAGAGGGAGTAGTAAGGTGTGAATGAGTTCTGAAGATTGGATAGTAGACACTTCAGTAGGCACTCTGTAGCCACTTTTATTGGACCTCACAAGGTGGTGCTCCTGAGGTTCAGCTGCTGAGTGGTCATGCTGGGATGGCTCTTAGTGGTGCCACTAATCTCAGAGCCCTAGGGTGGTCCTGAAAGGGTTCACGACGACCAGTGGCTCACAACTGAGGATGGCCTTTTGACCAGAGCTGGGACCTACTTTTAGAGATGCTTCCTCTGGATTCTAGGGCTATTGGTTTTCACAGGGTGCTGGGGGGTTTTTCACTTGGTTTGAGATTGAGGATAGTGGGTCTATGAGCATGGGTCTAGACCATTGGTTCCCAACCTGAGGGTCACAACCCTTTGGGGGTCAAATGACCCTTTCACAGGTCATAAGACCATCCTGCATATCAGATATTTACATTATGATTAATAACAGTAGCAAAATTACAGTTATGAAGTAGCAAAAAAAAAATTTTATGGTTGGGAGTCACCACAACATGAGAAACCGTTTTAAAGGGTCACAGCGTTAGGAAGGTTGAGAACCACTGTTCCATAAGCTGCCTTGGTTGTAGTGTTTTATTACAACCACAGAAATGTAACCAGTACAACTTGTCTGCAGTCACTCTGGTAGGATGTGGAAGAACATGCTTAATTGAAGTCAAGCCCCATGTTCTTTCCACCTCTGTTGAGTTAGTTGGCAGGAGGTCCCTTCAGCTCAGATTAATCTGTGGGTCCAAGGAGGGTGGAAGTGGGTCCCTATAAGATGGGGGGTTACAGTGTCACAGTCACACATTGCTATGATCTTCAGCAAGGCACCTGAGAGCTTCAGCAGGACAGGGGACTGATATCCAGGACTCAGGAGGTTGAACGTTCAAATCTTCCTTATCTTCCCCTAAGGGGTAGTGAGGTTTGGAGGGCATGTGGCTCCCTTGCCAGAAGTTTGGCTCGGTCTCAGTCCCTTCCTGTTGATGTGACAGAAGCTCACGGCCTGGGTAACTAACTTATAGACAGCAGACACTGATTTGCCTCATGGCTGTCAAGGCTGGCAAGGACCGGGCCTGCAGGTCAGGGCTGTGTCTGGTGAGGGTGGGCTTCAGGCAGCATGGTGACATGGAGGGAAATTGACAGAGTAAGGGAGCGTGTGAAGGCGACAGAGGGAGCTGCACCGAGCTGCTTAACACTGGCGTCTATTACAGCACCATCTATAACAGCTAGCTACAGGACTAATGTGGGTGTCCGACAGCAGAAGGGATGACGGAAATGCACTTTATATACACAGTGGGGCTCTTCTCAGCCATAACAAGGAATAAAGCTACATTGTTTGTAGGAAAAACAGATGCAGCTAGAGATAATCATATTAAATGGATTAAGTCAGTCTCAGAAAGCAAATATTGTGTGTTTTCTCTCATTCATGAGTTCTAGACTTCATAGATCCATGAAAGCAACTATGTACCGATGACTGGGGAACAGAGGCTACTGATGGAAGGGAAGGAATAAGGAGGAGAAGGCTGTAGGAGACAGGAGAATGTGCTCAAAATGCATTCTGTATATGTATGGAAATGGCTTTACATCTAACCTTTGTTTAACTATAATTAACCCCTATGTCCTTACTAATCTTAATAATAATTTTTAGAAATGTCTATTGTGATGATGACTGGCCTGCAGGCACTCTTGGGTCAAGGAGAGACATCAGGGCATTCCCTCTTATACAGACTCTACATGTCTGTACATGGTGTGAAGAATCAACAAATGCTTACCAATCCCAGAGGGAAGAGAACACTCATCTCCCAACCCAGTGTCTTCCAGCAAGGTACAAAGGCAGCCCTGGCCAGCCTGGTTCATACTCTGAACCCTTCATAGTGACCAGGAGAAGGGGAAGAAGCAGAGGTCAGTTTCCTGTAATACATACAATAGGAGCTTGGTTATTACAAGAGATGGCGGGGGGGGGGGGGCAGCAGAAAACCCAGTGGGCTCATCCAGACCCAGGGAGTCTGGCAAGATGAGCTAGTGGCTGGAGTCTCTGAGTGACAGACATGTTCATGACCATGTAGTTCTCGTCCATAGGTGAGCCACCCTGTTTGGAAGAGTTCCAGCCAGGGATGGGGCAGGGGAGAGCAAGCTTCAGTGGAAGGAAAGGGTTCTAAGGCAAGCCAGAAAGGCCTGGTGTGGACCTGGAGAGGCAGAACTTGATGGATTAACTTGGAAGGCATTTGCCAACTGCACAGCGGAAAGGATTTTTGCCGCGATCACTCTTCCTTGAGCTGAGAAACAAAAATGTATGAACACTCATCCTCGAAGCTCAGCTTCTGGAGGAACACAGTATAATTTTCAAAGCAGGGTAGCTGAATCTGGGCGAGGAGCCAGGCATGTTCACCACAGGTGGGATCCTGTTTAATCCCAAAGCTAGATGGGAGACCTGGGTCCCAATTTGCCTCATCTCATGTTATCAGGAAGTGAGGCTCAGTGAGGTCAAGGGTCAAGGCTCATAGGGTTAACAGGTGATTTGCAAACTTACTTTTGAAGAGATCCAGAAATTTAATAAGTTTACCTATGGATGGAGGGCAGGCTGAGGGGGCTGAGCAGCTTGGGGGCTCTGGCTCTTCACCTCGGTTTCTTCTCTGCCTCTCTGGTCCTTCAGCCAACCAGAACGGCTCTCCTCTGTGCTTTATTAGGCGTTGCACTTACTTTTAAGAACACCTTTAAAGAAACGTTCCAACCTTCACTTGAAGACCAAGGCAGGAAAGAACATGCATGGGGTGAGACCTGGACACTCACAGGTGTAGATGCAAGGCCCAACAGGCCCAGTCAGCTGACATATTTGACAGCATCAGATACAGTGGTGCCCTGCCATGCCAAGGTGCATGGATGCTTGACTCCCTGTTCCTGGCTCTCTCTTTTCTTGCTGGAGGCATTCCCTTGTCCCTGGAGCCTCCTCTGGGGAAATGTTACCCCGTGTGAGTAGCTTGTGATCACTGGCTGATGGGAATTGGTGTGTAAATACCCCTGCCCCTCAGGCTAACTCTGAAGCATGTGGTGTTTAATGCTGCCACCTTGAGGTCTCCTTGAGTGTTACACTCTAGACATTAGCAACCAATGACTGGCTGGCAGGATAACCCATGGTTGGCAACGCCCTTTTCCTGCACCCATTCCCTCCCTGATGCTAAGTTTCCTTGTACCTTCCATATAAGCAACAGATTCAATATACTCTCAGAATCTTCTCAGAACTCAAATTCAGAACCCCTCTCTATCTTAGGACCTAACCGCTGAGTCGAGACAAGGAGCTGGTTGCCAGTCTGGAGAACTGGAATTTTAATGCTGCTTGATAGCAAACTGGTGTTGGTCTTGGTAGTGGGGACTTGGGTAGTGCTGTCCTGGTCTCCCTTGGGCTCAGAGACACTGGAAAGCCAGAATCTTCATCATAAGCATCTATTTTAAGGTGGAGGGGTTGTGTGTATTGGCGGTGAGCATGGGAGAGAGATGGGACACAGGGAAGAGAGGGACTCGAGTAGTCTGTGCTCAAGGCTGCTGACCAGAAGCATGCCTTATTGACAGTTTTCACAGGAGTAGAGTATTGGGGAAGTTCCTTGGGCCCCAATGAATTCATTTCTAGGCCTCCCGAGGCCTCTATCACATGGAACACTAGAGTCTTGTTTGAGATAGTTTCATACCCTGTATTCTATTGAAAGGCCAGATGATGGGAAAGTGAGTGAGGACACCTTTCACTTTCACAAGCAGCCCATACCACAACCCTTGGGGAATAGGTTTAAGCTTGGAATCTCAAGTTCCAGGTTAGAATCAGGGTCCCATTGCTTTGGGGCTGTGTGAAACGCAGAGGCGTGTACTTTCACTGCTTGTTTGGGAGGTGCTGACACCACGTCCAAGCCACCAGGGCCAGTGGTTTGAGGCCCTGCCTCTAGACTTGACACTGGGCTTGAAATCCACTTCTGTCTTTTAGCAAGGGCTGTTGTGTTAAATGAGCACCTGAGGAGAACCACTTCAAGGAGGAAGAGTTTATTCTGGGTCACGGGTTCAGAGGTGTCAGTTTATCCATCATGCCTGGGAGGGTGTGGTGGAGCAGAGTGGCTCCCATCAGAGTGGGCAGGAAGCAGAGAGGGAGGAAGGGGCCGGGGACCAGGTACAACCTTCAAAGTACAACCCTAGGGATGTATACTTCCTCCAACTAGGACCACCCCTAAAGTTTCCAGATCCTCCTAACACGGTATCACCAGCTAGAGACTAAGAAAGTATCTGATACATGAGCCCATGAGAGGCATTTCATGTTCAAATCATAACAGCTATGTAAGCGTTCCTTTATTAAAAGAAGATCAAACTAGATATTTAACTGTCAAATCCATTATGTATTGTCACTTATTTGAAGGAAGGCGGAGCTCTTCAGAGGGAACATGTTGTAAGGGTGGATGCTATAGGAGAGAGGAGAGGGGCCATCATTCAGTCTTCTTAGATGGACCTAGGGGGAGCATCTGGGCAGCTGGGAGAGCCTTCAGAGTGAGGACCTAGCTGTCCCTCTCTGGCTGGGTTTCTGTTGAGCCCTAACCTAGCCTCTCTAAAGTCACCTAATGATGAATGAGGTCTAGGGAGTCCTTGATGTGCCTAGGGCAGCCTGAGGCTTCCCCATACCAGGGCCAGTTGGCTGGAACAGCTCATGGTGTTGGATGAGGGAGCAGCCTGCTTACACAGTAGGCCCAGCTCTGTGGCTGGCCAGTGTTCCATGTATCCATATGCTAAAGCTTTCTCAGTGGTAATTAAGGTTCAATGAGGCTTGAGGGCAGAGCCTGATCCACTAGGATCAGTGTCCTCCTGAGAAGAAGTACACAATGTTTCTATTACTCTCTTTGTTACTGAACTTGGGGTCACACTCTATACCCCAAGAAGCCAGATTCAATTATTCTCTATAATGCAGTTAAAATAGACATATTGAGAATAAAAAGCAGCGAAAAGAGATTTATTCAATGTGGCCACACTGGGAAGAGGGACAAACAGAGCTGGTGACTCTCTCAAGACCATCTTTGGGGGTCCTGAAGTGAGACTGAAATTTAGGTAGTGGGCTGGGGCTATGTACATCTAAGCAGTCCTGGTCAAGGAGTAGTCCCGCCCACTACTGATCCATCCTTGTCTGGGCTTCAATGTCCTCCTACAAGGTATTAGAACTGTGTGAAATCTCTTTCTGGGTGACAAGTTCCCCTTTGGCTGATGCAAGGACTATGCCCTTTGCTTCTCTGAGCAGGAGACTCCCGGGGAAAGTACAGTTTCTTAGGGTCCATTGTTTCAATAGTCTGATAGTCAGGTGAGAGACACATGGATATCTTTAGAATATCTTCATTCCCAAACTGGGGTGGTACGTGCTTTCAGTTCCAGAAGCTGGGAAGCAGAAGCAGGTGGATCTCTGAGTTTGAGACCAGCCTGGTCTACATAGTAGGTTTCAAGTCAGCCTGGACTACATAGTGAGACCCATCTCCAGAAAAAAGTTAGTAATCATTTCTGCCGGGCTAGTTACACTTTCTCCCAGAAGTTTTGGTCCAGATGAATCCAGGGCATGGTATACTGGTATGTGGAAGGCTGGGCAGTGGGGGCTTACTAGGTGACCTACAGTCTTCCCCTAGCAGGGCTCCTGTGGTCCTTCTCCAGTCTTCTGTACAAATCACAGGCACCTGTTAACCAGAACAGGTGTGAGGTGCTGGGTCTGCTGGGAAACTGTTTGAAGACAGAGCATGCAGTGTGAACAACACCTTTCTGTGTTACCTGGGATGAGGCAGCTGCCCAGAACCCCCTGGTCACAGTCTCGTCGAGCCCAGAGGTGAAAGGAGAGAAGGGAGGGGTGAAGAGGAGACACAGTTCAGCTCACTCCATGTAGGAGTTTCCCTTTGTATGTTATTTCATTTCTAGCCTCAAATTGGGGAGGGAGAGAGATATAGATAGATAGATAGATAGATAGATAGATAGATAGATAGATGATAGATAGATAGATAGATAGATAGATGGTAGTAGGTAGATAGAAAGACAGATGATAGATAGATAGATAGATAGATAGATAGATAGATAGATGGATGGATGATAGATAGATAGATAGATGGTAGTAGGTAGATAGATAGAAAGACAGATGATAGATAGATGATAGATAGATCAATAGACAGACAGACAGGCAGACAGACAGGGAGGCAGTGGAAGAGAGACAGGCAGACAGAGAGAAAGAATGGTTCTACAGCCTCAGATTACTTGAGGAGGCTGAGGCAGAAAACCACTGCCTTACAGCTCTGCATCACTACGAGCATTGTTATCCTGTACCTGCATCTGTGAAATCTCCATCACTCTGAACTTTTCCTTTTGCATTAGTCATATTACAATATTTTCTAGTGCAGACCTGTACTCCCTGTACCTCTCCAGCCTGGGGATATGTTACTTTTTGTTAATTTAATCGCATTCATGTACCACTTCCTCGCTTTCATTTCTTGGTAGCTGGGTAATGACACACATTTATTTTCTACAATATTTTACTGTTTTCATTTTTCCCCCTGGGGATCTTTTCTCCTCCTATCTCTTGCACACTGCCTGGAGGTTTGCGTTGCTTGTCTGAGCTCTTTATGTAGAGATGAGCTCTGACAGGTGTTCTTATTTGCTGATTTATGGATGCGTTTTTTCCTCCCTCCCCCCCTCCCCCAAGCCAGTGCAGTTTTAAAACTGAGAGCTGCGCTCGAATCACCCTGTGTACCTCTAACTTATGAAACTTGATAAGTTCATGGTGTTGCTAGCGGCTGAACACTTGGGATATTGGAAGTTTAATTTGCAATGAAATGAATTGGCTTCGGCTTCAGTCGGCTGTCTAGGCAGGAATGAGTTTTTGTGTACTTCCTGTCTCGAGCCCACTGCCAAGTGTGCAGTCTGGCATTCTTTCCTCCTGCGCTCTGACTTCCCCTTTTCCTTTCCATCCCTCTGACTGAATTAGCTGAAGAGGAACCCTAAGAATCATGCTTCAGGTCAATGGGGAGACTGGCAGTGCCATCAGTCACTGCAAAAGAAATGGCTCTTGCGACTGGATTCCCTTCATCTGTTGGGGCACACTACGCTTGCCAAGGTATACTCTTGGTTTCCCTGAGGACCAGCTAAGACAAGCTGTTTACAGCTTCCATTTGGACTAAGGAACCAACGGAGTCCCACTAATAGCTTGCAAAACATTTGCTCACTGATTTCTACCTCTTGTCATTTTGTCGATTTCCCTTTCCTCTCACATGGGAATGCTGCCTGGGTACCTCTTTCCTTCTATACGGCTGTACTAGAACAGAAAGAGCCCCAGAGTTTGAATGCATGGACACTGGTACAAACTCTGCTGTTCTTTCCAGCTGTGTGAGCTCAGAGGCCCCGGCTTCTCTGGATCACAGAGGATTGAAAAGATGGTTTAATGGGGAGGCCCTTATTGCACCAGCATGAAGACCTGAGTTTGAGCCCAAGAACCATCTAAGAAGCTGAGTGCTGAGGGATGTCTTTCTGCACTCTGTGAATATATGTTGTTCCCATTGGTTAATAAATAAGCTGCTTTGGCTTATAGCAAGGCAACTTAGAGGCAGGTGGGAAATCTAAGAAGAGAGAGAGAGGAAAGAGAAAGGCGGAGTCTGTAGAGATGCCAGTGCCACTGAAGGAGAAGCAAGATGCCAGCAGACCGGTAAAGCCACAAACCACATGGCAAAACATAGATTAATAGAAATAGGTTAATTTAAAATGAAAGAGCTAGGTAGCAAGAAGCCTGCCATAGGCTATACAGTTTGTAAATAATATAAGCCTCTGTGTGTTTACTTGGGGCCAAGCGGCTGTAGGACTCAGGTTGGACATAATGATGAGTACTTGTAATCCTAATATTGGGGAGGCAGAGACTGATGGAACCCTGAGGCTTGCTGGTACACAGACTGGCATAATTGTCAAGTAAGCCCCAGATTCCAGGGGGAGATTCTGTTTCAAAGAAACAAAGCAAACACCTGGGGTTGACTTCTGGGCTCCACGTGTACCTACCCACACATGCACATTCACCTCAGCATCTATACCTCCCAAACATGTGCACATAAAGAGTTGGGATTCTATTTAGCAGTCATGGTGTGTGCAGCTGGAGGGACCCGCCATGCATCATTCCCAAGGAGCTACAGAGAAGCCTGTGTTCTCTCTACATCCATGTTTCATAATAGGTGACTCTGGTGAGTGAGGCTAGGGAGGTCCATCTGAATGGTAGAGTTTTGCACACTGGCTGGGTGCTAGCCACCCCTGCAAGTGACATGGTTACATTTACATGAGAATTCTCAGAGCAACTTGCACAGTAGGGCCATTCCAGTCATTGGTTGCTGGACACCCTATAGCTCTCATAGTTTCACCCTGCATGCTAGCTAATGGCTTCGTGGGAGGGAGGCAAGGTGCCCTTGTGGGCTTACCTGGCCATGGAGGGATGAGAGCAGCTCACAGGAGGGTGGGACAGGTAGTGGAAGCCAGCAGGACAGATGCTTTCCCATCCTCTCCATGTCTTCCTTCTCCATCCTCAGGTCTCTAACAGTTTCCAAAGGACTCTTCCTTCTTGCTATCAACAGACCTTCTCGTTGGCAGGAAAGTGTTCCCTCTCCTTCTAGCGTCCTTCATTTTCTTAGGGTACCAAGGCAGGGCTTTAAATTGGATACTCCCAAGGGAGGACCTGCCTAGCCTGGGTTGGATCAGAGTGTGAGTTGGGGCAATGGAAGCCCGTGGTTGGCCAAACTAGGGTCACATGCTTATTCTTTAGCAGATGGGCTATGAGGGGGCTGGAGGAAGATTAGAAAGGGTTTTTGGTGAGTCCTTGAAACGCCCACAGTTCATCCCTTATTGCTCATGTCAGTATCTTCAGGAAGTTGGAATTAGAGATTCCAGGAAGAATTGTAAGGTGCAATTTATTTCTTGGGAAGTAATTTTCTTTGTTTCTGAATAACCTCATCTATCTCAATAGGATGGGATATGACAGTGAGTTTTGGGCTCTTACTAAACTTGTTTTATTTTAATCACAGAAGTGGTGGAGATCATCCATAAATGTTCTTTCTCAGCCTCTAGCCTTTGGAAAGACTGATAGACCACTGGAAAGAATCATTGCCTTGTGGCATTAAAAAACCCCGGTGCTGCAGAATTCTACAATCTGGTATCTGCAAGAAAGCTTGTGAGTTCACTTAGCCTGTTTCCCTGGCTTTGGAAAGGTCTCTCTGTCTTTTTCTTTCTTTTTTCTTTGGAGTCATTAGGATCTTTGACTTCTTTTGGAGACTATGGTGGACATGGCATACTGTCATGGCCACCTGAAATCTGAACTGCCTTCGTTGGTTTTTGATGCATCATTCCCTACCTCAAGAGCCTGAGCCCATCCCATACTTATCAGATAGTTGTCATAGTGTACTTGGAACTGGGGATGGGGCAGGGATTCTAGGATCTTAAACAATCAGGATGAGTTGTCATTCTATATTAATAATGTCAGCCACTCACTTCTCAGCCTCCCTTGCAGCTAAGTGTGGTCATATGACCCATGATCCTTCAATAAAGTGCAGCTATGCCTTGATTCAGAGGCTTGTGATTGGAGGAGATGGGAGGGCAGCAATAGTGTTTGTGGGAAGTTTCTCTGGGCAGTGATGCTGTACAGAGCCCACTATCACCTCATGTGTAGAAGATTTAGGATGCAGGAATATCCCCCATCACTTGAGATGAAATCCAGTGCATGTTAGGCAAGAACTCTACCAGGAACTACATCCCCAGCCCAAACCTGTTCTTTCTTTTCACTCATCACTTGAACATTGCAAACTTCATTTCTGCCATTTCATATCTACTAGGAGATAGAAGAATTTGGAGATTCTGCAGCTTGGTGCTTCTTGTCACAGCAAAAATATCATGTTGCAAGTTGGCTATGGTGGCCCAAACCTGTCATCTCAGTACTTGAGAGGATTAGACAGAAAAAAAAAGAAAAGAAATAAGCTAAAAAATAGTGGTTTGATTTCTACTCTTCATGACATGTCCCAACTAAAATGCTGCCCTGAGCTGTTTGCAAATTTAAGTAACTATTCTAAAATCTTTTATGAACTTGCTACACACACCTTCTGAAGTACATTGTTGAGAAGAGGCCATATTTTGCCCCTTAGACTTAGTGATTCACATAGCCTCAGTTGTCCCATCCGTGAGATGGAGAGAAACCACCTTTCTCAATGGGCTGAGGGAAGAACCAAATGTAGTGAGTGGATAATAATATTAATGACCTATTCTAGTTTCATTTCTCATGCTGTGGTCAAATATCCTAACAAAAAGAAACTTGAGGAAGAAAGTTTCTTTTTTTCTCCTTCTTTTGCTTACAATTTCAGATTACTATTCATTATTGTGGGGATTGCATAATCAGAATGTGATCATGACCATAATATTATTCTTTGTTGTAATGTAATTATATAATTTAGGATGATGGCTGAATCTGGAGTTGGGACTTCTGGATTCAGATTTTTGGTGTGAAACACATTAACAACATGACTTGAACACTTTCTTCAGTTTTCTGATCTGCAAAATGGGGGTAATAATCATGGTACTGCCATCTTTGACCTGTTGGGAAGTTCAAGAGGGAATGTATAAGACATGTTTTGGTTGATTAATTGATTGATGGATTGATTGATTGGGGGTGTGTGTGTGTGTGTGTGTGTGTGTGTGTGTGTGTGTGTGTGTGTTTGTGTGTGCATGTATGTGGAGGTCAGAGGGCAACCTGTCAGAGTCAGATGCATGTGGGTCCTAGGGATCAAACTGAGATGGTCAGACTTAGCAGAGGACACTTTTACCTGTTGAGTCATTTTGTCAGTCTTATGAGATGTTTTTTAGCAGTGAATGTCACACATACACATTAAGGTACCCTTATTGCCATCTTCCACCATCATATTCTTTATAAGTCCTGCTTGTGTGTATCATTCAACATCATCTTTATGTCTACCCTTGGAACCATGAGAGACACTGAGAACAAAAGCCCAGGATTCTTTCTAACTCTTCCTTCCACTCTAGCTACCAAGTTAGAGGTAAGCAGGCTGGGCAGGCTTTCCAAGTCTACAACCTAGCTTCACTTTTGAATTTAACACAGGGAGAGTAGATGTCATTGTGTGTAGTTCACAGAAGAGAAAGCAGAAATGGGATAAGAGCCCCGCTGTTGTTAGCTAACCGATATTGATTTGGACCACATACTGATTATCCTAAAGTCTTTTTACCTTTCTGCTTTCAGAAGCCCTGCTTCCATCTATCCTCTTTATGGCAACCATCCAGTCACTCCCCCAGGGATCTGGATGGTAAGATTCAATTTTCATAGTTACCACTCTTAAATTTCTGTTTTTTATTGATGGTGTAATATTCATTTAGAATTGGCTTTCATTTATGTTTTTCAAACCATATGTGTCTGCTCAAGTAACAGGCTAGATGCCAGGGTGGAGAGCTTCTTAGAAGACAGTGTTTGCTGAACTGAAGAAGAGCCATGTTGGTTGGATGCCTGGGAAGTGAAGGATGGCTGGGGAGATCATTGGACTTGGTCCTTTATGTGTTGGTTCATCCACTATGTCTTAGAATCATCTAGAGATGTTGTCATATTCTTTGCAACTGGCCTCATGCCCAGATGTAGGATGATGTCCCTGGCTTTTGTCATGGAGACAATATTGACTTGGCATGCATTGTCTTTCTCTGAGGAAGTTTAAGCCCACCTCCATGTCCTACTCCCTATGCATTCCCAAGAGAGATTCTTTCCTATGCTGATTTGTAACTTGGTGTGTGTACTTTAACTCAGACCAAAGTTTTCTCCATCTTTCTCCTACATTCTAGATGCCAAGTTGGAGACAAGCCGGCTGGGCATACTTCCTAAATCTGCCTTGAAATGCCACCATTTCACACTCCAGCCTCCTTCCCTCTCTAGTTTGCTTTTGCTGGCTGTGTGGTTAGTGTTACTCAAATTGACAGAATCTAGAATCGTCTGTGAGACAGGCCTCTGGGCATACCTGTGAGAGACTGTGTTGATTGAGGTGGGAAAACCCACCCACTATGGGTGGCATCATTCCCTGGCTGGGATCCTGGACTGTGTTAGTGGGAAAAGGGAGCAAGCAGCAATGTGGTTTGTTCATTCCCTGCTTCTTGACTGCAGATACAATGTGCCTGGCCCCCACAGGGTCCTTCCATTGTGATTTCTCCATCATGATGGACTGTAACCCAAACTGTGAGCCAGAGTAAACCCTTTTTCTCTTAAGTTGCTTTTTTCAAGAGTATTTTGTCATGGCAACAAGAAAGGGAACTGAGGCAGTGCAGAAACGAAGCTTTAGTTCTTCCCTGGATCAAAATCCCACTCACACGTGGTAGTTTGTAAACATAGTTGACGTTCCCTTACGAAGGTATAGAAGGAGAAGGAGAGTAGTTAGGTCCCTGCTTTGCACCTGTGATTAGGCAGTGGGAATCCCCCTGTGTGAGCCCTCCTCACCCTCTCCAGGGCCCTTAAGATGCAGCATGAGCTGTCATTTGAGATTCCCTGATTTCAGGCTGTCTCTTCTCTATTTCTTCCCTCCATCCTCCTCAGTGTCCTAGGGCAATTCTCATTAACAGCAGCAGTTCAGTTTCTCTTACTTTTATGCTCATGGCCTCTCTGAACTCTTTCCCCAAATCTCCTAAGACAGTGGTTCTTAATGTTCCTAACGCTGTGACCCTTTAATACAGTTCTTCATGTTGTGGTGACCTCCAACCATAAAATTATTTCATTGCTACTTTGTAACTGTAATTTTGCTACTGTTATGAATCATAATGTAAATATCTGACATGCAGGATATCTGACATGCAATCCCCAAAGGGGTCGCGACCCACAGTTGAGAACCACTGTCCTAGGAAAATTTCCCCAAATAAAGATGATCCATTATCAAGAAGAGGAACTTTCCACCTGCTTTGAGATGGACATTGTTAACTGACATGCCCAAGTCTTCAGTTCTGGCCTTCCACAGTCTGTTGTGGTTTGGCTTAGTATCCCTAAAGAGCCCATATGTGGCAGTTGTGGTCACCATCCTGTGATACTACTGGGGTGATGACTTCAGAGGTAGGGTTATCAGTAGTTGTTAGGTTATTGGGGGGCAGGTCATGAAGGGGATTGAGAGGGCCCTCACCCTTTCCTCTCCTTTTCTTCCCAGCTTCCATGAAGTAAACAGACCCCTTTCCCCATGTGCTCCCACCATGTATACTGTGGCACCACAGGCCCCAACAAGCATGGACCTCTGTGATCACGAACCAAAACTAACTGATCCCCTTTGGTTACACAGTGATTTCCCCTCACCTGAAACGCTCCCTCCTAGAGGGAAGAGGCAGGCTCATGAGACTCAGCAACCTACTAAAACTTATGTAGGAGGCTCCAGAACTCACAAAAACTTGAAGAGCCACAAGGCCCCTCTCCAAGGTTGTAAATACATAAACGGTTTCTGGGGGAGAGGAGACTCTTTGGGGGAGCTGCCTACAAGTTGGGCTGGGAGTTCCAGGGATGAAGCTTTTGTGAGTCATCACCCGTGTGGGGTGGGATTTCCGGTGCCACTGTTAGCTCTTGAGTCACCCATGCCCTTGTAAGTAGCTGGTAACCCACGTTCTTCTAAGTAACCCCGCACCCCTTAACCCACTGGTCCACTGAGTTCCAGTTGGGTAGAACTGTGTCTCTGATCTGCCCTTTGTGAAGTGACTAGACATTTCTTTATGTCTCCCCAGGAAAAGCCGCAGAACGCCTTTGAAGCTGGATTCTCTCAGGTGTTCTGTCACTCACTGTGCCACAAGATGGCTAACCCAGGAACAACCTCAGACAGAAAGCCTTAGAAGGAAAGAGGTTTGGGTTTGAACTTCATTTCTGCCCCTTGCTTACCTGCTTGGCGTCTCCTCTGTGGCATTTGGACTCCAGTGTTCCTATCTAGTGAAGTTTCCGTTGACCAATATACGTGGCAGGATTCACGGCTGACCTCAGTTAGGATCCAGACAAAAGCTGCCTCAACAGGACACGCCAGCTTCATATAAGCTGGAAGAAAAAAAATCAGCCAACTCCCAACAGGTATCTCAAGTGTAAAATAATAGATCATATCATCAAAGTTGCTTGACAAAAACCCCTTAACTCCAGGCCTTCCTAGTTTGAGGGAGGAATCTGTTAGTGTCTGTGTTCTAGCCAAGTTTTGCTGTTGCTCCATTTTAGAACAAAGTTTCTGACATAAATTGTCATCCAGAAAACTTTCCAGTTGGTTTCATGAGCAGGCAAGGTTATTCGATGCAAGGCAGAGCATTGCCCTGTTTTTCTGCAGGCTTTCAGGTCCCCTCCCTTTCTCAGACATTTTCTCTTCCCATAGCAATAACAGTTTCTGTGCTTGCTCGAGTTGAAAACGTTTAATCACAAAGGTTGCCAGCAAGGCGGGCGGGAGGATTGTGAGCCCAGAGTGTGTGGCTGGGTTGGCTGGGTGTCCCTAGATCATCAAGATGAGTGGGCCCAGAACTGGCTGAGGAGCAGGAGTCCCTGGCTGCCTCACAGCCTTGGCCAAGTTCTGACCCTGTGGAAGCTCTTTGACCCCGGACCACAGAGTCACCTGACCTGAATGTCAACTGCAGACCCCATATGTTTCTTCTTCTGGAGCTATCCCAGCCCCTTTGCACCTCAGAACTTGATGTGCTTATGAGGTGGGGGAGGGATTAAGTCCTACAGATGATAGCTAAGAACTTAGGTCATTTTTCTCAGTCCTGGGTGGTTGAGGTCCAGGATTCTTGAGCTTAATGGAGAAGAGCTGTGGGTCCACTCCTGGCCTTCACCTCTTTTGACATTTGTTCCATCCTGCCCCTTCCAGATTCTTCCCGAGTTACCTCTGCCCCAGCGTGCTGTACCATTTGGATCTTACAGATGCTTTAGACATTCCTGCCTGTATTTCTCCCCTGTCTGTCAACTGCTACTTTGCATCTCTATCAGCTGCCTCCTGACTCTCTGCCCTTTCCACATTTGTTATTATTCATTATCTGCAGTGATTTAGGATATCAGATAACCAACCTCGTTAAAATTCTGTCTGGAATGTGAGTCACCACCATTAGTGAGGACCTGGGCTCATGCACTAGGTGATGACAGTATATCTGACTTTGGCAAAGCCCCTTTGGCTTTTCCCTGTATTCTGATTCATACTCTGAAAGGTGAAATTCCCACATGAAGTGACATCTGACCACAGTGGGTAGAATGTGAAAAGATGGGTCACTATGAGTGCCCTGTGCTGGGGTGAGTATGACAAGTGGGTGATCCCAGCCTTGAGGGACAACTGTGGCTTCCTTGTGAATAGCTCTAGGCCTAATGATTCCTCCTTGCATCTCTGGGGAAAAAGGAACACCTCGATCCTGGATACTGCACTGGGAATGGATTCGGAGGATCAGCCTGAGGGCTTATAAAGAAGCAAATGTTGTGGGGCAAGGCAAGATCACAGTTCAGTTTATGCATGAACCTGGAAGGGGCCAGCGAATGAGCCCCAGGACTGGGGACTCTAAAAGGGTAATCTTCCAATCATCTGAGGCTCACATATGTAAATAAAAGATCTAATAATCTAAAAGAGGCTACCACAATTTTATATAGTAGTTAAAGGCCAGAAATAAGGAAAAAAATGCCATGGTTAAGGCCATCTCCTGCTCTGGCAGAGGACCTAAATTTGGCTCTCAGAGACCACACTGAGTGGCTCACAACAGCCTGTAACTCTGGCTCCAGGGGATCTGACACCCTCTTCTGGCCTCTGCAGGCACTGCATTCATGTGCACCACTCCCCATTCATGCACATAATAAAAAAATACATCTTTAAAACAATCAAAAGTAAAAAGGAGTAAGTCAAGGTACACATCTGTTTGAACTAGAATGTCATACAAAATGTACAATATTCACAAAAATTTAATGAAATATGCAAATGGAAAGTTATTAACATCAGGTGGTATGAAGTATATGCAAATGATTTGCACAGATAAATGGCCAATAATTCTAATGTGAATAACTACAGGCTCTGATTCAGTGGTTAATACAAACAGCTTAGACTAGGTTGACACACTGGGGAGAGGTGAGGATTGTAGCAGATGTGGAGAGCATGCCTCACATGGAGGGGGTGCATATCCAGTGAGGACTGCAGCAGATGTGGAGAACGTGCCCCACGTAGAGGGGGCCCATCCAGTGACAGTTAGGATGCCCTGCTGCTTCATCAGAAAGTTTTAAGGGATTTATCATCACAATTATAAAATCTTGGTAAAAATAAGTCATGTGTTAGCCAAATAAAGATGTTGATGGCTTGGCTTTCGCTGGCTGCTAGCTTTAAAACAGACTAAAATGTTGACCCTGGCTGTCTCTAGGACTGGTCTTACAGGAAAAAAAATGTCATAGCTTTGTTAATTTTTAGTTTTATCATTTCCTTTCTTCCTTACTTCTTTCCTCCATCCCTTCATCCCTCCCTTCATCCCTTGCTCTCTCTCTTCCTCCCTCCCTTTCTTCCTGGACGTGGCTTGAATGTGCAGGTGTTTTTGAACAGAGGCCAGAGGATGACGTCAGGTGTCCTGCTCTGTCATTTTCTACATTATTCCCTTTAGACAGTGTCTGTCACTTGAACCTATACATGTATTGGGGCTGGAGAGATGAGTCAGCGGTTAAGAGGGCTTTCTATGTATGCGTGAGGACCTGAGTCCGGATCCTCCACTTCCACATATAAATCTGGCTGTGGCTGGGTGCACCTGTAAACCCAGTGCTATGGGGAGTGGAGACAGGAGGATTGCTGGGACTTGATGACCATCAGTCTACCTCCAGAAATACAGATAATGAAGTACCACTGGAGATAAAGATGGAGTTGGTGCTTAAACAATAATTGTCATGTGAATAAAGGGACAAAGGGATGAGTGTAGCAGGCTTTGTTTGGGCTGCCAGTTCACAAAAAATGACGTGGAGACTTATTAACTATGACAGCTTGGCCTAAAGCTTAGGCTTGTCTCACTAGCTCTTATGACTTAAATTCACCCATTTATATTAATCTATGTTTTGCCCCGTGACATTTTACCTCTCTTCCATCTTGTACCTCCTGTTTCCTCTCTGTGTCCTCCGGCATCTCTCTTGCATCTAGATTCATCTGCAGCGTTGGTGCATACAGGCCTCAAATACCTGATAGACACTTCTGTGAAGCAGGAGTTTCCCCCACATGGTCTTGGCAAAGTTTGGCAGCTGTCTTGTTTTGTGTCCTGCTTGTCCAATGGACAGCATACTGTCAGCAATGAGCCAAGGGCAGTTTCTTGCTCAAATGGCTAGCTTTTGCCACAAAGAAAGCAAACTCCATATGGAGGTTCTTCGATGCCCATCATTCTTTTTTGAAGTAAATTGGTGCTGCAAGGAGAAGATGTGTCTTACTATCATGAAAAACCTTAGGTTATTAAAACATTAAAATGCCCTATTCTGTAGGCCTTTGAAGTGTTTGAAGACCACCTACTTAAAATATGTATCCGATTGACTTTGAAAACATAGCTAACATGACTATAGGTTTGATTGTTATAGATGACTAACTACTAACCTGTATTTATTAATATCCTAAATAGATTTTAAGGACTAGAATTTTACATTACATTTTTTTTGGAGCTGAGGACAGAACCCAGGGCCTTGTGCTTGCTAGGCAAGCGCTCTACCACTGAGCTAAATCCCCAACCCCATAATATTTTTAAATGAGCTGCATAGGTACAATACCTTAAACAAGAAATAGAAACATATGATACAGTATAGCAAAATAACCTTAAATTTGTATCAATATTTATAATACCAATGTAAAATATTTGAGATTAGTAATTGCATTTTTAGTTTGAAAGTAGATACAACAATCTACCCTTTTATCTTATCATTTCTATACTGCCTTTTCTTTTCTGAAATAACAATTTGTAACCAACCCTTCTAAGTGATGACAAACATCTATAACTCACCAAACAATCAAAAACCACCCACCTCACCTCTTGGGAATGTGGGCATTGTGTTCTCTAGATGGCTTCCTGTTGTCTGTGGGTGATAGCATCTTTGGGGAACCCTGAGAAAACTGAGATAATGGTCAGTCCTGGGAAAACCAGCCATAATGTTTGTTGTTCGGTCTCTTGTGCAATGGGAAAGCACAGGCATATCTGCTATCCTGCCTGAATAGTCTGCGAGGCTTGATCATCTCAGCTAGCAACTTTGAAATTATTCTGGATGCAGAATTTTGAGGAAACTGCAGCAGAGGCACTCTGAGAGGCTACTGGTCTTTATTGATATCTGGTCTTTTTGTTCTGAAAACACACAAACTTTTAAAAGTAACATCCATACCTGTATTAACACAAGTATGAGATGAGCAGTGTGCACAAGTCAATTAAAGATGATTTTTTTTTGTTTTATGTTAGAGCAAGTAAAATATATGTCACATGTCTTGTAGTTTTTCTAGGTTTATTTCTTCATGTCTGTAGCCAGGATTTTCATGGGGTCTCTCCCAGTCAAACCTGATCTCTATCAACCTTGAATTTATCTACAGCCTTTTGTGTTCTATGGAAATAAAAGCATAACCTCTTCCCCAAAGCAATACATTTTCTGACTTCCATTTTAAAGTTAAGTCATTACTAAAGTATCTAGGCTGGTTTAATTCAGTAGTCCCTCTCACAATACCATGTCTCTCAGCAGCTGTTGATCTCTCATCAGCAATCAAAAAATTCAAAGTCAACAAGGCACCATACAGGGTCTAGACTCCCTGTATATTTTCTGTCTTTACTTAGCTTATCCTTTTTATATTATTTTATTCTCTCTTTAAAGACTTTATTTTATTATTTATAAACTATTTTTTTCAATGACTGTCTATACCCATTTCTCTCCTTTTTTTTTAAGCCTAGGCACATTTTTTTTTTTTTAAATCACACTGTAACCTGTTTAGAAGGGTTTTTTTCCCCTGTCTGGTTCTGTCTTTACTGAGCACCTGCAGCATTCTCTGACTGTGTGGGACAATCTTAAACTATCATGTGAGCTGCCACAGGCTCAACTTAGTACGTAGTGCTGGTGGCTAGCTCCAGCCTCCAGGCAGCAGCTGATAGCTGTGCCTCTGTATTCCAAGCATTGGCCCACCCAAGAGACTGCAGGACTAGAAAGCCACCTCCAGCTCCTTGTCCAGAACTTTTCTTAGCTTTCTCAGACCCAGACCCTATGTTTGGATATTTGAGCCCCTGCATTGGACACCATATGTAGATGGATTTTTCTTTGGGCATCCAGCTCACAAAAAAATGACATGGAGACTTATTAGTTATGAAAGCTCAGCCTAGAGCTTAGGCTTGTCCCACTAGCTCTTATAATTTAAATTAACTCATTTATATTAATCTATGTTTTGCCTCATGGCATTTTACCTCTCTTCCATCTTGCACCTCCTGTTTTCTCTCTGTGTCCTCTAGTGTCTCTCATGCTCCTTGATTCATCTCTTTTCTTCTCCCTCTCTGCCCAGAAGTCCCACCTAACCTCTTCCTGCCTAGCTATTGGCCATTCAGCTCTTTATTAAACTAATCAGAATGCACCTTGGCAAAGACACATCTTCACAGTATACAAAAAGATTATTCCACAACATTTCACCCTTTTTGTCTAAATAAAAAAGAAAGGTTTTAACTCTAACACAGTAAAACTATATACAATAAGAAGTCCCTTGTGGTATTCTGGAAAGCTGTGGGAGTCATCTGTGGATGCCACAGCAGCCTAGCTCTCTGTTCTTCACTAGCTGTGACACAGTGCTAAGTGGTGACAGATAATTATAACTGTCACTCTGCTATGTCACATGTTCACTGTGTGCTAATACTCAGTTGAACACTTTGTATTCAGGTTGTCTCTCTGAGCCTCATTCCTCATAAAACCAGGATAATCATGGTGTTTGTTTTAGCGTGTCCTTGTGCAGACATCGAGCCTCTGGAGAAAAGAGTTGAGACAGTCCAAGCCTACAAGAGAACTCCCTTTCAGTTCTGGCCAGCTGAACCTTTGTGGATAGAAGCTAGCTAATTTCTCTGCTCTGCAGGCCCGTGGGTGTGCAGCTAGAAATGCAGCTGATGACTTACTCAAAATGTGTCATTCTGTCTCCCTTTTCCACCACTTATGTGAAACACCCAATTTTCCGTTTTTGTCAGTTCCTTACAGAAAAGGAGCTGTTCTACTCAGTGACTGCTTTATAAACACCAATTAAATCTCATTCATAGCCTATCTTTGGAATGTTGATTAGGTGTATCTGGAGAATAGTCCAAGCCCACCTGCAGCAGCTGTGAGAGCCTGCCTCACACTCACAGTGTTAGCTTGTTTATGCTGCAGAACTGGGTGAGTGAGCGCTGTCACGCCAATGACCTTGTCACAACTCAAACCTACTCTCCTGCCAAAAACACACTCACACCCATGTGTAAGTTATACACACTGTGTCTTTGCTTTCCTTTAGTTTGGATCTGGAATGTTCTCTGGAGGCTTGGCTTATTCAAGACTTGATTCCCAACCTCTAGTGCTGTTGGCAGGTGGTAGAAACCAGGCAGAGTCTACTGAGAAAGTTGAGTCATTAGGAGTGTGCCCTTGGGAGGGGACCCTGGCCTGTCTGTCTCCTTCCTTCCCTCCTCTCTCTCACTCTCTGTCTCTCTATTTCTCTGTCTCTGTCTTTATCTCTCTCTCTCTCTGTCAAGTGGTGGCCATTTTACTCATCTACACTCCCCTCCCCAAAGCAACAGGCCATTCATGGG